>NC_140165.1:118800728-118825728 GCF_963971535.1 Notolepis coatsorum
TGGTGGTTATGTCATTGGTGTTTCCCGCGCGGTCCACCTCGCTTGAAATGGCCATGTATTTCCAATGGACACATTTCTAAATCGTCTCGTTTAAAACAAATAAAGCATGAACATTGGCATGTGTGTATTCATCCACAATCTATAGCTCAACATGAAACAATTCGCAATTAATCGTAAAATAACCTTGCGGGACCTCGCGGGAAACTAAAGTGACGTCAGACTACACCTCCCTATAGGAAACTAAAGTGACGTCAGACTACACCTCCCTATAGGAAACTAAAGTGACGTCAGACTACACCTCCCTATAGGAAACTAAAGTGACGTCAGACTACACCTCCCTATAGGAAACTAAAGTGACGTCAGACTACACCTCCCTACAGGAAACTAAAGTGACGTCAGACTACACCTCCCTACAGGAAACTACAGTGACGTCAGACTACACCTCCCTATAGGAAACTAAAGTGACGTCAGACTACACCTCCCTATAGGAAACTAAAGTGACGTCAGACTACACCTCCCTACAGGAAACTAAAGTGACGTCAGACTACACCTCCCTATAGGAAACTAAAGTGACGTCAGACTACACCTCCCTATAGGAAACTAAAGTGACGTCAGACTACACCTCCCTACAGGAAACTAAAGTGACGTCAGACTACACCTCCCTACAGGAAACTAAAGTGACGTCAGACTACACCTCCCTATAGGAAACTAAAGTGACGTCAGACTACACCTCCCTACAGGGAACTAAAGTGACGTCAGACTACACCTCCCTATAGGAAACTAAAGTGACGTCAGACTACACCTCCCTACAGGAAACTAAAGTGACGTCAGACTACACCTCCCTACAGGAAACTAAAGTGACGTCAGACTACACCTCCCTATAGGAAACTAAAGTGACGTCAGACTACACCTCCCTACAGGAAACTAAAGAGACGTCAGACTACACCTCCCTATAGGAAACTAAAGTGACGTCAGACTACACCTCCCTATAGGAAACTAAAGTGACGTCAGACTACACCTCCCTACAGGAAACTAAAGTGACGTCAGACTACACCTCCCTATAGGAAACTAACGTGACGTCAGACTACACCTCCCTATGGAAGACAAGCACGACAGCGGCGCAGACGTTACCTCAACAAACCTCAGGACAAGCCTCTCTAACCTGCTGCTCTCCTGCTACATTCTGCCTAATGAGAAGGTCAACAATATAAAAGATAATACATGAGGATGACTCACTGGCGAACACAGACACGTTGTCCCTGTACGCTTGGTTCAGTGTGTAGTTCACAATGCTGTCCTCGTCAGGAAAACCCTTGAAGATGTCCACGCTGACCTAGAACCCCAGGGCGGGACGGGACGGGCGGACGGGGAGGAGGAGGGGCGGGCGGGCGGGTAGGAGGGGCGGGGCGGGGAGGAGGGGCGGGCGGGGAGTTGGGGCGGGCGGGCGGGGGGGTGGGGAGGGGCGGGCGGGGAGGAGGGGCGGGCGGGGCGGGCGGGCGGGCGGGCGGGGAGGAGGGACAGAAATTAAACTCTCCTCAGCGGAAAGACTCTTTTAGGAATTGGCTAACTATTCTTAGGCCCGAGCGTTCTGTCAACACAGGGCTTCAGAACTCATATTACTGCAGGCCGTCTGGGCTTGGATCGATAGGATCGTGTTTCCCCCCCTTCCCCTCGTCTGAGTCAGAGGGCTCGTGTCAACAGTCTCTGTCTCTGTGCATCAGTGGGGCCGGTCCTTGGATGTTGATATAATAGAATGAATGTAGTTACAGTATTAACAGTATTGATTTTACACCCTTCCTCTTACCCTTCACATGTATGAATGAATTGAACAACCTTGTATGATCGTTATGTAATAGATATCAATGACAGTACAATGACCGTGGACCATATATATATATATATTATATGGTGACTGTAACTTGAGATTTAAACCTTTATCATTGGTTTGCCTATTATAATTACAATAGCAATACCACTGCCATTCATTTGACTGGTTTCTATGCTAATTGTGACTATTCACAATGACCATATTGGCATTGCATGGTATTACATTGCATGTTATATAATACCTTTAGGATGTGTGCCTATCGTATAACATCTTGTACCTACAGTATTTTCCTGTCATGTCTACGATATTGATGTGCGGTCATGCATCTGGTAAATGCCCTTTGCAACACTGAGTGCCGGTAACTAAGGCTGTCACATTATTTTCGAATTTCGAATTTACATAAAAACACGAGATTCGAACTTGAAGGGAGAAATGAGAATTTGAAAAAATATATATATATTATAATAATATCTAAAAAAAATTATTTTAGAATTTATTTTTAATATAAAAAAAATAAACATCAGGTCATATAGGTGAGACTGTGCTGAGAAGAATGATACCAAACACACCATGGTAAAAAAAAAGTTGGCAAAACTTTGAAAATAGCTTAGACTTTTTTTTAGGTATATTTATTTTGAATTTTTTCACTGAAATTCTAATTTGAATTTGAACTTGTATACAATTCTGAAACTAATTTCGAACGAGATCTTTTGTTAAAGCCCGACCGGTAACAGACCCAGGGGACACAGACCCAGGGACACAGACTCAGGGGCCACAGACTCAGGGGACACAGACTCAGGGGACACAGACCCAGGGGACACAGACTCAGGGGCCACAGACTCAGGGGACACAGACCCAGGGGACACAGACCCAGGGGACACAGACCCAGGGACACAGACTCAGGGGCCACAGACCCAGGGGCCACAGACCCAGGGGACACAGACCCAGGGGACACAGACCCAGGGGCCACAGACCCAGGGGCCACAGACCCAGGGACACAGACCCAGGGGCCACAGACTCAGGGGCCACAGACTCAGGGGACACAGACCCAGGGGCCACAGACCCAGGGGACACAGACCCAGGGGCCACAGACCCAGGGGACACAGACCCAGGGGACACAGACCCAGGGGACACAGACCCAGGGGACACAGACTCAGGGGACACAGACCCAGGGGACACAGACTCAGGGACACAGACTCAGGGGACACAGACCCAGGGGCCACAGACCCAGGGGACACAGACTCAGGGGACACAGACCCAGGGGACACAGACTCAGGGGACACAGACTCAGGGGCCACAGACTCAGGGGACACAGACCCAGGGGACACAGACTCAGGGGACACAGACCCAGGGGCCACAGACCCAGGGGACACAGACCCAGGGGACACAGACCCAGGGGACACAGACCCAGGGGACACAGACTCAGGGGACACAGACCCAGGGGACACAGACTCAGGGACACAGACTCAGGGGGACACAGACCCAGGGGCCACAGACCCAGGGGACACAGACTCAGGGGACACAGACCCAGGGGACACAGACTCAGGGGACACAGACTCAGGGGCCACAGACTCAGGGGACACAGACCCAGGGGACACAGACTCAGGGGACACACTCAGGGGACACAGACTCAGGGTAACAGACCCAGGGGACACAGACCCAGGGGCCACAGACCCAGGGGCCACAGACTCAGGGGACACAGACCCAGGGGACACAGACTCAGGGGACACAGACCCAGGGGACACAGACTCAGGGGACACAGACCCAGGGGCCACAGACTCAGGGGACACAGACTCAGGGTAACAGACCCAGGGGACACAGACCCAGGGGCCACAGACCCAGGGGACACAGACCCAGGGGCCACAGACTCAGGGGACACAGACCCAGGGGACACAGACTCAGGGGACACAGACCCAGGGGACACAGACTCAGGGGACACAGACCCAGGGGCCACAGACCCAGGGGACACAGACTCAGGGGCCACAGACCCAGGGGCCACAGACCCAGGGGACACAGACTCAGGGGACACAGACCCAGGGGACACAGACCCAGGGGACACAGACCCAGGGGACACAGACTCAGGGGACACAGACCCAGGGGACACAGACTCAGGGGACACAGACCCAGGGGCCACAGACCCAGGGGCCACAGACCCAGGGGACACAGACCCAGGGGACACAGACCCAGGGGACACAGACTCAGGGGACACAGACCCAGGGGACACAGACTCAGGGACACAGACTCAGGGGACACAGACCCAGGGGCCACAGACCCAGGGGACACAGACTCAGGGGACACAGACCCAGGGGACACAGACTCAGGGGACACAGACCCAGGGGCCACAGACTCAGGGGACACAGACCCAGGGGACACAGACCCAGGGGACACAGACTCAGGGGACACAGACTCAGGGTAACAGACCCAGGGGACACAGACCCAGGGGACACAGACCCAGGGGACACAGACCCAGGGGCCACAGACCCAGGGGACACAGACCCAGGGGCCACAGACCCAGGGGACACAGACCCAGGGGACACAGACTCAGGGGACACAGACCCAGGGGACACAGACTCAGGGGACACAGACCCAGGGGCCACAGACCCAGGGGACACAGACTCAGGGGACACAGACCCAGGGGCCACAGACCCAGGGGACACAGACTCAGGGGACACAGACCCAGGGGACACAGACCCAGGGGACACAGACCCAGGGGACACAGACCCAGGGGACACAGACTCAGGGGACACAGACTCAGGGGACACAGACCCAGGGGCCACAGACCCAGGGGACACAGACTCAGGGGCCACAGACCCAGGGGACACAGACCCAGGGGCCACAGACCCAGGGGACACAGACTCAGGGGACACAGACCCAGGGGCCACAGACCCAGGGGACACAGACTCAGGGGACACAGACCCACACAGACTCAGGGGACACAGACCCAGGGGACACAGACCCAGGGGCCACAGACCCAGGGGACACAGACTCAGGGGACACAGACCCAGGGGACACAGACTCAGGGGACACAGACCCAGGGGCCACAGACTCAGGGGACACAGACCCAGGGCCACAGACTCAGGGGACACAGACCCAGGGGCCACAGACCCAGGGGACACAGACTCAGGGGACACAGACCTTGGACATGAAGTGTGTCAGCCGCAGGCTGCGTTGTCGATGGTGTCCAGCTGCTCCAGCAGGGTGGAGGTGTTGGGGAGGCTGTAGTTGCCCTCCAGCAGTCCCTGCAGCAGCTCACTGTCCGTGGGGTTCAGCAGCTCGGGGTGCCTGCGGAGCTCCGAGGACAGCTGGAGGGGGAACGGGAGGGGAGGGGGAACGGGAGGGGAGGGGAACGGGAGGGGGAACGGGAGGGGGAACGGGAGGGGAGGGGGAGGGGGAGGGGGAGGGGAGGGGAGTGGGAGGGGAGGGGAGGGGGAGGGGGAGGGGAGGGGGAGGGGAGGGGGAACGGGAGGGGAGGGGGAGTGGGAGGGGGAACGGGAGGGGGAGTGGGAGGGGAGGGGGAACGGGAGGGGGAGTGGAGGGGAGGGGGAACGGGAGGGGGAACGGGAGGGGGAACGGGAGGGGGAGTGGGAGGGGAGGGGGAACGGGAGGGGAACGGGAGGGGGAACGGGAGGGGGAGTGGGAGGGGAGGGGAACGGGAGGGGGAACGGGAGGGGGAGTGGGAGGGGAGGGGGAACGGGAGGGGGAACGGGAGGGGGAACAGGAGGGGGAACGGGAGGGGAGGGGGAGGGGAGGGGGAACGGGAGGGGAGGGGAGGGGGAACAGGAGGGGGAACGGGAGGGGAGGGGGAGGGGAGGGGGAACGGGAGGGGGAACGGGAGGGGGAACGGGAGGGGGAACGGGAGGGGGAACAGGAGGGGGAACGGGAGGGGAACGGGAGGGAACAGGAGGGAACAGGAGGGAACAGGAGGGAACAGGAGGGAACAGGAGGGAACAGGAGGAGGGAACAGGAGGAGGGAACAGGAGGAGGGAACAGGAGGAGGGAACAGGAGGAGGGAACAGGAGGGAACAGGAGGGAACAGGAGGAGGGAACAGGAGGGAACAGGAGGGAACAGGAGGAGGGAACAGGAGGGAACAGGAGGGAACAGGAGGAGGGAACAGAAGGAGGGAACAGGAGGGAACAGGAGGAGGGAACAGGAGGGAACAGGAGGAGGGAACAGGAGGGAACAGGAGGGAACAGGAGGAGGGAACAGGGGGGGGGGGAACAGGAGGGGGAGGGGGAGGGAGTGGGTTTACACATCCGAGTCGACAGGATGACATAATAATAATGTGCATAGTGTTCATTTGCTCCGTATTCAAGTTGCATGCTGTTTACTTTTATTCATATTTTATATATTCAGATTCAAGCATGTGCATTTTATTTCCTACATGTATTGTCTTCCTTTACCCTGCCCATACCTGTACCCCCCCCCCCCCCCCCAAATAAAGTAATATCTCACCTCATCTCATCATACCGTATCTTATCTTATATTATCTCATCTTATCAAGGGAAAGCATAGGCTTAATGGAAGGCAACACGTGTTATGTAGGCCTTAAAAAAAGGTATATAGCCTACAGTTCAGTTATATCCATATAAAACTCACACAGCTCATAAAACGATGGCACAGAAACTTGTTTTCTGTTTAGTTTGTTTGTAGTTTGTTTTCATCTTTCTAAACCGAGGGACTTGCCCTCAAGCAATTGCAAAGAGATTAAATTAATGTATGTTTTACTTTCAAACGGATGCTTTGAGAAATATAAAGCAATGGTTTGCTGCTCCCTTTTGGTTTTGCGGGACAGTAAAGTAGGTTAATACTAGGGGTGGGAATCACCAGAGGCCTCACGATACGATACTATCACGATACTTGAGTCACGATACGATAGTATTGCGATACTAAATATATTGCGATATGCTGAGTATTGCGATATTAATATTGCGATATATTGCGATGTATTACCTTTTTTTAACTGCAAAGTGAAACTTTGTCAACATGTTTTATCTAATAAAGTAAAGTTCAGACTGTTCATCTCACTTCAATCATTTTTATTGCAGAACATGGTATTTTCTCAAGCAGACAGATGTCAACACTGTAATCTGTGTTGCATGTACCTGACAAACTGAACTGTTTGTATTACAGTCATATTCCAACTTAACTGAATGCACATGTGTGTGTGTGTGTGTGTGTGTGTGTGTGAGTGTGAGTGTGAGTGTGAGTGTGAGTGTGAGTGTGAGTGTGTGTGTGTGTGTGTGTGTGTGTGTGTGTGTGTGGACTACTGTACTATTACAGGTATTGAAATGAACAATGCAACTTCCTTATACAAAAAAAAATATATATATATATATTTTTTATAACATTTTTAATATTGATATTTGGCGTCCCTGTATCGATACAGTATCGCCACACAAAGTATCGCGATACTACTACGTATCAATCCCCCCCCCACCCCTAGTTAATACTGCTACAATATGTAAGAATAAAGATTTACATAATGGATAAAGCATTTGATCTAAATAGAAGCATTTTGATTAATTAACTAATGTCTTAAAATCACAGCAAAGTTGTGCAAAATAGACCAAATGGCTAAGTAGCAGAAACACTGCAGAACATAAATGGCAGGCTGATAGAAAGGACGTCTTCATACAGTAGTTGTTACTGGGCAGTTGCCACTCCTGAGACAAAGGTTTTAGCACCATGGAGAGCGCAGGATATAAAGGCCTTTTGAGAAATTCATATTTTGGCGCGGCTGGGTAGCACAGCGGACTAAGCGCTCGTCACCACCGCAAGAGACACTGGTATCGAATCCGGCTGTCAGCGGTGCCTCCGGCTTGGCCGGCCGTCATACTGACACAATTGGCAGAGTCAGCGGGAGGGAAGCCGGTGGGGTGGTAATCTGTTCGTTGTAAAACAGTGACTCCTACAGGTCGGTCAGGGCGCCTGCCCAGCGAGGGAGGGAAATGGTGAAGGTAGTGTGACCTCCCACACGTTACACTTCACCAAAGAGAGTCCGCGCTGTCAGGTGAAAAGAGGCTGCTGGCTGTCTCCTATGTATCGGAGGAAGCATGTGATAGACTTCAGGGCTCCCTAGACGACCAGTGGGGGGGCACATGCACGCAACGACCAGGAAGGGGAGGGGGGAATTGGCATAACGACTAAATTGGGATGGGAGGAAAAATACAGAAAAACAGGAGGAGAAAAAGTGGATCCAAAAAAATAAATTCATATTTTTTGCTGGACCATGCTGCTTAGAGCCATCTGGCGAAAAGGATATTTATAAAACTTCAAATTTACTTTCACTTGAATCTCACTCTTCACTAGATCCACGGTGCATCAAATTCTCCATTTACGCACCGATAGCAACTGCAAGTGGCGAGCTGTAGTTACTCACACTGTGGCCAATAATAATAATAATAATAATAATAATAATAATAATGGCTTGGATTTATATAGCGCCTTTCACATACCCAAGGCGCATTTGAATTTTTAATTGTAGCGTGTATGGACGAAATGCCAATGGATTAAGTATAATATGCGTCGCGGCCTATTACTAGCCTCCCAGGAATGACCCTAAACCGCTCTAAAACCATACTTATATTCACCACGGTATAAAACGGGAATGTATGGATGGAAAAATGATTCCTTTTTCACATCTTGAACGATAGATACTCGATGTCAAATGGGCCATAGTATTGCATCCATAGCTATTATATATATATATATAGTTATAGCCCTGCAAACAAGGTGAGCGACTCCATTGGTTTAATGGGTGGCAGCACATAGTCATATCCCGTTCCCAAAGTGGCAGAGAAAGAGTTCATATTAAAAAAATAAATTATAATAAAAAGGGCACTTTATGAGGCACAAAAGGGCAGGTGCTGGAGCACCCTCTGGGCTCTATGTGTGCACGTGCCTGATGTAGGGCTCTGATGTTACCTGCTGCAGCCAGGCCAGGTGGTGATGCAGCCTGCCTTCCTCCAGAAAGGTCCGGAGCTGCGCGGAGATGTTGAGCCACACACGTGTGTAGTGAGTCACGTTCCCCACAAACGCAAACGTCTCATTGGCCTGAGAGCAACAGAGGAAGTAAACAAACAATTAGTTATTATCATAGTTCTCCATAGTTGTTCCCAAGCTCCTTTCAAGCTCCTTGTATTTCTTATAATCAAATTGAATTACATTTGATTTTTTGAGTCTTTATGCTCAGAAAAATACAAATTCCATTTCGAAGTCATACACCATGTTGACGAGATCCAGACGCGTCTAGTTTTTTACCAACACATTTCCAGTTCCGCGTTCGCGTTCAGCGATCTGATTGGCCACTGACGTTTCTGGTGCGATCTGATTGGCCACTGACGTTTCTGGTCATGTGACATGTGCGCCCAATCGCGTGACGCCTGTGTCTTTGCCCATTTCCGCCTCGAACAGCATGCAAACTACCTAACGCCTAGTTTATCACTGGTTAAGCTTAGGCACTCTTTCGAAGTTGGTTAAGGTTAGAGTTTGGAATCAGGGCTGGTGTTCTATCGCCCTGCTCTAAGACAAACTCTAACCTTAACCAACTTCGAAAGAGTGCCTAAGCTTAACCGGTGAAAGAAACAGGCGTCACACGATTGGCCGCACATGTCACACGACCAGAAACGTCAGTGGCCAATCAGATCGCAGAACGCGAACTGGAAATGGTAAAAAACTAGGCGCGATCCAGGCATCAGCTGCTAAGGATGAAGCTAATCCCCGGTCAATGTTAATGTCATGAGTATCGTTGTTTAGCTTTGTATGTATCACTGATTAATGTTATAAGTATTTTAGGTCACCTTCTCCGAGCACACCTAGTAGGCTGAGGGGGCGTGGCCTTCTGTTCACTATACACGCTATAGGTGTTTGACTGTTAACACATTGGACGCTGTGGGCATATGGCCGTTTGTGCCAGCACTGTAATGCAATGGGGGTAGATGCCGGTGTTTGTAGTGCTAAAACTATATTAAATAGTATAGCTATGGATCTAATAACAAGGTCGATTGTCAGTGAGTTTCTTCCGGTCAACATGCAAAAAACTGATAATTTTTCCAACCATACATTTCCGTTTTATACCGTGGTGAGTATAGTATAGTTCTAGAGTGATTCTGTGTAATCCCAGGAAACGACGCTATGCAGCAATACGTGCAATTCACTAAAAACGTTGTAATTTCTCGCCTGTACACGCTACTGTTTTGAAATCACATCTAGATTATCGGTATTATGTTTCATCATCGATGCATGAAAGGGGGGGGGTCGCAACCAACGGGACACGGCCCACACACATGCTGCGATCGCAGGGGAAAAATTATCGGATTAACGCAAGATTGATAACATATAATCCTTACCTTGTCTATGATGTACTGCAAAAAGAATAATCCAATTATCTGATCGCCATTCCAAATACTGGTCGTGATCGTATGTCCAATGTTATCCACCAAAGAAAATGAACGGGGGGGCGGGGAATCCCTATAAGCGCGTGTCTTGCTGGAGTGTTTAGACCCCGCCTGCACGCTGCAGCTCGGCCTAGAAAACAAACCACATCGTTTCAAATGGAGTGCAATAGAGGCCGCAAGGCTTTAGGCGGCAGTAGCGGACCGTTGCGGTCTCAGACAGAGTGCCACACAGTCCTACAGCATAGCAGGATGAATTATGAATGGAAATAGCCAATAAAAGAAATAACAATCCAATAACGAGTTTACTCGTTGTTGGCAGAATTCGATTGGCTAGCTATAACGAGTTGACTCGTTTTTGGCGGCCATTGTGTTAAAGATTCCTCATCTCATCCTGTGAGTCCTCTCATCACTCAGCTGGATGTGACGTGTGGGCCAATCAGAGTAACCCATGTGTATTATGCGATTTCAGAGGAAGCTGATTGGATATATCCAGGGGGAGAGAGATCACAGAGCTTTAGTCATCATGTTCACAACAACAACCACAACAGTTCTAACATTTGGCTACATTGTACTGTATCTTGTATAACAAAAGGGAACAAATACAATTGTTCAAAGGACTCTTGAAGGCTGGTCTGCCGCACGTAAAGCACAGTCGTGTAGAATTCTGAATATAATATTCCCTTTTGTCAGTGGCTATAACGTGGAAAAACTCAGCCTACACGCCTACGCCAAGTGATACGACAACAACTACTACTACTAGGTCAAGAAAAACTGTGTCTCTACTTGCCTTCTGAATCACTTTATCCACCTGGGAGCCGATAGGGGAGTAGAGGATCTTGGGATTTGTAGTCATCAGATGCACCAGTAAGCCCAGGTTCCTCTGCTCCTTGCTGGTGAAGCCCAGCGAGCTCATGTTGCCCTGCTTCAGGGCTTCGGGCTTGATGATCCTGCAGGGACCAGAGACCAGTTGACCTCTGACCTTACAGCGTGCCCTTAACCCTTTCACTACCACAGTACAGAAGGTTAACCATCAACCGTCTGTAGTGTGGTAGTGGAAGGGTTAACCTTCTGTAGTGTGGTAGTGAAAGGTTAACCTTCTGTAGTGTGGTAGTGAAAGGTTAACCTTCTGTAGTGTGGTAGTGAAAGGTTAACCTTCTGTAGTGTGGTAGTGAAAGGTTAACCTTCTGTAGTGTGGTAGTGAAAGGTTAACCTCCTGTAGTGTGGTAGTGAAAGGTTAACCTTCTGTAGTGTGGTAGTGAAAGGTTAACCTTCTGTAGTGTGGTAGTGAAAGGTTAACCTTCTGTAGTGTGGTAGTGAAAGGTTAACCTTCTGTAGTGTGGTAGTGAAAGGGTTAACCTTCTGTAGTGTGGTAGTGAAAGGTTAACCTTCTGTAGTGTGGTAGTGAAAGGTTAACCGTCTGTAGTGTGGTAGTGAAAGGTTAACCTTCTATAGTGTGGTAGTGAAAGGGTTAACCTTCTGTAGTGTGGTAGTGAAAGGTTAACCGTCTGTAGTGTGGTAGTGAAAGGTTAACCTTCTGTAGTGTGGTAGTGAAAGGGTTAACCTTCTGTAGTGTGGTAGTGAAAGGGTTAACCTTCTGTAGTGTGGTAGTGAAAGGATAACCTTCTGTAGTGTGGCAGTGAAAGGTTAACCTTCTGTAGTGTGGTAGTGAAAGGGTTAACCTTCTGTAGTGTGGTAGTGAAAGGGTTAACCATCTGTAGTGTGGTAGTGAAAGGGGTAACCGTCTGTAGTGTGGTAGTGAAATGGTTAACCTTCTGTAGCGTGGTAGTGAAAGGGTTAACCGTCTGTAGTTTGGTAGTGAAAGGGTTAACCGTCTGTAGTGTGGTAGTGAAAGGGGTAACCGTCTGTAGTGTGGTAGTGAAAGGGTTAACCATCTGTAGTGTGGCAGTGAAAGGTTAACCTTCTGTAGCGTGGTAGTCAAAGGGTTAACCGTCTGTAGTTTGGTAGTGAAAGGGTTAACCGTATGTAGTGTGGTAGTAAAATGGTTAACCGTCTGTAGTGTGGCAGTGAAAGGGTTAACCTTCTGTAGCGTGGTAGTGAAAGGGTTAACCGTCTGTAGTTTGGTAGTGAAAGGGTTAACCGTCTGTAGTGTGGTAGTAAAAGGTTAACCGTCTGTAGTGTGGTAGTAAAAGGTTAACCTTCTGTAGTGTGATAGTGAAAGGGTTAACCGTCTGTAGTTTGGTAGTGAAAGGGTTAACCGTCTGTAGTGTGGTAGTGAAAGGGTTAACCGTCTGTAGTGTGGTAGTAAAAGGTTAACCGTCTGTAGTGTGGTAGTAAAAGGTTAACCGTCTGTAGTGTGGTAGTGAAAGGGTTAACCGTCTGTAGTTTGGTAGTGAAAGGGTTAACCGTCTGTAGTGTGGTAGTGAAAGGGTTAACCGTCTGTAGTTTGGTAGTGAAAGGGTTAACCGTCTGTAGTTTGGTAGTGAAAGGGTTAACCGTCTGTAGTGTGGTAGTGAAAGGGTTAACCGTCTGTAGTTTGGTAGTGAAAGGGTTAACCGTCTGTAGTGTGGTAGTAAAAGGTTAACCTTCTGTAGTGTGATAGTGAAAGGGTTAACCGTCTGTAGTTTGGTAGTGAACGGGTTAACCGTCTGTAGTTTGGTAGTGAAAGGGTTAACCGTCTGTAGTGTGGTAGTGAAAGGTTTAACCGTCTGTAGTGTGGTAGTAAAAGGTTAACCGTCTGTAGTGTGGTAGTAAAAGGTTAACCGTCTGTAGTGTGGTAGTGAAAGGGTTAACCGTCTGTAGTGTGGTAGTGAAAGGGTTAACCGTCTGTAGTTTGGTAGTGAAAGGGTTAACCGTCTGTAGTTTGGTAGTGAAAGGGTTAACCGTCTGTAGTGTGGTAGTGAAAGGGTTAACCGTCTGTAGTTTGGTAGTGAAAGGGTTAACCGTCTGTAGTGTGGTAGTAAAAGGTTAACCTTCTGTAGTGTGATAGTGAAAGGGTTAACCGTCTGTAGTTTGGTAGTGAAATGGTTAACCGTCTGTAGTGTGGTAGTGAAAAGTTTAACCGTCTGTAGTGTGGTAGTGAAAGGGTTAACCGTCTGTAGTGTGGTAGTAAAAGGTTAACCGTCTGTAGTGTGGTAGTAAAAGGTTAACCTTCTGTAGTGTGGCAGTGAAAGGGTTAACCTTCTGTAGCGTGGTAGTGAAAGGGTTAACCGTCTGTAGTTTGGTAGTGAAAGGGTTAACCGTCTGTAGTGTGGTAGTAAAAGGTTAACCGTCTGTAGTGTGGTAGTAAAAGGTTAACCTTCTGTAGTGTGATAGTGAAAGGGTTAACCGTCTGTAGTTTGGTAGTGAAAGGGTTAACCGTCTGTAGTGTGGTAGTGAAAGGGTTAACCGTCTGTAGTGTGGTAGTAAAAGGTTAACCGTCTGTAGTGTGGTAGTAAAAGGTTAACCGTCTGTAGTGTGGTAGTGAAAGGGTTAACCGTCTGTAGTTTGGTAGTGAAAGGGTTAACCGTCTGTAGTGTGGTAGTGAAAGGGTTAACCGTCTGTAGTTTGGTAGTGAAAGGGTTAACCGTCTGTAGTTTGGTAGTGAAAGGGTTAACCGTCTGTAGTGTGGTAGTGAAAGGGTTAACCGTCTGTAGTTTGGTAGTGAAAGGGTTAACCGTCTGTAGTGTGGTAGTAAAAGGTTAACCTTCTGTAGTGTGATAGTGAAAGGGTTAACCGTCTGTAGTTTGGTAGTGAACGGGTTAACCGTCTGTAGTTTGGTAGTGAAAGGGTTAACCGTCTGTAGTGTGGTAGTGAAAGGTTTAACCGTCTGTAGTGTGGTAGTAAAAGGTTAACCGTCTGTAGTGTGGTAGTAAAAGGTTAACCGTCTGTAGTGTGGTAGTGAAAGGGTTAACCGTCTGTAGTGTGGTAGTGAAAGGGTTAACCGTCTGTAGTTTGGTAGTGAAAGGGTTAACCGTCTGTAGTTTGGTAGTGAAAGGGTTAACCGTCTGTAGTGTGGTAGTGAAAGGGTTAACCGTCTGTAGTTTGGTAGTGAAAGGGTTAACCGTCTGTAGTGTGGTAGTAAAAGGTTAACCTTCTGTAGTGTGATAGTGAAAGGGTTAACCGTCTGTAGTTTGGTAGTGAAATGGTTAACCGTCTGTAGTGTGGTAGTGAAAAGTTTAACCGTCTGTAGTGTGGTAGTGAAAGGGTTAACCGTCTGTAGTGTGGTAGTAAAAGGTTAACCGTCTGTAGTGTGGTAGTAAAAGGTTAACCTTCTGTAGTGTGATAGTGAAAGGGTTAACCGTCTGTAGTTTGGTAGTGAAAGGGTTAACCGTCTGTAGTTTGGTAGTGAAAGGGTTAACCTTCTGTAGTGTGGTAGTGAAAGGTTAACCGTCTGTAGTGTGGTAGTAAAAGGTTAACCTTCTGTAGTGTGGTAGTAAAAGGTTAACCTTCTGTAGTGTGGTAGTGAAAGGTTAACCTTCTGTATTGTCACAGTGAAAGGGTTAACCATTTGGTAGTGTGGTAGTGAAAGGGTTAACCTCTGACCTTACAGCACTGTCGTATTCAATTTAAAGAGAATAATCTTCAGGACGAGGAGATTGCATTAAGATGTTTATTCAAGGTAAGCATTAAGTAATCATGAGTGTAACTCCATCCACGGCTGGCAGCCAACTGACTGTCAGGACCCCTTGTGCAGGTATTCATAATAGGAAGGTGCGCCTGGCGCGCCTGTCGTAAAATGAGATATTCAAAGCATGAATATTACAAGCACGTCCCTAATTCTTCCTAACTACACACATGGTAGCCATTTTGCTCTCATGTCAAATGGAAAGGAACCCAACCTGATGCATGATGTAAGAGAAAAATGGCCACCGTGTGAATATGGTCAATATAGGATCCACCGGCGACCATGTGATCTTCATCTACAGTATTGATTCACATCTTTTGTGTTCACCTGCTTTAAAAGGCACACGGCAAAATTTTGAGAAGTTAGCGTACCGTCTTCTCCAGAGAGAGACAAGAAGATAGATACCAGTTTCCTCTCTGTGCGTTCATTAGAAAGCTATCTGGCTGCACGTTAGCCTAGCTTAGCACAATGAATGGAAGTGGACATGGCCGGTTAGCCTAGGCATTGTCCAACAAACACCTCTCCCGAAGGCTAACCGTACATGTCCGCTTCCATTCATTGTGCTAAGCTAGGCTAACGTGCAGCCAGATAGCTTTCTAATGAACGCACAGAGAGGAAACTGGTATCTATCTTCTCGCTTCCCCACATGTTGGCGTGTGCCTTTAACCCTTTAACAAAGACAGAGTACTCCCTCTCCTCCACCGACCTGTTATTCCCACAGAGAATAGGCTGCAGTCCGGCCCAGAGCTGCACGAAGGCCGAGAACTGAGTGTGAGGATTCTCTCCTTCCTCCTTCCCTCTTCCTCCTCCCGCTCCCTCGGTGCCGTCGCCACTCCCCTCCCCCGGGCCCCAGGTGGTGTTGGGCCCCCAGGTGGTGGCGTTGAGGGGGGCCCAGGAGGTGAGGTTGGTGGGGGGCGGGGTGTCGCGGCCCCCCACGCAGGCCCCCTTGGGGAGCAGGCGGGCCAGGCCAGAGAGGAGGTCCACATCCCGCAGGAGCCTCTCCACGTCGGCCAAGTCCTTCAGCAGCGCCCCCAGGTGGGGGGAGGAGAGAGGGGCGGAGGAGGCGGTCTGATCCAGGCGAAGCTGAGAGAGAGAGAGAGAGAGAGAGAGAGGAGAGAGAGAGAGGGAGAGAGAGAGAGAGAGAGAGAGAGGGGGGGGGGGGAGAGAGATACAGAGATATACAGAGAGAGATACAGAGAGAGAGGGAGAGAGGGGGGGGGGATAGAGGGGGGGAGAGAGACAGAGAGAGAGAGAGAGAGAGAGAGAGAGAGAGAGAGAGAGAGAGAGAGGGGGAGAGAGACAGAGAGAGAGAGAGAGAGAGAGAGGGGGGGGGGGAGAGAGATACACAGAGATATACAGAGAGAGATACAGAGAGAGAGAGAGAGAGAGAGAGAGAGAGAGAGAGAGAGAGAGAGGCGGGGGATAGAGGGGGGGAGAGAGAGAGGGAGGTAGGGAGAGAGAGGGGGAGAGAGAGAGAGAGAGAGAGAGAGAGAGAGAGGGAGAGAGATGACTTGTGGTGTGTAGAAAGTGCTTCCTCGACAGTCTTCATTGACACACAGGTCTGTGGTAAGCACTTTTACCAGAATACATCCTTTTCTTAATAAAACAAACTTCCCCATTCCAAACCCACAGACTTCTATATAGTATTAATTTGTGAGCTGAACTGAATGAGTATAACAAACTCTATCACAGGAAGAGTCGGGCTAAACAAAATAGCTTTTGTGTCTCCTCTACGTCCATTCCTTAACCCTTTCACTACCACACTACAGAAGGTTCTGTATCGTATGGCTCTCGCTCGGCGTCACTCTCTGCACTGTCCTCGCACACGTGCACGCGCACTGAATAAAGACCACAATGTACCTTTAATCCCAATATTTGTCTGACCACACCCCTATCAGCTTACCCATATAAGCAGGGGTGGGGCCACCCACTCGCCTCCTTTCTCGCTTTCACCACAAGGAAGTGCCTCGGTAGATCCCCACTTGAAGTGATGTGATGGTAGGAGAAGAGTTGGAAAACAAGGATACGTTGACATCATATCTTTATTTTCTCTCTCACTATATTCGAGAAAATACGGCGATATTGTCTTCGTACTGGAGTGTCTGGAAGATGATGATCATTCTAAAAATCCTCCACCGGTTTTCGTATTGGGAGTTCGCGCCGCTACATGCCTTTCCAACTGCAGTTCTTGCTGTGTGCTGGTTGCGGTAAAGACACAGCTGGGCTGTAGGACGCGCCGCTGTTGTGAGAAGCGGTGGGTTCCAGGTTTGGTGAGTTATGTTTTGCTGGCGAGCTCCACTTGTCTGTTAGTGCTATGGGGGCTAGTTGACAATGTTTATGAAAACCGGACCCAGACTAGGGTCCTTTGTTCAGCCTCTTAGGCGACAGAAGACCTTGGTCTGAAGCCCATTATAGTTAACTAGTGGGCCACGACCATTGACACTGGTGATCCCTGTGTTTTCTGGACGAGTGGATGTTTTCTCTGTCACCGTGTAGGCCCCTTCTTTCATATCCAAATGAGAGTATTCCCTCACGAGGAAATATGGGCATAGATGTTCGTTAGTGGAAGATCTGTGTTCAAGTCAGCTACAGGCCAGTTTGGTATTGTGCTGGCTCCGTCGGGTGTTGGTAAAATCACCGTTGTAAAACTGTGTTAACATCTTGTTTCTCTTTTCTCTTAAAAAGTGAGGAGGGTTTCAGAACGGCGGCCTGTCTGAGTGAGTGTTATATCATTGTGTACAAGTTCAGGTGATAACTGCTTAGCTTACGTGCTAGTGGTGGCCTACTGTTAGCCAGTCAGCTGTTAGCTGCGGCGCTAGCCTGCTGTGATCACTAGGTGGCCTACCTGGCTAGGCTAGGAAACGTTAGCTTGCTGCTATCGGCCGAGGCCCAGCGCGGGGTGGCTCCGGCCCCTCGCGCGCCGCCGCGGTTCCCAACTCCCCTCTCCCTCACGGGGAGAGGCGGGGGGATTCGAAGTCTCCCCTCTGGTCGCGTGCGCCGTTTGCTCGGCGTCTCGCGGGCAGGGGCGGTAGCGACCGACGGTTAGAGCGGCCGTTAGCTTAATGCTACTCTGTTGAACGTGCTTTGATTATAACATGTTTTAAACACTCTTGACTACGACGTCATCTTTGACAGAGGATGTTCGTCGAACCTGCCCTGGGCCAGGACGGCAAGGACTGCGTCAACAAGGGGGACCGTAGCGACGGGATGCCCAGATCGACAACACAGAACGGCTGTGTTTACTACGGTGCCTTGAGACTGCACTTCGCTTGATCTACGCTCCGGGTAGGCAAGGTCTGGACCAGACCTTGAGCAAGTCTTCTTGCTTTCCCTTCTAAATGTTTTGTAAATAACGATGTTTTACAAAACGAGTGTTGCTGCACTACATTTAGGATACGATGCGAGTTATGTGTGAATTGTCTTGTCACTGGTATTAGCTTCTCCATGCAAATAGGGTTGTTTATTACAGATGTGAAAATGATCTGGTTTGTTGTGTTGAGAAACTTCATGTGTTCTTGTACCGAGCACTCTCAACTAAGGGGGTTAAACTAACCTATAAAGCTATGCTTAGTGACATATGAGTAAAGAATGATTCTTCTCTCAGCCTGTAATGACAATGAACAGTGTGTTCACATATTAACAGGTTTACCTGTTCAACTGGCCGTATTAAGGGTAAAGTAGGAGGGTTGTGTTTTCCCCCCGGTTCCCTGGGGACTTCTTAATCCTCCTCTCAGACATGTTGTTGCACTACATTGTGTCACTGTGTGGTAGGGATGCGATGTAACCCTTAGCTTGATTGCTGAGGTTGTGCTAAACCTGCTTGAGAAACTTTATTTTCCTAAAAGAAAAGATTGTTTGGTCGCTTTTCATGTGTGCTTAGCAAGGCCTGTGGCCGATACTAATCGAGAATTATGTATTCTCTCATTATGAAAAACGGCGTTCCTCTGTAGAGTGTTTTTGCCATTTTTTGTAGGTGATGATGGGTTGTGTGTGTCATGTGACCTACAACTGGGTTGGGCTGGCCACAGAAGCACCTGTGTAAGTGTGGTACCGGGGCTCTTGGAGAGCCCTCTCTATTCTGTGTTTTTTCCTTAGTAAAAATCAGATAGCAGGTTGGCACATGCGCTGTGTGAAGCTGTTAGACGCTTCGTGGAGCTGACTATGACTGTGTCATTCTCTCTTTTTGTCATTACATCGTATCATGGGTGTGGGGTCGTAAAGGGGTGAACTGGTAACCTTTCCTCCCCCTTTTTTCTGTTGGTCAGGGGTAAACCCACCTGTCCTTCAAGGTTCCTGTCACGTTGCGGTTCGGCACGTTACAGGGTGAGGGGCGTGTATTCGGCGTGTGCACCGCAGAAATTCCCCCGCCATAGAGTACGTCACCGTGCGCGTCTCTGTTGGTAGGACTTCCGTGTGCTGTTCAGGTCCATATGATGGATCTGTTTAAAACGGGGGGTGGTCAGGGCTCCTCCTCACGAAGCTCCTATTCGGGCCTTCTGTGAGTTTGGACTCTCCTTCCATGTGAGGGAGCCTCCTTTTATTGTACAGAGCCTCCTCCTCAGATTGATAAGGTGAGTGGAACCTCAAGAAGGAGTCCTACTCTATTGTGTGTGTATTCGATTCATTTCGATTATTGAGTGTGTATGGGTTCAGTGCCTCCTCCCCGGAGAGCCCTAAAACCAAACTTTTACATGGCTCAAGGTGCAATATATTCTTTTCAATCTGTACAGCTCGCGTGGGAAGTCTCTCTGGGAATTTCCGTCTCCTCTCTATGGGAGGGTGGTGGAATGTAAACATTTTTTACCCCCGGCCATGTAGACTGGGATACATACTGTTGGTGCTTCCTTCTTTTCTTTTAAAAAGAGTTGGAATTAGGAAGTATCACACCCCTCTTGTCGTTCCCCTGGGCGCCTTGGGGATTCAATGACAGGTCTAAATAGCCTGTTCATTGATGTGGGTGTGTCCCGACGCACGCATAGTGCTAGCTCGGGGTGTTCTGTAATCAGGCGACTGACTGGCACGCCTTGGTTGCTTGGGGTTAAAACGGCGTTTTTATAAAGCAACTGGGATGGAGGTTTTTCCTCTTCCGACGACCAAATCCGACGACCTGGTTTGGTTATCGACGGATTCTCGTTCATATCTGGGGGATGATGACGGAATGGATGGCTCCTCTCTCACGCATGGCGAAGAGGGGCCTGTTGGGGTGGTCTTTGACCTTTGACCTCCTGACCCTGTGCTTCCCGTATTGCCGGGCCCGGTCCGAAGTAATGTTTCGTCGACCCGTAGGCCTGGGTTAACCCTTTTTTGAAAACTGAAACACTTGTACTGCGGTATAGCCGGTGTATACCCGCAGGTGTGTTTTGGAGTTTTTTCTTGAGGGGTTATAGGAACAACCACCGCATTGGGTCACACCAAGGTGGTTGATTCCCTGGTGTGTTGGAGCAGTGTCAACTCCCGGGTTACCCGGTTGAGGGTGCCCCTGCACGTTCATGACGTCTGCCAATCGTGTCAACCTTCTCTGCCTCAACCCCTCTGGGTGGGGGTTTTTAAATGGAGGCTTGGTCATGCAACAACGCCAGCATACGCCCCTTCCGCCGGGGCGGCTGTGTTTAGCTGTCCCCTCTGGCGCCTGTCTCGTCCGCAGTCTCCAGGCTAGGGTTAACAGCCTGTTGCCTGGTTTTTCCCCGGTGCACTGCCTGCTTCCGTTGGTTAACCTTTTTTGTGTGCTTACGGCCATGCTGACTGCCTGTTCTGCAGGGTCAGTGTGCCAGGCGGTGTACTATTGGGGGGACAGGGCCCGCTCGGCTGAGGGGCCTTTGTCCGAATACGCTGGTGATGTGGGGGGCGGGGTCACTAAGTGCCCACCTGGTGGGGTCTTGATGCTGGCATCATGGACTTCTCCGGGCCCCCATTCCAGGGGGTCCAGTCCCTTTGGTGGGTCTGGGCCTTCCTTCGCGCTCCGCTGCTACGGCCTTGCCACAGGGTTGGGTTTGCTCTTGACCCCGTGATTTTGGGGGCAGTAACGAGGTTGTTCCCTCCGTTCGTTCCCAGGTGGCATGCGGGTTGTGCGTGTGTGTAGTCGTGGGGTCAGGCCACGGCTGCTCACCCTGTGCGTTGAGTTGCTTGAGTGCCTCTTCGCACGGTCGGGTCCGTCGCCCTCCCGGGAAACCTCCAATAGGGGGGGTGCCCTCCATTGGGGGGGGGGTCGGGGGGGCTCGGTCCTCCCTGATCTGATGGTTGTGGGGGGCTTTCAGCGGGGTGTATTTGTCGGCCGATGGCTCTCGCTCGGCCTCCCTTGTGCAGAGAGTGACGCCGAGCGAGAGCTATACGATACAGAACGTTAGGTTATGACTATAACCAAGTTCTGTTAGTAGTGGTGACGCTCGGCGTCCGACGCCGCTGCAGCCCTTGATCTCGCCTTGTGGTGAAAGCTTGGGAAGGAGGCGAGTGGGTGGCCCCACCCCTGCTTATATGGGTAAGCTGATAGGGGTGTGGTCAGACAAATATTGGGATTAAAGGTACATTGTGGTCTTTATTCAGTGCGCGTGCACGTGTGCGAGGACAGTGCAGAGAGTGACGCCGAGCGAGAGCCATACGATACAGAACTTGGTTATAGTCATAACCTAACGTTAACCTTTCACTACCACACTACAGAAGGTTAACCCTTTCACTACCACACTACGGAAGGTTAACCCTTTCACTACCACTACTACTAGTGAAAG
Organism: Notolepis coatsorum; assembly: GCF_963971535.1. Lineage (NCBI taxonomy): Eukaryota > Metazoa > Chordata > Actinopteri > Aulopiformes > Paralepididae > Notolepis > Notolepis coatsorum. Next base: position 118,822,240 of record NC_140165.1, read on the forward strand.
GGTTAACCTTATGTAGTGTGGTAGTGAAAGGGTTAACCTTCTGTAGTGTGGTAGTGAAAGGGTTAACCTTCTGTAGTGTGGTAGTGAAAGGGGTAACCTTCTGTAGTGTGGTTGTGAAAGGGTTAACCTTCTGTAGTGTGGTAGTGAAAGGGTTAACCTTCTGTAGTGTGGTTGTGAAAGGGTTAACATTCTGTAGTGTGGTAGTGAAAGGGTTAACCTTCTGTAGTGTGGTAGTGAAAGGGTTAACCATCTGTAGTGTGGTAGTAAAAGGGTTAACCTTCTGTAGTGTGGTAGTGAAAGGGTTAACCTTCGGTAGTGTGGCGTGAAATGGTTAACCATCTGTAATGTGGTAGTAAAAGGGTCAACCTTCTGTAGTGTGGTTGTGAAAGGGTTAACATTCTGTAGTATGGTAGTGAAAGGGTTAACCTTCTGTAGTGTGATTGTGAAAGGGTTAACCTTCTGTAGTGTGGTAGTGAAAGGGTTAACCTTATGTAGTGTGGTAGTGAAAGGGTTAACCGTCTGTAGTGTGGTAGTGAAAGGGTTAACCTTATGTAGTGTGGTAGTGATAGGGTTAACATTCTGTAGTGTGGCAGTGAAAGGGTTAACCTTCTGTAGTGTGGTAGTGAAAGGGTTAACCTTCTGTAGTGTGGTAGTGAAAGGGTTAACCGTCTGTAGTGTGGTAGTGAACGGGTTAACCTTATGTAGTGTGGTAGTGATAGGGTTAACATTCTGTAGTGTGGCAGTGAAAGGGTTAACCGTCTGTAGTGTGGTAGTGAACGGGTTAACCTTATGTAGTGTGGTAGTGATAGGGTTAACATTCTGTAGTGTGGCAGTGAAAGGGTTAACATTCTGTAGTGTGGCAGTGAAAGGGTTAACCTTCTGTAGTGTGGCAGTGAAAGGGTTAACCGTCTGTAGTGTGGCAGTGAAAGGGTTAACATTCTGTAGTGTGGCAGTGAAAGGGTTAACCGTCTGTAGTGTGGTAGTGAACGGGTTAACCTTATGTAGTGTGGTAGTGATAGGGTTAACATTCTGTAGTGTGGTAGTGATAGGGTTAACCTTATGTAGTGTGGTAGTGAAAGGGTTAACCTTCTGTAGTGTGGTAGTGAAAGGGTTAACATTCTGTAGTGTGGCAGTGAAAGGTTAACCTTATGTAGTGTGGTAGTGATAGGGTTAACATTCTGTAGTGTGGCAGTGAAAGGTTAACCTTCTGTAGTGTGGTAGTGAAAGGGTTAACATTCTGTAGTGTGGCAGTGAAAGGGTTAACCTTCTGTAGTGTGGCAGTGAAAGGGTTAACCGTCTGTAGTGGGGCAGTGAAAGGGTTAACATTCTGTAGTGTGGCAGTGAAAGGGTTAACCGTCTGTAGTGTGGTAGTGAACGGGTTAACCTTATGTAGTGTGGTAGTGATAGGGTTAACATTCTGTAGTGTGGTAGTGATAGGGTTAACCTTCTGTAGTGTGGTAGTGAAAGGTTAACCTTCTGTAGTGTGGTAGTGAAAGGTTAACCTTCTGTAGTGTGGTAGTGAAAGGTTAACCTTCTGTAGTGTGGTAGTGAAAGGTTAACCTTCTGTAGTGTGGTAGTGAAAGGTTAACCTTCTGTAGTGTGGTAGTGAAAGGTTAACCTTCTGTAGTGTGGTAGTGAAAGGTTAACCTTCTGTAGTGTGGTAGTGAAAGGTTAACCTTCTGTAGTGTGGTAGTGAAAGGTTAACCTTCTGTAGTGTGGTAGTGAAAGGGTTAACCTTCTGTAGTGTGGTAGTGAAAGGTTAACCTTCTGTAGTGTGGTAGTGAAAGGTTAACCTTCTGTAGTGTGGTAGTGAAAGGTTAACCTTCTGTAGTGTGGTAGTGAAAGGTTAACCTTCTGTAGTGTGGTAGTGAAAGGTTAACCTTCTGTAGTGTGGTAGTGAAAGGGTTAACCTTCTGTAGTGTGGTAGTGAAAGGTTAACCTTCTGTAGTGTGGTAGTGAAAGGTTAACCTTCTGTAGTGTGGTAGTGAAAGGTTAACCTTCTGTAGTGTGGTAGTGAAAGGTTAACCTTCTGTAGTGTGGTAGTGAAAGGTTAACCTTCTGTAGTGTGGTAGTGAAAGGTTAACCTTCTGTAGTGTGGTAGTGAAAGGTTAACCTTCTGTAGTGTGGTAGTGAAAGGTTAACCTTCTGTAGTGTGGTAGTGAAAGGTTAACCTTCTGTAGTGTGGTAGTGAAAGGTTAACCTTCTGTAGTGTGGTAGTGAAAGGTTAACCTTCTGTAGTGTGGTAGTGAAAGGTTAACCTTCTGTAGTGTGGTAGTGAAAGGTTAACCTTCTGTAGTGTGGTAGTGAAAGGTTAACCTTCTGTAGTGTGGTAGTGAAAGGTTAACCTTCTGTAGTGTGGTAGTGAAAGGTTAACCTTCTGTAGTGTGGTAGTGAAAGGTTAACCTTCTGTAGTGTGGTAGTGAAAGGGTTAACCTTCTGTAGTGTGGTAGTGAAAGGGTTAACATTCTGTAGTGTGGCAGTGAAAGGTTAACCTTATGTAGTGTGGTAGTGATAGGGTTAACATTCTGTAGTGTGGTAGTGATAGGGTTAACCTTATGTAGTGTGGTAGTGATAGGGTTAACCGTCTGTAGTGTGGTAGTGATAGGGTTAACATTCTGTAGTGTGGCAGTGATAGGGTTAACCTTCTGTAGTGTGGCAGTGAAAGGGTTAACCTTCTGTAGTGTGGTAGTGAAAGGGTTAACATTCTGTAGTGTGGCAGTGAAAGGGTTAACCTTATGTAGTGTGGTAGTGATAGGGTTAACCGTCTGTAGTGTGGTAGTGATAGGGTTAACATTCTGTAGTGTGGCAGTGATAGGGTTAACCTTCTGTAGTGTGGCAGTGAAAGGGTTAACCTTCTGTAGTGTGGCAGTGAAAGGGTTAAGGCCAGCCTACCTCCTCGATGACACTCTGTGTGTCCATCTGCTCCCTCAGCGCGCGGCTCATCTCTCTGAAGCGCTCGGCCCTCTGGCCCGCCCCTCCGCCACACAGCACGCCGCGATAGGCCTGTAGCACCGGCTGCTGCTTCTCGGGGACCAATAGAATCTTACTCAAGTCACTGCTCCCGCCCTCCCCGCAGGTGAGAGCCTCTAGCATGGCACCGGTGAGGAGAACCCCCTGTGAGTGACAAGAGCACAGATAACAGCTGGGTGCTGTGGAATAAAATAACATATATTATCCAAAAGGATTTTCTTTCTGTTCATGTATGCGAGATAATAATAATAATTGATTGTTCATTGAATGTGCTATCAAACCAAAACCGATATTTTAAAATGATATCCTCTCAAATATAGCACATTTTGAGAGACATTTTAGTTACATTAATACTATGTGCTTGTGTATATTGATGAAAATATACATTATAACTGCTGTTGTGACATGGTTATGATGTTTATTCTTGAATACGTTTTGAAAATAAAACGATAACGACAGTCTGGAGAGCTTGATTTATGACGTGATGTCATGTGGGGTATGCTTAAGGGGTTAAGCATA
>NC_140165.1:118830728-118850728 GCF_963971535.1 Notolepis coatsorum
ATATATAATATAATAATAATATAATATAATATATAAATGTGCGAATTGGCTATAATAAGGTAATGTATAAGCATCATATAGTTATATAGTTAGCATATTTATAGTTTTTAGAGTTTTGTTCATACCAACTGTTGGTGCATTTAATGTATATGACCGTCAGTCACTCATAGACATTGGATTACGGGAAACTTACCAACTGGATTACTCACTGGACCAGCTTTCCGAACCGCATCAATGGCCTGAAGAAATTCTCCGGAGATTAGGACCAGATCCTTTGTTCCTAGATCCCAGGAAAAGAGGACCTAGACGACGAGGAAAGAGGGCTGGGATCCGTAACAGGCTGAGATCCAGACGCCACCGTACACCACTGCCCAGTATATTGCTAGCCAATGTACAATCAATTGACAATAAACTGGATGACATCCGAGCAAGGATTCAATATCAAAGAGACGTTAGGGACTGCAACGTCCTCTGCTTCACCGAAACATGGCTCACACCGGAGGTTCCAGACCACGCAATTCAACCGGCAGATCACTTCTTTATCCATCGCAAGGATCGGACATCAGCAGAGTCCGGTAAACAACGTGGAGGAGGTATTGCCTTCATGTTTAACAAAAATTGGAGCGATCCAACTAACGTGAAGGAATTATCCAACCACTGCTCCCCAGAACTGGAATATATAACCATCAAGTGTCGTCCTTTCTTCCTCCCGAGGGAGTTAACGGCGATCGTCCTGATCGGAGTGTATATTCCACCGCAAGCCAGCAACAAGGTTGCGCTCTCCAGACTCCACGACGAGGTAAATAGAATACAAGTGGCGAATGTTAACGCCGCCATTTTAGTGCTGGGAGATTTCAATAGCGCCAATCTGAGAAAGGTATTGCCTGACTTCTATCAGCATGTGACTTGCAACACCAGAGGCGGTAACATCCTAGATCACTGTTACACGCAATTTAAAGGTGGCTACAAGGCTCATTCTGATAGTGGCTTTGGTAAATCAGATCACGCGTCCATCTTTCTTTCACCAAAGTACAAACAGAGAATTAAAAGTACTCCTGTAGTCTCGCGAGAGGTGCAGAAATGGGATTTGACGTCAGAGGAGACGCTCCGGTCAGTGTTTCACTACACAGACTGGAATGTGTTCCGCGACACAGATAACATTAATGTCTACACGGAAACAGTGCTGGACTATGTTTGTACTAGGGTGAAAGAAACAATCCCCACTACCAAAATGAAAGTTTACCCAAATCAAAAACCCTGGGTAGACAAATCCGTCCGTGAAGCTCTGAGAGAGCGCACCAAAGCATACAACGACGGCCTAGTGGCAGGCAACATGAACGACCACAAGGTGGCGCGATACAACGTAAGGAGGACAGTGTCAGAGGCCAAACGGCGCTACAGGGATAAAATGTAACTCCAGTTTGAACAAGCTGACTCTAGAGCTATGTGGCAGGGGCTCAAAACGATGACAGACTACAAAGGCGCCTCCCTCAAACTGAACAGTGACATCTCCTTAGCAAATGACCTCAATACCTTCTATGCGAGGTTTGATGCTGGTAATAACAACACCAGCTCACAAGCCTCGGCAATGGGGGGGGGGGGGGGTCGGCTGCTGATGGAGGCGCAGTGTTCAGGGTAACAGAGCATGAGGTGAGGCGGACCTTTAAAAAAGTGAATATCAGGAAGGCAGCAGGTCCGGACGGCATCCCCGGCCGCGTCCTAAAAGTCTGTGCCGACCAACTGGCCCCAGTATTCACTGACATATTTAACCTGTCCTTAGAACAGGCTGTCATCCCCACCTGCCTGAAGAAGTCCACTATTATCCCTGTACCCAAAAAATCCAAGCCTGCTTGCCTCAACGACTACCGCCCTGTAGCTCTCACCTCCATAGCCATGAAGTGCTTTGAGAAGCTAGTAAAGGGCTACATCTGCTCCTCCCTCCCCATCAACATGGACCCCCTGCAATTTGCATACCGCCCCAACAGGTCCACGGAGGACGCCATAGCCCATGTGCTGCACACAGCAGCATCACACCTGGACAAGAGGCAGGGGAACTATGTGAGAATGCTATTCATCGACTACAGCTCGGCATTCAATACCATAGTCCCCTCCATACTCATAGCCAAGCTCAGGGACCTGGGCTTGGGCTATGACCTCTGCCAGTGGGTCTTGGACTTCCTGACTGGCAGACCCCAGGTGGTGAGAGCAGGCAACTGCACCTCCTCATCCATCACCCTCAACATAGGGGCCCCCAGGGCTGTGTTCTGAGTCCCCTCCTCTACTCCCTGTACACACACGACTGTGTGGCTCAGCGGAGTAGCAATACAATCATCAAATTTGCTGACGACACAGTGGTGGTGGGCCTGATCTCTGCCAACGACGAGAGGGCCTACCTGGAAGAGGTCAAGGTCCTGGCGGGATGGTGCCAGGAAAACAGCCTCTCCCTGAACGTCAGCAAAACAAAGGAGATGATTGTGGACTTCAGGAGGTCGGGGGTCAAGGACTACAGCCCCCTCAGCATCGACGGGGCACCGGTTGAGAGAGTCAACAGCTTTAAGTACCTCGGAGCCTACATATCCGAGGACTTGACATGGACCACACACATTGACAGTGTTGTGAAGAAGGCACGACAACGCCTCTACTTCCTCAGGCGCCTAAGGAAGTTCCAAGTCAGCCAGAAGATCCTTAAGAACTTCTACTCATGTACAATAGAGAGCATCTTGACCGGCAACATCACCTCCTGGTTTGGGAATAGCACTGCACAAGACCGAAGCAGACTACAAAGAGTGACACGTTCAGCCGAACGCACAATTGGGGGGGGGCTCCCCACCCTCCAGAACATTTACTACAAGCGTTGCAAGGGCAAGGCTAAGAGAATCATTAAAGACTCCAGTCACCCGAACAACTGCCTCTTTGAACTGCTGCGGTCAGGCAAGCGATACCGGAGTCTCAAGGCGAGCACAGAAAGACTCAGAAGAAGCTTCTATCCCCAGGCCATCAGGCTGCTAAACGAACAATGAATGAACACTACACAACAACAACCACCAAACGCACATAGCACACACATCCACACGCACACACTCACTTTAAACAAACACACTGTAGCACCCACTCCACACACTTTATAGCACACACCCACTTTAAACAAACACACTGTAGCACCCACTCCCCACACTTTATATTTATGGATGAAGGATTGCACTACAACTCGTACACCTTACTGTAAATTGTACCTAAAATTGTACCTCATCCCATTTCTGCTTTGCACTAGATAGTACTGTACATTAGTACACTGCATAGTATTGTGTATTGTATATTATATGGTAACTCAGAACATTGTACATATGTCTATACCGAACACTGTGACCTCATTTTTCTTCTTCTAAATTCATGCTATATTATGTTATTATGTTATTTGATACTATCTTGTCTAGCACAGTCTCTGGAGCGTAACAGTAAGAAGCATTTTGTATGAAAGTATTCTGTACTTCTGTATGACAAACTATTAAAGAACTTGAACTTGAACATCATATTCTATAATAATATTTCAAATAGCATTGGTCCGGATGGGAGAATTCAGTACTGTATCTACAGAACCTTGGGTTTAATCATCTTCCCTTTATTAATTTCCTTAGATCTTTTGTACACATGATCTCAAGAGGGTACTGAATGAGATCAGTAGCAGTTTTTTAAGTTTGGTCATTATTATCATGGTGTTATTCACTGTCAAAGATGCAAAGAAAAATAATTCATATTCTCCTTTGTTTCATCACAATTTAAGCAAGCCTAGTAATAGACACAATATTTCTGACACTGTGAATACATTACCTGAGGTCCATAGATGTACCTAGACACCAAGAATATGCAAATAGCCCTTGTAGAAGTGGAGCAATATTCCATTTACCTAGGTATACATTTTAGGCGGATTTTCACATTGTGTGGAACAGGTTAAACACAGTGGAGTTCAGATGATCTGTCCGGAAAAGTACGTTTCTTTTTTTTATTTGATGAGCTGTGAGTCCGGCGGGGGAGAATGTTGATGTGTTTGTTGGCGACGCGTGTGTGTTTCTTTCCATTGGTTTCATTTGGTTAACGTTATTGGGCGAACAAGAAAACGAAAGAAAATTGTAATGAGCCTGCAGCTGTTCCAATGTAAATGTGCCTTTCTCCTCCGTGCACTTTCGCCGCTCTGAACTGAAGTCGGGGACTCGGTGTGCCGCGCTCTGTTCTCGCACGGACCTCGCGAGTGCCTGCATGTGGGACTCGTGTGTTTGCACTGACAAGTCTGGATGGAGGACTGATCCACAGAGCTCTGCGAGACCCCACCAAAGCAGCTCACAGGCAGGCCCTGCTCAAACTCCTGTCCCAGGCTTTGGGCCTTGCGGGCGGAGGGGCAGGCCAGAGATATGACCCACAGGGGCTAACGGACGTGGAGGTACACTGGCCTGCAAACTATTAAACTTTTTATTCATATGATGTGCTTATTAATATGTTTATGCTGCTTAATCAAGCCAGACATATTGATTATGATAGTATGCATGTTAAGGGATCATCCCTATGTTCCCCGGGTCCTATGTTCCCCGATTGATTGATTAATTGATTGAACATTTTATAAATCTTTATTATTTTATTAATTATTAATGTCCGCCTTGTTTCGAACTGGTTAAGCTTAGGCCCTCTTTCGAACTGGTTAAGGTTAGAGTTTGGAATCAGGGCTGGTGGTCTAAAATTTTCAATCAATCAATCGATCGGGGAACATAGACATGCTCCCCATAATATCCACTACAAACATTGAGAGAGTTACTGAATATAAATATCTTGGCATCTGGTTTGATGAGAAGTTTATGTTTAAATATCATATACCTGTAGAGATAATCTGCTAAAAAAGTGTCTTCTACAGAAACAGAACCAGCTTCCCTATTGTTGTGAAGGATCAGATTAAACCGAATATATATATTTATTTATGGATATATATTTAATAGTATTTGTATATCGTTTGATATCCCTTGTATATTCCTTGTACATATACACTGAATATCCCTTTATTCTACTACAGCCCATAATAGTTCATTCTCTTATTGGACAAAAGGACCAGGCGCCAGGGACAAGCCCCTGGCGTTCAAGTTCAAAGGTACCGACGAGACATGCCCTTACTAGCCTCAGCTCCGCGCAGGAATACGGCTACCGAAAGCAGAGCGGCACTACTTGTCCACTGTGCATATAAATATGGTGCAAGAAATGTAGAATTCCTCTTAGTCCTTTACCCTTCTACCCAACTAAGTAACAAGACGTGAAGCCTCACCCCACGATACCGTGTGCGGTGTAGTACGGCCTGTTTGGCCTTAGAATAGCAGTGAGACCTTGTGCGAATTAATAGCTGAATTGCCAGAGTTTGGCACCGTATTTCTATTAAGTAATAATAGTCTATTATGTATGGTGCATCGTTCGGTTAGAGTTCTAAAGTGAGCAGCACCCCCATCGTTTCCTCGCGTTATCTAGAGTCTTAACCAGGCTGGGCAGACCACGCGTGGTGCTTTCATCCGAGGAGTTCTGGGCGAGGACGAGTGGACCTGCACATTGGATTACCTACCCCGACGACTGACACACAGACAAGGTACACGTATCCGTACCGAACCATTTCAGTACTGGACCTTAGGTACAGTACGGCTGTGTACCGAACGAATACAACGGTATGTTAACCACTAACGACCGCCCACCGGGGGCTGTTTCAATATAGAATATTCGTTGACAGCCCTACAAGTACAATTAGTTACTGCACACTACGTCACCCCTGAGTGGAACATGGAAAGCCGAACTTTCCCCCACTGTACCGAAAACCCGAACCGAACCGTGACTTCAAAACCGAGGTACGTACCGTACCGTGGTTTTTGTGTACCGTTACACCCCTAGTATATATATATATATCTCTTAGGGGACGTGTCAGACAGGGTGATGGACAGAGATGTAGAAGGACCGAGAGGAAAACCAGTACAGACTGACGGACTAAGAGAGAGAGAGAGGGAGGGAGAGAGAGAGAGAGAGAGAGAGAGAGAGAGAGAGAGAGAGAGAGAGAGAGAGATACAGGTGATCATACATCAGTGATACTGGTGTCATTCTGTGTTCAGGCATCCACTTGCCTACTGCCCCTTTAACAACGTATCCTTGCTAAGTTTCAGTGTCACTTCTAGAGAGAATTTTACTTCACGACAAGACTGAATACTAGAGAATAGATGACATATTACAACAATGGCAGAGGATTATTTGGACCTGTTCCACCCCACGGGGTCGGTACCGACACAAAAAATGACATCTGGTCATAAATCCATATTTTTTTTATATTGCATATAAGTTGCGATTTTTTTGTCAAACGTTTTCAAGTATTAACATCACTAACATGTCACAAAAGCATGTAGAATGTATATTATCATCAATACGTTAGTTTAGCAATAGGTTAAAAGTGCCATTAGATAGTTTTAAGTTTTCGATTTTCTGAAGTATATTCCAAGACGGAAACGGACATGGAAAATTTGAACCATGGGAATTGTAGTATTTTTGTGGCCATTCTGTAGAGGACATGCATAGCTGTCGACCAGCGTTGGAATTTTTCCGAACTACACTTCCTGTCAGATACTGTGGGCTTTCAAAGTTCAGCGTTCTGAATGAATCATATCAATAACTGTTATGATTCGCGATAATAAGCCACAAAAGGTAACGTTTTTGACAAATATTGAAACACAGTTAGTTTCTCCTCCCTATTGTTAGCATGTAGGAACAATTAGATCTGAAATTAGTTTCAAAACGGTTGCACTGTGGGGAAAATTAAAAAGTACACTAGATTACATTATCTGTTCTTATGCACGCCTGGTGATACTAAATCCAACTTGAACTCGGGCATTTGAAAGATAATATATGTATATATATATCAAATCAAATCAAATGTATTTGTAGGGCCCGACAACACACGTTAATGTCCCCATGGGCCGGACACGTCTTCTTTAAACAAGTCAAGAAGAAACATAACAATAAGTCAAGAACAAAACAAGAACACCATAAGGTCCAACAAATTTAAAAGAAATGCAAATAAATTAATGAATATATATAATATAATAATAATATAATATAATATATAAATGTGCGAATTGGCTATAATAAGGTAATGTATAAGCATCATATTCTATAATAATATTTCAAATAGCATTGGTCCGGATGGGAGAATTCAGTACTGTATCTACAGAACCTTGGGTTTAATCATCTTCCCTTTATTAATTTCCTTAGATCTTTTGTACACATGATCTAAAGAGGGTACTGAACGAGATCAGTAGCAGTTTTTTAAGTTTGGTCATTATTATCATGGTGTTATTCACTGTCAAAGATGCAAAGAAAAATTATTCATATTCTCCTTTGTTTCATCACAATTTAAGCAAGCCTAGTAATAGACACAATATTTCTGACACTGTGAATACATTACCTGAGGTCCATAGATGTACCTAGACACCAAGAATATGCAAATAGCCCTTGTAGAAGTGGAGCAATATTCCATTTACCTAGGTATACATTTTAGGCGGATTTTCACATTGTGTGGAACAGGTTAAACACAGTGGAGTTCAGATGATCTGTCCGGAAAAGTACGTTTCTTTTTTTTATTTGATGAGCTGTGAGTCCGGCGGGGGAGAATGTTGATGTGTTTGTTGGCGACGCGTGTGTGTTTCTTTCCATTGGTTTCATTTGGTTAACGTTATTGGGCGAACAAGAAAACGAAAGAAAATTGTAATGAGCCTGCAGCTGTTCCAATGTAAATGTGCCTTTCTCCTCCGTGCACTTTCGCCGCTCTGAACTGAAGTCGGGGACTCGGTGTGCCGCGCTCTGTTCTCGCACGGACCTCGCGAGTGCCTGCATGTGGGACTTGTGTGTTTGCACTGTGGGGCGTATTCGTCATATGACGCACGTACCGCACCGTGACGGCCGTACCGTAAAATCGCGGGACGAATACACGTATCGTTACACCCCTAGTCTTAGGGTGTGTTCACATCTGAAAGTCCGGACTTTCCGTGGATAGTCCGGACCAAATGTGAAAATGATACATTGTTTAATTTTGGTCTGCGTTCACACTACCCTGTTTGGTGCGGATCTAATTTGTAAACAAAGGACATGCTGTCGCATCTATTGGACACAAACGTAATCAGTTGCCGGCAGCGTAATGAGAGAGATACTAGAGAGAGAGAGAGAGAGAGACAGAGAGAGAGAGAGAGAGAGAGAGAGAGAGAGAGAGAGAGAGAGAGAGAGAGAGAGAGAGAGAGAGAGAGAGAGAGAGAGAGAGAGAGAGAGAGAGAGTTGTTGTTACAGAGCTGGTCCACGCTGCTATTATGAAATTACCCAAAAAGTATGTACGCTTTTTTTTTCTTTATCTGAATGTCCGCGAATGTCCTCCTCACGCAGGAGAAAGTTGGGGGGTCCGCGCGCGGCGCGAGTCTAGAGTAGAGATTTTTTGATTTTTTTTGATTTGAAGTCTTTATTTCGAACATGCAATGAATACAACAAACAATAACAAAAAAAGAAAAAAACTCAATCTGCATGTTCGAAAAGGAGTAGGAAGAAGTATACACTTATTTAATCCTACCCCTTTTCCACTACTCAAATGAGTGTACTATTTTAAACATAAAAAAAAAAAAAAAAAAATATATATATATATATATATATATGCAAAACAAAAAACAAAAACTATATATGTATAAAATAAAATAAAATAGAAACAAAATAAAAATGTAAACACCTGTGAATATCAAGTCCCTTCTTCATCCCTGTACCTTGTGAACATAATTTCCTTATACATCAGTTTGAATTGTCTCATGTTTGGACATTGCTTTAACACCACATTAAGACTGTTCCACAGTTTCACTCCACATATTGAGATGCAGTGTTTTCTCATGGTAGTGCGTACGTTTAGCACCTTTAAATTGTGTTCTCCCCTCAGATTATAACCCCCCTCCCTATCAAAGAACAATTATTGAATGTTTCTTGGAAGTGCATGACTTTTTGCTTTATACATTAATTGTGCCGTTTTAAATTCCACAAGATCATTTAACTTTAATGTCTTTGACTCCAGAAACAATATGTTAGTGTGATCACGATAACCTGCAATGTGAACTATCCTTATGGCCCTTTTTTGGAGTATACAAAGTGGTTGTAGTGTAGACTTATAATTGTTTCCCCAGACTTCAGCACAGTAATTTAAATATGGTAAAACTAGTGAACAGTAGAGAATGTAGAGTGATTTTCTATCCAGGATGTGCTTTACTTTACTCATGACTGAAATGCTTCGTGAGAGTTTAGATTGGACATGTTTTATGTGAGGTTTCCAACAGATTTTATGGTCTATTATTACACCTAGGAATTTATTTTCAGAGAGAGAGAGAGGAAGAGAGTGACTGCGTCTAGAGAGGAGAGAGAGAGGGAGGAAGAGAGAGACTGTCCGCGTGCGGCGCCAGTCTAGAGAGACTCAGGAGTAGGCTACTTTGCTTCCTGGATTAGGTACTATAAAGCTATAGGCCAATATCGAACCTTCCATTTATCAGCAAGATATTAGAAAAGATAGTCTCAGTACAAATAAACTCCTTTCTCAAAGATAATAACATCATGGAGGAACTACAATCAGGTTTCAGAACAAATCACAGCACTGAAACTGCCCTTACCAAAATAGTTAGCGACCTCAGGCTAAACTCCGATGCTGGCAAAGTCTCAATTCTTGTCCTATTGGACCTTAGTGCAGCGTTCGATACGATTGACCATAATATCTTGATCAGTCGTCTAGAAAGACTGGTTGGCTTTTCCGATCATGTACTAAATTGGCTCATAACATACAAGGGGAGAAGGTTCTATGTTAAGCTTGGAGACAATGTATCCGAGGAACATGACAGCAATTTTGGAGTCGCACAAGGAAGCTGCCTTGGTCCATTACTCTTCTCACTATATATGCTGCCCCTCGGGGACATCATTCGAGACCACAATGTATGCTTCCATAGTTATGCTGATGATACACAACTATATATCTCCGCAGAACCAAATAACACTACAGCCATACAGTCCATTACAAATTGTCTGTTAGCAATAAACAAGTGGATGAACAATAACTTCCTAAAATTAAACGAAAGCAAGACCGAAATCCTATTGATCGGCCCAAAAGCGAAAAGGGAAGTGCTTTGTAAAAACCTGGGGAGTCTGTCATCCTATGTAAAGACTGAGGTTACAAGCCTAGGTGTCATCTTGGACTCAGACCTGACCTTTAAGTCTCATATAAATAAGGCCATGAAAACGTCATTCTTCCACCTAAGAAACATAGCGAAAGTAAGACCTTTCGTAAATAAAAAGGATGCAGAGAAACTTATTCATGCTTTTGTATCAAGTCGGCTTGACTATTGTAATGCACTGTTCACTGGTCTTCCCAAAGCAACCATTGGGAAGCTTCAGCTTATCCAAAACTCTGCAGCTCGATTACTAACTCATACAAGGAGAAGAGAACATATCACTCCAGTCCTGGCCACTCTGCACTGGCTTCCAATAACTCATAGAATTGATTTTAAGGTCCTTTTCCTAACATATAAAGCTCTTAATGAGCAAGGCCCAAAATACATAGCAAATTCCCTAGTTAGTTATCTGCCCTCAAGAACGCTACGGTCATCCACTACAGGTTTACTAGACACGCCCAGAAACCAAAAAAGGATAGGAAGTATGGCATTTGCCAACTATGCCCCAAAACTATGGAACACACTACCAACACACATCAGAAACGCCAGCTCTATACACATTTTTAAAGGAAAATTAAAAATGTACCTATACAGTCTAGCTTACAAATAGTTATGGCTTGGAAAAACCTGATGGATCCATGAGGCTAGGATAAGCCTTGTGGACCCAACTTTTTAGATGAAGGAACGGGTACATAGGAGACACGCCTCCAGTTTTTCAAAAGTTTTTGACACGCCTCAGCTTCTGAGCTGAAGGCGTGTTTTTGCGGACCTCCCAAACTTTCAAACTTTTTAGATGAAGGAATGGGTACAATAGGAGACACGCCTCCAGTTTTTCAAACGTTTTTGACACGCCTCAGCTTCTGAGCTGAAGGCGTGTTTTTGCGGACCTCCCAAACTTTCAAACTTTTTAGATGAAGGAATGGGTACAATAGGAGACACGCCTCCAGTTTTTCAAAAGTTTTTGACACGCCTCAGCTTCTGAGCTGAAGGCGTGTTTTTGCGGACCTCCCAAACTTTCAAACTTTAGACTGTTTTCTTTATACGTTTTTCTTTTTCTTTCTTTCTACCACAAGACGCGGCCACTGATGGGTCCATGGGACTTGGATAAGTCCTGTGGACCCAACTCTGGCCACTGACCACATGAGCGAACAGGTACATACGCACACAATACACGGCCACTGATGGATCCATGGGACTTGGTAAAGCACTATGGACCCAACTATGACCACTGATAAAAACGTAACTACACTAGCATTATAAGACCTAAACATTGCTACCTACCATACAAGTGCATTGGTTTAGTGCACTTCCGGTTGCCACTGAGCGGAAATGTTTGTGCGGACCTGTTCTCCCAAACTGGTAAGCAAATGACTGTTTTTACGTTATTTTCATTTTTACGTTACTATTATTATTATTATTATTTTTTTAAACATTGATCTTAACTGATCACTATGACTTTATTGCTTTTATCGTTATATATGCCTATAATTGTGTACAGCACTTTGAGCTACATGACATGTATGAAAGGTGCTTTATAAATACTTACTTACTTACTTACTTACTTACTATAGTTCGATTGAAACGAACCGAGTCCCAACTTTTCAAGAGGACCATGGTTCGGTTGTTTGGTCCTCATTATAGTTCGGTTTGCGTTCACACCTGTACAAACCAAACGGACTATCGATCTAAAGGGACCATGGTCCACTTAAAGTGGACCAAACAGAGTAGGTGTGAACGTGCCCTTAATCTAACTTACCCCGGAAAAACTCACATCTCATAACGTCTTTCCCATAGCAACAGGGGCCGGCCCCCTTTTCTCGTTACTAAGTGACACGATACCATGGCAACGGCTGGTCTTTGACACACTAAACGATGTGGCCACACCACTATGTGAGAGCCCAGTGCCGCTGCAGACAATGACCTTGGCTCGCTTGAGAGCTCAGCTGATAACAGGCCCTCGTCTGCAGTCTCACTGGAGCCAGACATAGTGACTGATACTGTCCTCTTACAACTAATATCTACGAGTAGATGCCGTCATCTGCAGATATTTACATTATATACACATTGAAAAACAAGGATTCTATCAATTGGCTGCATTTACATGAACCTTCATATTTGGGATAGCTAATATCCCGGTTAAGATCTTAGGAAGGATAATGGTGTTTATATGCATTACTGTGACACTAATCCCAGTATCGGCCCAAATACCAGGCCAACCAACTTGTACTCAGTACCAAGAGCTGATCACAATGATATTTGATGTATCGAGTGAAATGTTTATTTTTCAGTTACATCAAAAATTATTTGGGAGGAGGTTGGCATCTGAATAGATTAAAACGCATGTAGGCTAAATGTAACTGTGTTGTGGAAGGTAACGGATGTGATAAAAAATCACTTGCTGCATCGTAGTTGTGAGTACAGAGTCCTGGCGGAGAAAATACCTCGTAACTCCATTTTTATATATATAAATCAACTCAGTAGATCATCGTCCATATCTGTGTTTGGTTTTACAACGTTTAAACAATGGGAAAGCATTAAACCGATCATCTGTCTAAACCTCGTAACTCTATTCGCCCTCAAATCTGTGTTCGTTTTTTTCATCTCCTGAAAAGTTGGGTTTTTGGAGTTACGAGGTTTTCTTCTGCCAGTGACGATATCTTCATTACCAATATGCCTGTATACAATATGCCTGTAAAAATTCCACTCGTATACCTGAGTGAACAGAACATCCCAAGTGTAATATAATACAATGGCAACAGACCGCAAAACCCAGACGGTAAACAGGATGTTTATACGACGGTAAACAGGATGTTTATACGACGGTAAACAGGATGTTTATACGACAGTAAACAGGATGTTTACATCATGCCTCGTGAGCTTATGCTGACTGTTGTAAACAGGATATGAGTGTCTGCTCTAAAATAATCCCCCAGGGTGCGTATGACTCTATTTACTATGAGGCTTCAACTGCAAAGGTTTTACAGATCATTTTGATTATAGGTCAGCCTTTAAAACCCCCCCTATGGCAACACCTATCCACCACACAGCACCTATCCACCATACAGCACCTATCCACCATACAGCACCTATCCACCACACAGCACCTATCCACCATACAACACCTATCCACCATACAGCACCTATCCACCAGACAGCACCTATCCACCATACAGCACCTATCCACCATACAGCACCTATCCACCAGACAGCACCTATCCACCATACAGCACCTATCCACCATACAGCACCTATCCACCAGACAGCACCTATCCACCATACAGCACCTATCCACCAGACAGCACCTATCCACCATACAGCACCTATCCACCAGACAGCACCTATCCACCATACAGCACCTATCCACCGTACAGCACCTATCCACCATACAGCACCTATCCACCATACAACACCTATCCACCATACAGCACCTATCCACCATACAGCACCTATCCACCATACAGCACCTATCCACCATACAGCACCTATCCACCATACAGCACCTATCCACCGTACAGCACCTATCCACCATACAGCACCTATCCACCAGACAGCACCTATCCACCAGACAGCACCTATCCACCAGACAGCACCTATCATACAGCACCTATCCACCAGACAGCACCTATCCACCAGGCAACACCTATACAGCACCTATCCACCATACAGCACCTATCCACCATACAGCACCTATCCACCATTCAACACTTATCCACCATACAGCACCTATCCACCATACAGCACCTATCCACCATACAGCACCTATCCACCATACAGCACCTATCCACCATACAGCACCTATCCACCATACAGCACCTATCCACCATACAGCACCTATCCACCATACAGCACCTATCCACCAGACAGCGCCTATCCACCAGACAGCACCTATCCACCATACAGCACCTATCCACCATACAGCACCTATCCACCATACAACACCTATCCACCATACAGCACCTATCCACCATACAGCACCTATCCACCATACAGCACCTATCCACCATACAGCACCTATCCACCATACAGCACCTATCCACCATACAGCACCTATCCACCAGACAGCACCTATCCACCATACAGCACCTATCCACCTATACAGCACCTATCCACCAAGACAACACCTATCATACAGCACCTATCCACCATACAGCACCTATCCACCAGACAGCACCTATCCACCATACAGCACCTATCCACCATACAGCACCTATCCACCAGACAGCACCTATCCACCATACAGCACCTATCCACCAGACAGCACCTATCCACCATACAGCACCTATCCACCATACAGCACCATACAGCACCTATCCACCAGACAGCACCTATCCACCATACAGCACCTATCCACCATACAGCACCATACAGCACCTATCCACCATACAGCACCTATCCACCTATACAGCACCTATCCACCAAGACAACACCTATCATACAGCACCTATCCACCATACAGCACCTATCCACCAGACAGCACCTATCCACCATACAGCACCTATCCACCATACAGCACCTATCCACCAGACAGCACCTATCCACCATACAGCACCTATCCACCAGACAGCACCTATCCACCAGACAACACCTATCCACCAGACAGCACCTATCCACCAGACAGCACCTATCCACCATACAGCACCTATCCACCAAGACAGCTGGAGCCTCAGGGGGCCTACCTACCACCTGGGGAGTGGGAGTGAAGGATGCAACCAGAGAGAGGAGGTGAAAAAGGATGGAGGATGGAGGGAGGGTGAGGGAAGGAAGAAAGAAGAGAAGAGGGGAAGGAGGAAAAGAGAAGGGAGGATGCGGGAAGTGAGGGTTAGGGTCAGGGGTCAGGGTCAGGGTCAGGGTCAGGGGTCAGGGGTCAGTACCTCTCTGAGACTGACTGGTGTCTGGAGTAGAAGGCTGGTGGTGTCGTTGGACAGGGAGAGGTTTCGGACCAAAAACTGCTGAAATACTGACTGGTTCTTCAACACACTGGCCAGTGTGAAGCCTACACAGGATACACAAACACACGCATGGTTAATTAATAAAGTGTCACTCTGAAAGAGATATAGATTTGTCTCATTCAGCAAAGTGAGACATTCTCTGATCTGACTTCTAAACTTCCGACAACCAGAGGTCATCAATCAATAATACTGTATCATCTCGCTCTCTCTTTCACTTCCACACACACACACACACACACACACACACACACACACACACACACACACACACACACACACACACACACACACACACACACACACACACACACACACACACACACACACACACACACACACACACACACACACACACACACACACACACACACACACACACACACACACACACACACACACACACACACACACACACACACACACACACACACACACACACACACACACACACACACACACACACACACACACACACACACACACACACACACACACACACACACACACACACACACACACAGGGTGTGATTTGCCAGCGGGATGAGGGGGTTTCCCTACCTCTGATTTTGATATGATTTATACTCCCTTCTGGTAGTCAAGATTATCATTAATTTTAGAATTTTATTAAACTAGGGCTGTCAACGTTAATGCTTTAACTTGAGATTAATTGAAATTATTTAAAGCATTAAAATAAATGAACCTAGATTAATCTATGGAGTGAAACATTTTCAACATTATGAACTTTCAGCAGTATATTTGCTTCTTCTTTTTTTGCATCGACTCATGCACCTTTTTGAAAATCATCTGACATGAAGATGGAACACATTTTAGTTGTTAATATGATTTATATTACTGGTAGTTCATACAAGACATTATCTCCTCTAAGCCAATCTGCACTTTAACATACGCCTGGGTTGTTTTTATTTCTGTTAGTGCCACGGATATAAGAAAGAGGTCAATGTTGATGGTTTTGTTGAACATTTGTATTTCACAGGAGAGAAACTGTATTCAAAGAAAGCTATTAAAATAGTCTTTGAATCTAAATATACTTTCTTTGTCTTGATTTTACATTCATTCCATGATTTTACTCAAGGTAATATATGTTACAAGCTTCGGTCTTAAGTAGAAAAAAGCTTTTATTATTAATTACTTAATTAATCTAGATTAATTACAGAAAATTGTGAGATTAATTAGTAAAAAAATTGTATCTACAGGCTACACTAATATTATAGTATTAAAACCGTTATATTAGTTATATTCATTAAAGAAAGTTGATTTAATAAAAAGAAAATACTCATTTAATCAGATTAATGACTTTTTTTTTATATTTCTTTTTATCCACTTTTTCACCCCATTTTACATTTTTTCTCCCATCCCAATTGCATATTATCCAATTCTCCCCTCCCCTGTCTTGAACATTGCTAGACTATGCCTCCCACTGGTCGGCTGAAGTGAGGATAGAAGCCTTGCATCACGTGTCCCCTCCGGTACACGAGGAGGCAGCCTGTCGCATCTTTTCATCGCAGCAGCTCAAACTCTCAGTGGCGAGGAGTAACGCGTGGGAGGCTCACGCTGCCCCCGATACTTCCTGTTTCCGCCGCAACCGACCTGTAGGAGTCGCTGTCCACAACGTCCAATCCCCACCCACCGGCTTTCCCACCCTCTAACACTTGCCAATTGTGTTAGTATGAACGACCGACCCGGTAGCAACGCCGAGAGCTGGGCTCGAACCCAGCGTCTCCTGCGTTAGTGGCGAGCGCCTTGCCCACTGCGCCACTCAGCCGCCCTAGATTAATGACTTTATTCAAATTGAGGATTTAGTTTGAGTTTATTATTATTATAATAAATAATAGTTTGAACGTCCGTTCGAAAAACCCTGACAATTTGAATCCCAAAAACAGGCTTCGGGGAAACAGCCCTGCTACAGCTGCAGATGTGCTCTCTACAGGACAGCCCTGCTACAGCTGCAGATGTGCTCTCTACAGGACAGCCCTGCTACAGCTGCAGATGTGCTCTCTACAGGACAGCCCTGCTACAGCTGCAGATGTGCTCTCTACAGGACAGCCCTGCTACAGCTGCAGATGTGCTCTCTATGGGACAGCCCTGCTACAGCTGCAGATGTGCTCTCTACAGGACAGCCCTGCTACAGCTGCAGATGTGCTCTCTACGGGACAGATGTGCTACAGCTGCAGATGTGCTCTCTATGGGACAGCCCTGCTACAGCTGCAGATGTGCTCTCTATGGGACAGCCCTGCTACAGCTGCAGATGTGCTCTCTACAGGACAGCCCTGCTACAGCTGCAGATGTGCTCTCTATGGGACAGCCCTGCTACAGCTGCAGATGTGCTCTCTATGGGACAGCCCTGCTACAGCTGCAGATGTGCTCTCTACAGGACAGCCCTGCTACAGCTGCAGATGTGCTCTCTAGGGGACAGCTCTACTACAGCTGCAGATGTGCTCTCTACGGGACAGCCCTGCTACAGCTGCAGATGTGCTCTCTATGGGACAGCCCTGCTACAGCTGCAGATGTGCTCTCTACAGGACAGCCCTGCTACAGCTGCAGATGTGCTCTCTAGGGGACAGCCCTACTACAGCTGCAGATGTGCTCTCTATGAGATGAGAGTGACTCTCAGAGTGACGTTGGGGGCTCTGCTGGAAGATATTGATCTGATATACTTCTTCCTAAGCATTCCTGTCACAAATGCCTTTGTGGAGAGGCCGCTCTCCCTCATGACACGAGAACGGATCAGAGAAATTGATGCAGCGTCGAGAGTCAAAGCGAATTTCCCTCCGATATGTCAAGGGTTTTTATAAACATGAATCTTGGCCAGAAGGCTCTAAGCAGCACGGTCCAGCAAGAAATATGAATCATTCAAAAGGCCTCTATATACTGCGCTCTCCATGGTGCTGAAACCTTTGGATTTACCAATTTGTTAAATTCATCTAAATGCTTATATTTAACTCAAATGATGTGTATACATTATGTAAACCTTATTCTTACATACTGTATTATTACTTTACTGTCACACAAACACACAAACCGTTGCATTATATTTCAGAGAGCATCCGCTTGAAAGTAAAACATGTTGAGAATATGTTAATTTAATCTCTTTGCTGGAGGGCCACACACACACACACACACACACACACACACACACACACACACACACACACACACACACACACACACACACACACACACACACACACACATGGTTAATTAATAAAGTGTCACTCTGAAAGAGATATAGATTTGTCTCATTCAGCAAAGTGAGACATTCTCTGATCTGACTTCTAAACTTCCGACAACCAGAGGTCATCAATCAATAATACTGTATCATCTCGCTCTCTCTTTCACTTCCACACACACACACACACACACACACACACACACACACACACACACACACACACACACACACACACACACACACACACACACACACACACACACACACACACACACACACACACACACACACACACACACACACACACACACACACACACACACACACACAACTCAGTCCCCTCCCACTCAAATAGTTTGTTTCACTTTCACTGCCACACGACAAAGGGTTAACCCTTTCACGGTTGACAATACAGAAGGTTAACCCTTTCACTGCCACACGACAAAAGGGTTAACCCTTTCACGGTCGACAATACAGAAGGTTAACCCTTTCACTACCACACCACAGAAGGTTAAAAGCACCGACCCTGTGTGCCGTCGAGGTGCCCCAGCGGCGAGGGGGCGGTGCCCAGCGGCGAGGGGGCGGTGCCCAGCGGCGAGGGGGCGGTGCCCAGCGGCGAGGGGGCGGTGCCCAGCCTCTCCAGGTGGCGCTGCAGAGACTCCAGGTCCCGGCCCAGACCCGGACGCTCCGAGGAGAACAGGTGGTTCTGCTCCACCACCTCACCCAGCCGCTCCAACAGCTGGGTCACGCTGAGAGAGAGAGAGAGAGAGAGAGAGAGAGAGAGAGAGAGAGAGAGAGAGAGAGAGGAAAGTGTTACTCCTTGCAGCCGTGCGCTTGATGAATTCATCTGCGATTACATCCAGGTTCCTCTTTCGTGACACATTCTTGTGACGTGAGCTTGTAGACCTGTTCGAATGCCAGAAACATTTGACGCGCCGTCGTAACACTGGTGACTGGCCTCTACATTTACCGATTGGCAGTGAGAATCTCATCAAAACGTCTTTTAACAGCTGAAAAAGTGCGTCTGCTGTTGTTTTTGATGTCTCATAAAATCCAACAAAAAGTTCCTCTGGCTCCAGATTTTCAGTCACAAAACGGAAGCAGATAGACACCTGCTCTTTGACCGTGATGTCCGTTGTCTCGTCCATAATTACAGAGAAAAACCCAGCAGACTGTATTTCTTCAATTAACGTTCTCAGCACATCATGGCCCATTATTTCAGTCATCTCGTTTAGGATTGATTGATTGATTGATTGAATACTTTATTTTGACACAATCGTAGGACAAACATTTGAAAAACAAACAATAACAGTGTCAACACGCTGGTCAAAAATGAATAAAACACAATAAAGCCAAGCCAAGCCAAGGATATCATGAGATAGCCACTTGCTCTCCTTACGAGCCTGACTGTAATTCTGGGATATCTTGAGCACGCAAGTTTAGCAACTGGGTCAAATTGGACTCCTCGTCTGTTTTTCCTCCAATGGCTAATCCCTGACACAAAAGATATTGGATAGAGGATAGAATATCCAACAAAGCTATTCTCGCATCAGCCATCTGCTTTTGTTTACCAGCAGACATAGAAGCGGCAACATTAACACCTGCATTAGCAGCGGAAAC
>NC_140165.1:118855728-118861851 GCF_963971535.1 Notolepis coatsorum
GGCTGAACATGTGAGTTAAAGATTCCATTAGTCTGTGTATTTGTTCACCATATGAATGCAAGCCTGTTCTTCTCTGGTCCGGTGCCGGTGTTGTTCACCCGGCCTGGCGCTTATTAACCCCCCGGGTCACAAATCTCTTTTAGGATTAGATCCAATATGGTGTGAAATAGGATCTGTTCACTGAAGACTGCAGAGTCACTGGTGAACTCACCACAGAGCTGACAAGACGCGGATAGACTGTGTAGAGCTACAAGCGCCAGGATGGGAGAGAAACACTCGCAGGTGGGAGGTGGGTCATTTCAGCGTCAGGAAAACCTTAGCTTAGCCTTCTGTAGTGTGGTAGTGAAAGGGTTAACCTTCTGTAGTGTGGTAGTGAAAGGTTAACCTTCTGTAGTGTGGTAGTGAAAGGTTAACCGTCTGTAGTGTGGTAGTGAAAGGTTAACCTTCTGTAGTGTGGTAGTGAAAGGTTAACCTTCTGTAGTGTGGTCGTGAAAGGTTAACCTTCTGTAGTGTGGCAGTGAAAGGTTAACCGTCTGTAGTGTGGTAGTGAAAGGGTTAACCGTCTGTAGTGTGGTAGTGAAAGGTTAACCTTCTGTAGTGTGGTAGTGAAAGGTTAACCTTCTGTAGTGTGGTAGTGAAAGGTTAACCTTCTGTAGTGTGGTAGTGAAGGGTTAACCTTCTGTAGTGTGGTAGTGAAAGGTTAACCTTCTGTAGTGTGGTAGTGAAAGGTTAACCTTCTGTAGTGTGGTAGTGAAAGGTTAACCTTCTGTAGTGTGGTAGTGAAAGGGTTAACCTTCTGTAGTGTGGTAGTGAAAGGTTAACCTTCTGTAGTGTGGTAGTGAAAGGTTAACCTTCTGTAGTGTGGTAGTGAAAGGTTAACCTTCTGTAGTGTGGTAGTGAAAGGTTAACCTTCTGTAGTGTGGTAGTGAAAGGTTAACCTTCTGTAGTGTGGTAGTGAAAGGGTTAACCTTCTGTAGTGTGGTAGTGAAAGGTTAACCTTCTGTAGTGTGGTAGTGAAAGGTTAACCGTCTGTAGTGTGGTAGTGAAAGGTTAACCTTCTGTAGTGTGGTAGTGAAAGGTTAACCGTCTGTAGTGTGGTAGTGAAAGGTTAACCTTCTGTAGTGTGGTAGTGAAAGGTTAACCTTCTGTAGTGTGGTCGTGAAAGGTTAACCTTCTGTAGTGTGGCAGTGAAAGGTTAACCGTCTGTAGTGTGGTAGTGAAAGGGTTAACCGTCTGTAGTGTGGTAGTGAAAGGTTAACCTTCTGTAGTGTGGTAGTGAAAGGTTAACCTTCTGTAGTGTGGTAGTGAAAGGTTAACCTTCTGTAGTGTGGTAGTGAAAGGGTTAATACAAACACACACAATTATGATCACACCCAAGAGACGATTAAAGGAGCATTTCAGGTCAAAAACTATGCTGATTTATTTTGCACATAATCTCACACACATCCGTTCAGGGCCAGCTGGTGACCCGGCACAGTCTAACCCGTTTTGTTAAGGAGCTCACGATTCCTCAGAAAACCCCAAAATGTTGCGCAATTCAGAAATAGGTTGAATTGGAGATATTGGCAATTTTGTGTGCTTTGAAATGTCTCCTTATTTGCAAAACTGAATACGACTTGTAAATGGTGTTAATTAAATTAAATGTGTTAATTATTGTTAGATTGTCCGACAGTATTATTTTCCTCGCTGTGTGAAAAAACGACAGTTGCGTCTGAGGGGAGTGGCCACTGGCTGAGGGGAGTGGCCACTGGCTGAGGGGAGTGGCCACTGGCTGAGGGGAGTGGCCACTGGCTGAGGGGAGTGGCCACTGGCTGAGTACTTTCTGTCTCGGGTAGAACCATTTGTGTTCAATTGTATCTGAATCGGGAGATGATCTTCTCTCCGTCACAATTGAAATTGTATTTTTCCGTCGCACAAAAGCTGGCTGGCAGTCGCATTGAATAATCTACTCCAGTACGCGCTGTAAGCGTCTGTAAACTTGCGCATAGCGGAGTACAGAGAGAAGGCTCTATAGCAGAGGTCCCCAAGCATCGGGTCGCGGACCGGTACCACTACCTGGCTTTGGATCATTTGGTACCGGGCCGCAAAGAAAGAATAAAGTTGTTTAAAAGGAAATGTATTTTATTTTCATTAGTCTTCCGGGTATTTTACTTTGAAAAATATAATCAGGTTTTTATGCACCGAGTCCCCTGAACACATAGAGACATACATGTACGCTGAGCTATGGTAACGCCCACCTACCCCCTACCAGTGAATGCCTCTCACCTGCAAAAGGTGTTAGGTGGGGGAGGGGTTAGGTGGCAGTGGGCATTTGTAGTTACAAATACAAAAAAATTAAAAATGATTTAAAGCTTGATTAACAAGACCCTATTGTCTGTGCCTGGTCACAGTTGGTCTTGTAACCTGAGATTGGAAGCACGTAATAGGTCGACTAGGATGTCAATCAAACCGCTGCCATTTTAGCTGTCTAACAATGCGTTGGTTGATCGGCAAAACCACAGCCCGAAGCCGACAGACGAGGGCAAAGTGCCGCGACGTGCGCCAATGGATAAGAGGTTAAAGGAGTTATAGGCGGCCATTGATTTTGGCCAGAACTTAGAAATATCCAAAGCCACAGCCCACTAGGTAGCTAGCAGGCAGCTATGTGTTAGCAGCAGGTAGCTAGCAGGCAGCTATGTGTTAGCAGCAGGTAGCTAGCAGGCAGCTATGTGTTGGCAGCAGGTAGCTAGCAGGCAGCTATGTGTTGGCAGCAGGTAGCTAGCAGGCAGCTATGTGTTAGCAGCAGGTAGCTAGCAGGCAGCTATGTGTTAGCAGCAGGTAGCTAGCAGGCAGCTATGTGTTAGCAGCAGGTAGCTAGCAGGCAGCTATGTGTTAGCAGCAGGTAGCTAGCAGGCAGCTATGTGTTAGCAGCAGGTAGCTAGCAGGCAGCTATGTGTTGGCAGCAGGTAGCTAGCAGGCAGCTATGTGTTAGCAGCAGGTAGCTAGCAGGCAGCTATGTGTTAGCAGCAGGTAGCTAGCAGGCAGCTATGTGTTAGCAGCAGGTAGCTAGCAGGCAGCTATGTGTTAGCAGCAGGTAGCTAGCAGGCAGCTATGTGTTAGCAGCAGGTAGCTAGCAGGCAGCTATGTGTTCGCAGCAGGTAGCTAGCAGGCAGCTATGTGTTCGCAGCAGGTAGCTAGCAGGCAGCTATGTGTTCGCAGCAGGCCTTTCTGTACGTACACAACTGTTATGCACATAACAAGGTTTGATTTCTTTGGATGTGTGTCGATGAGATTATGTGTAAAATAAATCAGCCTTGTTTTTTGGTGAAGTGCCCCTTTAACACACACACACACACACACACACACACACACACACACACACACACACACACACACACACACACACACACACACACACACACACACACACACACACACACACACACACACACACACACACACACACACACACACACACACACACACACACACACACACACACCACACACACACACACACACACACACACACACACACACCACACACACACACACACACACACACACACACACACACAACACACACACCACACACACACACACACACACACACACACACACACACACACACACACACACACACACACACACACACACACACACACACACACACACACACACACACACACACACACACACACACACACACACACACACACACACACACACCACACACACACACACACACACACACACACACACACACACACACACACACACACACACACACACACACACACACACACACACACACACACACACACACACCACACACACACACACACACACACACACACACACACACACACACACACACACACACACACACACACACACACACACACACACACACACACACACAAGGGCTGTCAAAATTGGCCAAAAATTACATTCGAATATTCCTTCTAAAAAAAGGAAAGGAACTTGAGGAAACCGGAGGATTAAAGGTTCATTAAAGGTTCATAACCGAGTCAGTTCGGTTATGAACTGGTGTGAAATAGGATCTGTTCACTGAAGACTGCAGAGTCACTGGTGAACTCACCACAGAGCTGACAAGACGCGGATAGACTGTGTAGAGCTACAAGCGCCAGGATGGGAGAGAAACACTCGCAGGTGGGAGGTGGGTCATTTCAGCGTCAGGAAAACCTTAGCTTAGCCTTCTGTAGTGTGGTAGTGAAAGGGTTAACCTTCTGTAGTGTGGTAGTGAAAGGTTAACCTTCTGTAGTGTGGTAGTGAAAGGTTAACCGTCTGTAGTGTGGTAGTGAAAGGTTAACCTTCTGTAGTGTGGTAGTGAAAGGTTAACCTTCTGTAGTGTGGTCGTGAAAGGTTAACCTTCTGTAGTGTGGCAGTGAAAGGTTAACCGTCTGTAGTGTGGTAGTGAAAGGGTTAACCGTCTGTAGTGTGGTAGTGAAAGGTTAACCTTCTGTAGTGTGGTAGTGAAAGGTTAACCTTCTGTAGTGTGGTAGTGAAAGGTTAACCTTCTGTAGTGTGGTAGTGAAGGGTTAACCTTCTGTAGTGTGGTAGTGAAAGGTTAACCTTCTGTAGTGTGGTAGTGAAAGGTTAACATTCTGTAGTGTGGTAGTGAAAGGTTAACCTTCTGTAGTGTGGTAGTGAAAGGGTTAACCTTCTGTAGTGTGGTAGTGAAAGGTTAACCTTCTGTAGTGTGGTAGTGAAAGGTTAACCTTCTGTAGTGTGGTAGTGAAAGGTTAACCTTCTGTAGTGTGGTAGTGAAAGGTTAACCTTCTGTAGTGTGGTAGTGAAAGGTTAACCTTCTGTAGTGTGCTAGTGAAAGGGTTAACCTTCTGTAGTGTGGTAGTGAAAGGTTAACCTTCTGTAGTGTGGTAGTGAAAGGTTAACCGTCTGTAGTGTGGTAGTGAAAGGTTAACCTTCTGTAGTGTGGTAGTGAAAGGTTAACCGTCTGTAGTGTGGTAGTGAAAGGTTAACCTTCTGTAGTGTGGTAGTGAAAGGTTAACCTTCTGTAGTGTGGTCGTGAAAGGTTAACCTTCTGTAGTGTGGCAGTGAAAGGTTAACCGTCTGTAGTGTGGTAGTGAAAGGGTTAACCGTCTGTAGTGTGGTAGTGAAAGGTTAACCTTCTGTAGTGTGGTAGTGAAAGGTTAACCTTCTGTAGTGTGGTAGTGAAAGGTTAACCTTCTGTAGTGTGGTAGTGAAAGGGTTAATACAAACACACACAATTATGATCACACCCAAGAGACGATTAAAGGAGCATTTCAGGTCAAAAACTATGCTGATTTATTTTGCACATAATCTCACACACATCCGTTCAGGGCCAGCTGGTGACCCGGCACAGTCTAACCCGTTTTGTTAAGGAGCTCACGATTCCTCAGAAAACCCCAAAATGTTGCGCAATTCAGAAATAGGTTGAATTGGAGATATTGGCAATTTTGTGTGCTTTGAAATGTCTCCTTATTTGCAAAACTGAATACGACTTGTAAATGGTGTTAATTAAATTAAATGTGTTAATTATTGTTAGATTGTCCGACAGTATTATTTTCCTCGCTGTGTGAAAAAACGACAGTTGCATCTGAGGGGAGTGGCCACTGGCTGAGGGGAGTGGCCACTGGCTGAGGGGAGTGGCCACTGGCTGAGGGGAGTGGCCACTGGCTGAGGGGAGTGGCCACTGGCTGAGTACTTTCTGTCTCGGGTATCGGAGCGGAGAAGCACAGACATGAGAGGAGGGGACACGCACCAACATCCATTCCGAAACAACAGGCCCATTAATATCTTTGGAACCATTTGTGTTCAATTGTATCTGAATCGGGAGATGATCTTCTCTCCGTCACAATTGAAATTGTATTTTTCCGTCGCACAAAAGCTGGCTGGCAGTCGCATTGAATAATCTACTCCAGTACGCGCTGTAAGCGTCTGTAAACTTGCGCATAGCGGAGTACAGAGAGAAGGCTCTATAGCAGAGGTCCCCAAGCATCGGGTCGCGGACCGGTACCACTACCTGGCTTTGGATCATTTGGTACCGGGCCGCAAAGAAAGAATAAAGTTGTTTAAAAGGAAATGTATTTTATTTTCATTAGTCTTCCGGGTATTTTACTTTGAAAAATATAATCAGGTT
>NC_140165.1:118862051-118864551 GCF_963971535.1 Notolepis coatsorum
CTCCTATCCTCTCACTCTCCTCTTCTCTCTCCTCTCACCCCGTCTCCCCTCCCCGCTCCCTCCTCCTCGCCTCTCCTCTCCTCTCCTTCTCCTCTTCTCTCGTCCTTGCTCCGATGACTCCTCGTCCTCTCCTGTCCTCTCCTCTCCTCTTCTCTCCCTCTCCTCTCCCTCTTCCTCTCCTGCGCCACTCCTCTCCTCTCCTCTCCTCGTCCTCTCCTTCTGCCTCTCCTCTCCTCTCCAGTCCTCCTGTCTCTCCTCTCCTGTCCTCTCCTCTCTTCTCCTCTCCTCTCCTGTCCTCTCCACCCCTCTCCTGTCCTCTCCTCTCCTGTCCTCTCCTCTCTTATCCTCTCCAGTCCTCCCTGTCCTCTCCTCTCTTCTCCTCTCCACCCCTCTCCTGTCCGTCTCCTCTCCTCCCCTCTCCTGTCCTCTCCTGTCCTCTCCTCTCCTCTCCTCTCCTGTCCTCTCCTCCCCTCTCCTGTCCTCTCCTGTCCTCTCCTGTCCTCTCATCTCATGTCCTCCTCTCTCTCCTCCCCTCTCATGTCTCTCTCCTCTCCTCCCCTCTCCTGTCCTATCCTCCCCTCTCATGTCCTCTCCTCTCCTCCCCTCTCCTGTCGCTCGGCCTCTCCTCTTCTCTCTTCTCCTCCTCTCTCCTCGTCCTCTTCTCTCCTCTCCTCTCCTCTCCTCTTCTCTCCTCCTCCCCCTCTCCTCTCCTGCCCTCTCCTGTCCTCTCTTCTCTCCTCTCCTCCTCTTCTGTCCTCTTCTCTTCTCTCATGTCCTCCCCTCCCCTCCCCTCCTCTCCTCTCCTCTCCTCTCCTCTCCCCTCCCCTCCCCTCTTCCTCTCTCCTCCTCTCCTCTCCTCTCCTGCCCTCGCCCTCTCCTCTCCTCTCCTCTCCTCTCCTCTCCTCCCTGCCCTCTCCTCTCCTCTCCTCTCCTCCCCTCTCCTCTCCCACAAGGACCAAGACAAACATGTGTCTGTTTTCCAGCTCAGAGCACAAGGCAGCATACAGAAGAGACAGGGATATAGAGGGGGTGTGGGGGAGAGGGATAGTGGGAGGGATTGATGAGGGGGGAAGAGTCTCCTGTTTGCTATAGAGAAGAGGGCAAGAGAGTTCAATCACCCAACAGTATTCCTCCCTAGAAATGTCTCTATTGTGACGCGCCGGTGGTTTTCCCAGCATAGTATACTACGTCATCCTGCAAGCTGTGCTGTCCCTCGGCTGAGGATGCAAATGAGGACGTTTCTACTCACCCCTTATCTTGTCCCTCCCTCCCTCTTTCTCTCCCTCTCTCTCTCTCACTCTCTCCCTCTATCGCTCCCTCCCCCTTCTCCCCATCGCTCCCTCCCCGCTTCTCCCCATCCTACCCATAATAACGATAAAAACAACGTAGTGTCAGTTAAAGGGTTAACTCTCCTCATCATCGGTGTGTGTAATGCAGGCATCGCTCCTGACTAACTGAGGCAAATACTCACCATCACCCAGACGGACTGGGAAATAAACGATAGGCCTTTAAGAGTCTTTATTTTCAATAAACGCATCATGCAAAACGCACGGTTCTAATCTAATGTAAACGCACGGGCATGTATTTTTCATTAGGTCCCTAGACATGGCCCCCAACGCCACTGTACCTTCCCCACGACCGCTGACCGGGCGATTCTACCCCTGGCTCATCAATCCTATGGACGTGTTTAGTGCGCGAGCCTACGGCCGCATAATGATCAGCCTATAGATAGAGAGGATGACGCGGCTGTTGCTATTATTATTACCGAGGCAAACCCAGCGCACCAGTGGCGTCCACTTTCAGTGCGATCTCTGAAGGTAGATGGGCTAAAAATAGTCCTCCCTTTAGGGACAAGGTCCGAAGGCAGCCGGTGTGCTGATCACAAGTGCTTTCAGGACAAATGGAGCTCAGAGAATTACCAGAAGGAATAACGGAAGGAATGTGAAATTCAATACGGCAGATGTATTAAAAAATATATATATGTATATATATAGCTTGAATTTTATGATAAATAATCGTGCACAGTAGGCCTACAGGTTAGCCGTATTACAGGCAGCGTTATTTGGGATCTTCAAAGCTGTCTTAACCCTTTCACACTACCACACTACAGAAGGTTAACCTTTCACTACCACATTAGTGTGGTAGTGAAAGGGTTAACCGTCTGTAGTGTGGTAGTGAAAGGGTTCAAACCCTTTGCTGTGTGGCAGTGAAAGGGGTTAACCATCTGTATTGTCGCAGTGAAAGGGTTTGGTAGTGTGGTCGTGAAAGGGTTTCAACCGAACCAACCAGACTACAGGATCATCCAGCCGCCATTAGGCTACTTCCTCTACAAACATATACTATAGGTTTGCAGACATATAGGTTTACAAAAATATTCAATTATGTTGACCTGGACACTGGCACAGTATATAGAACACCGTCCTCCTGTTCTCTCTCTCCCGCCTTGATGTTTCATAAAGCCAGATCTGTAATCTCAACGTAGCACAATGTGTATAGCCCC
>NC_140165.1:118869551-119244337 GCF_963971535.1 Notolepis coatsorum
ATCTGATTTGGATGGGAAGGAGCTGGCTCAGGAGTTGGAAAATGTACCTGACTTGCCATCAAAGAGCATGACAACTCTTGAGTTGTTGAAATTCATACACACAAAGCAGCTCACAGAAATATATCCCAACTTGTGTATTGCTCTGCGGATCAGTGCACCACTACCAGTAGCTTCAGCCGAGAGGAGTTTTTCCAAATTAAAACTCTTGAAAACATACCTGAGGTCAACCATGGCTCAAGAACGCCTCAGTGGTCTGGCTGTAATCAGTATTAACCATGAGGTTGGTGGTCAGATTTCATATGATGATGTGATTGATGACTTTGCAGCGAGGAAGGCCACAAGGATTGCACTGTAAATGGAAACCAGTAGGAGCTACAGGCTAACCTTGAAGTGTGATGATAGGGAGTGGAATGTAAATAGTTCTTCAGACAAAGTGAATTTGTAATTTTTATTTATTTGTTTGTTTATTTAGCATATTATATTTTGATTATATATGTGTAACATATTTTACAATACATAATTTTCTTTTAAAGCAAATGGGTACGTTATTTTATTGTTTGTTATTATTATTATTGATTGTTAGCTAAGTTGTTTGTTTTAATTCTTTAGTGTGCACTTTACAGTTCTTCTTAATTTTCTTTGAAAGCAAATTTGCACATTCTTTTATTGTTTGTTATTGTTATTATTATTATTATTATTATTATTGTGTGTTAGCTAAGTTGTTTATTTGTTTTAATTCTTTAGTTAGCTCTTGTTCTTGCTTGTAAAAAATAAAGGTGCAGTACTTTACTGTATAACTGTTAACCCTTTCACTGCCACACGACAGAGGGTTAACCCTTTACTATCACACAACCGACGGTCGTGAAAGGGTTAACCTTCTGTGTATTGTCGCAGTGAAAAGGGTTAACCGTTTGGTAGCGCGGCAGTGAAAGGGTTAAGATGTTTTGATTTGGGGGGGGGGGGGGCGCAGTGGTGAAACTCGCCTAGGGTGCCAAATGTGCTAGGTCCGCCCCTGGATCTCTATGACGAGCCTCGCTGTGCGCCTACTACTCTGTCCGTCTGTCATCATCATCACCAGCATCATCGGTAGATAAACAGGCAGCATCCCGCACACGGTGCCCTGAGCTGAGGAGGCTGCCGGCCAGAGAGAGAGGAGAGCGGCCATGCGGTGCTGCGTTGTGGGCGGAGACCAAACCAGCCTGCCCTCTCCTCCCTCACTTTAGCCAGCTACAACATTACCTACTATATTTAGCATAGATCAAATGAAAGTTGTTCGGCCATTTCTATGTTATAGATGTACATGTTTCTTTTTAGCTCCTTAATTTGTATTCTAATCTGATCTCCTCTCTCAGCCTGTGTGTGTGTGTAATGTATGTTCATGTATATTTTGGATGTGTATGTCATCATCAAACCTTTATTTAACCAGAAATAAAATCCCATTGAGACCGAGGTCTCTTTTTCAAGGGTAATCTGGCCAAGAAGGCAAGCACAAATGATGACAATACATACACAACAAGGCACAAAACACATACATACAACCGCAATTTAAAATGAAAAGTCAAATTCAGCTTAAAAAATACAAGCACAATAAAACAATGACAATCAACCAACCATGAGCTTAACCTTCTGTAGTGTGGTAGTGAAAGGTTAACCTTCTATAGTGTCGTAGTGAAAGGTTAACCTTCTGTAGTGTGGTAGTGAAAGGTTAACCTTCTATAGTGTAGTGAAAGGGTTAACCTTCTGTAGTGTGGTAGTGAAAGGTTAACCTTCTGTAGTGTGGTAGTGAAAGGTTAACCTTCTGTAGTGTGGTAGTGAAAGGTTAACCTTCTATAGTGTGGTAGTGAAAGGGTTAACCTTCTGTAGTGTGGTAGTGAAAGGTTAACCTTCTGTAGTGTGGTAGTGAAAGGTTAACCTTCTGTAGTGTGGCAGTGAAAGGTTAACCTTCTGTAGTGTGGCAGTGAAAGGTTAACCTTCTGTAGTGTGGCAGTGAAAGGTTAACCTTCTGTAGTGTGGTAGTGAAAGGTTAACCTTCTGTAGTGTGGCAGTGAAAGGGTTAACCTTCTGTAGTGTGGTAGTGAAAGGTTAACCTTCTGTAGTGTGTTAGTGAAAGGTTAACCGTCTGTAGTGTGGTAGTGAAAGGTTAACCTTCTGTAGTGTGGTAGTGAAAGGTTAACCTTCTGTAGTGTGGCAGTGAACGGGCTAACCGTCTGTAGTGTGGCAGTGAAAGGTTAACCTTCTGTAGTGTGGCAGGGCAGTGAAAGGGTTAACCTTCTGTAGTGTGGTAGTGAAAGGTTAACCTTCTGTAGTGTGGTAGTGAAAGGTTAACCTTCTGTAGTGTGGTAGTGAAAGGTTAACCTTCTGTAGTGTGGTAGTGAAAGGTTAACCTTCTGTAGTGTGGTAGTGAAAGGTTAACCTTCTGTAGTGTGGTAGTGAAAGGTTAACCTTCTGTAGTGTGGTAGTGAAAGGGTTCACCGTCTGTAGTGTGGTTGTGAAAGGTTAACCGTCTGTAGTGTGGCAGTGAAAGGTTAACCTTCTGTAGTGTGGTAGTGAAAGGTTAACCTTCTGTAGTGTGGTAGTGAAAGGTTAACCTTCTGTAGTGTGGTAGTGAAAGGTTAACCTTCTGTAGTGTGATAGTGAAAGGTTAACGTTAGGTTATGACTATAACCAAGTTCTGTTAGTTAGGGGCGATGCTTGGCATCGCTACTGCACTATCTCGCGTACGTGCACGCGTACTGAATAAACCACAAATGTACCTCTAATACCAGTATTAGTCTGACCACACCCCTCATCAGCTTACCTTCATAAGCAGGTGTGTGGTCACCTGCTCTCCTCCTTCCCAAGCTTTCACCACAAGGTGAGGACAAGGGCTGCAGCGGCGTCCGATGCCAAGCATCGCCCCTAACTAACAGAACTTGGTTATAGTCATAACCTAACGTTCTGTATCGTTAGTGGCTTAGCTTGGCATCGCTACTGCACAAGGGAGGCCAAGCGGAGCCACTTGGCTGACAAATACACCCCGCTGACAGCCCCCCAAAACCATCAGAACAGGGAGGGCCGAGCCCCCCCGACCCCCCCTAATGGAGGGTAGCCCCCCTATTAGGGACGTCACGGGAGGGCGACGGACCCGACCGTGCGAAGAGGCACTCAAGCAACTCAACGCACAGGGTGAGCAGACCGTGGCTTGACCCCACGACTACACACACGCACAACCCGCATGCCACCCGGGAACGAACGGAGGAACAACCTCGTTACTGCCCCCAGAATCACGGGGTCAAGGGCAAACCCAACCCCGTGGCAAGGCCGTAGCAGCGGAGCACGAAGGAAGACCCAGACCCACCAAAAGGACTGGACTCCCTGGAATGGGGGCCCGGAGAAGTCCATGATGCCAGCATCAAGACCCCACCAGGTGGGCACGTAGTGCCCCGCCCCCCACATCGCCAGCGTATTCGGACAAAGGCCCCTCAGTTACTGCACCTGGTATTCCCAGGCGGAACCAACCAGGCCAGAACCTGCCCAGCTTCCGAGATCGGACGAGACCGGGCGTGTTCAGGTCGGTATGGCCGTAAGCCGAGCGGGCCCCGTCCCCCCAATAGTACACCGCCTGGCACACTGACCCTGCAGAATAGGCAGTCAGCATGGCCGTAAGCACACAAAAAAGGTTAACCAACGGAAGCAGGCAGCGCACCGGGGAAAAACCAGGCAAC
The DNA here is from genome assembly GCF_963971535.1 of Notolepis coatsorum. NCBI lineage: Eukaryota > Metazoa > Chordata > Actinopteri > Aulopiformes > Paralepididae > Notolepis > Notolepis coatsorum. The sequence goes on from NC_140165.1 coordinate 118,873,256, forward strand.
AGGCTGTTAACCCTAGCCTGGAGACTGCGGACGAGACAGGCGCCAGAGGGGACAGCTGAACACAGCCGCCCCGGCGGAAGGAGCGTAAGCTGGCGGTGTTGCATGACCAAGCCTCCATTTAACAACCCCCACCCAGAGGGGTCGAGGCAGAGAAGGCTGACACGATTGGCAGACGTCATGAACGTGCAGGGGCACCCTCAAACGGTGAACCCGGGAGTTGACACTGCTCCAACACACCAGGGAATCAACCACCTCGGTGTTACCCAATGCGGTGGTTGTTCCTATAACCCCTCAAGAAAAAACTCCAAAACACACCTGCGGGTATACACCGGCTATACCGCAGTACAAGTGTTTCAGTTTCCAAAAAGGGTTAACCCAGGCCTACGGGTCGCAAACATCACTTCGGACCGGGCCTGGCGGTACGGGAAGCACAGGGTCACCAGAGGAGGTCAAAAAACCACCCCCACAGGCCCCTCTTCGCCATGCGTGAGAGAGGAGCGAAAAATAATGGAGAACCAGCCCCTAAGCACACCGTACCTGGTATTCCCCGGCGGTCTCCCAACCAAGTACTAACCAGGACCAACCTGTGTAGCGGCCGAGATCCGACGAGATCGAGCGCGTACAGAATGGCATGGCTGTAAGCCATGACGACAGTGCTGAGTAAAAACATACCCAACCAGGGTCTCCATAGCGCTTAACCCTGTGACACCCAGACCGACCTGGCATTTTTCCCCCTGAAAAAAGCCCAAGTCCCTCAGGGTACCAGAACAGCAGATCTGCATCCCCGGCGGACAACGGGTTCAACTGATCTGGACCAGCGTGACCAGAACCAGTCCCGTGCCCTAACCACGCCGACATGCCTACTCCAGGAGAAGGGCAGATATGCGTGTTGATCTTAACATGAAAAGAAGGCGCCACCCAGACGTCGGGACGAACCGCGCCTGGTGGCCCACCCCAAGGGCGTGAGACCCCACTACATATGTTCAGATCCATCCCGTCATCATCCCCCAGACATGAACGAGAATCCGTCGACAACCCACCCAGGTCATGGGATGTGGTCGCCGGAAGAGGAAAAACCCCCATCTCAGTTGCTTTATAAAAACGCTGTTTCAACCACAAGCAACTAAGGCGTGCCAGTCAATCGCCTGTTTACAGCGAGCTAGCACTATACGTGCGTCGGGACACACCCCCATCAATGAACAGGCTATTTAGACCTGTCATTGAATCCCCAAGGCGCCCAGGGGAACGACAAGAGGGGTGTGACACTCCCTAACTCCAACACTTCTGGAATAGAAAGAAGGAAGCATCAACAGTATGTATCCCAGTCTACACAGCCGGGGTAAAAAATGTTCACATTTTTACATCCCACCACCCTCCCATAGGAAAGAGACGGGGATCCCCAGAGAGACTTCCCACGCGAGCTGTACAGATTGAAAAGAATATATTGCACCTTGAGCCATGTAAAAAACTGGTTTTAGGGCCTCCGGGGAAGAGGCACCGAACCCATACACACTCAATAAACGAATTGAATCGAATATACATACAATAGAAAAGGACCCTTCTAGAGGGTCCACTCACTTTGACAATCTGAGGAGGAAGGCTCTGTACTCTGATGGAGGCTTCCTCACATGGAAGAAGGAGTCCGAACTCACAGAAGGCCACACGGAAGTCCTACCAACAGAGACGCGCACGGTGACGTACTCTATGGCGGGGGAATTCCTGCGGTGCACACGCCCAATATACCAGGCCGTGGGACCAGGAACTCCCCCCCCCCCCCCCCCCCCCCCCCCCGTAACGTGCCGAACCGCCACGTGACGGGAACCTTGAAGGACAGGGGGTGTACCCCTGACCGACAGAACAATGGGGAGAGGAAAGGTTACCAGTTCACCCCTTTACGACCCCACACCCATGATACGACGTAACGACAAAAAGAGAATATGACACAGTCATAGTCAGCTCTATGAAGCGTTTCACAGCTCCACACAGCGCACGAGCTAACCTGCTATCTGATTTTTACTAAGGAAAAACACAGAATAGAGAGGGCTCTAAGAACCCCGGTCCAACATACACATGTGCTTCTGTGGCCAGTACAACCCAGTTGTAGGTCACATGACACACACAACCCATCATCACCTACAAAAAATGGCAAAAACACTCAACAGAGGAACGCCGTTTTTTTCACAATGAGAGAATACATCATTCTTGATTAGTATCGACCACAGGCCTTGCTAAGCACACATGACAGCAACCAAACCAATTTCCCTTTAGGAAATAAGTTTCTCCAGCAGATTTAGCACAACCTCAGCAATCAAGCTGAGAGTTACATCGTATCCCTACCACACAAAAGACACAATTAATGCACAACATGTCTGATAGGAGGTGATAAAGTCCCCAGGGAACCGGGGGGGGAAACACAATCCTCCTATTTTACCCTCAATACGGCCAGTTAAAACAGGAAAACCTGTTAATGTGTGAACTCACTGTTCATTGTCATTACAGTCTGAGAAAGAACATTCTTTTACTCACTCGTCACCAAGCATAGCTTCATAGGTTAGTTGCCTTAGTAGTGAGTACACGGTACACATAAACACCATGATGTTTCTCACACAACAACCAGATCAATACATCACGACCTGCACGGAGAAGCTAACTGCCAGTGACAAAAACAGCTCACACACAACCCGCAACGTATCTCAAATGCATTGCAACAACACACGTTTTGGGAAAAAACACCGTTATTCACAATACATTTAGCAAGGTAAAACCAGAAGACGTGTTATGAGGTCTGGCCAACCCCGTACCTGCCCGGAACGCAGATCAGCGAAGTGCAGTCACAAGCCACCGTAGAACACAGCCGTCCCGTGTTGTTCGATCCGGGCAGCGTCGCCGCTCCACCAGTCGCTACAGTCCTCTTTGTTGACGCAATCCCCGTCTAGGCTCAGGCAGGGTCGACGAACATCCCCTGTCAAGGATGACGTCGTGGTCAAGAGTGTAAAACATGTTAAAATCAAAGCACGTTCAACAGAATAGCATCAAGCTAACGGCTGCTCCAACCGTTCGGGTGCTATTGCTTCCGCTCGCGAGACGCCGATCTACGACGCACGCGATCAGGAGCGAGCTCCCGGCGGCGCGCGAGAAGCCAAGCTACCCCGCGCCAGGCCACCGACCGGCTAACCGTAAGCTATGAACATGTAAACAATGACATAACACTCACCCAGACAGGCCGCCGTTCTGAACCCTCCTCACTTTTTAAGAGAAAAGAGAAAACAAGACGTCAACACCGCTTCACAACGGTGACATTAACACGTCCGGCGGAATCAGCACAGTACCAACTGGCCTGTATAGCTGACTTTGAACATGAATCTGCCGCTATCGCACATTACATGCACATATCCCCTCGTGAAGGAATACTCTCATTTGGATATGAAAGATGGGGTCTTAACACGGTGACAGAGAGAATCCACTCGTCCAGAACACACAGGGATCACCAGTGTCAATGGTCGCGGCCCACTAGTTAAAACTATAATGGTCGCCAGACCAAGGCCTTCTGTCGCCTAGACGGCTAAACAAAGGACCCTAGCCTGGGGCCGGTTTCCATAAACTTTGTCAAGTAGCCCCCATAGCACTAACAGACAAGTGGAGCCCGCCAGCAAACACTACTCACCCAACCTGGAACGCACCGCTCCTCACAACAGCGGCATGTCCGACAGTTCAGCTGTGGCCTGACAGGTTTCACCCCAACAAACACAGCAAGGAACTGCAGTTGAGAAGCATGCAGCGGCGTGCTCCCAATACGAAAACCGGTGGAGGGTTTGTAGAATGATCATCATCTTCTAGACACTCCAGTACGAAGACAATATCGCCGTATTTTCTCGAAAATAGTGAGAGAGAAAATAAAGATATGATGTCAACGTATCCTTGTTTCCCAAGCTGTTCCTAATCCAATTTCTTCCATCATGGTGTCAAGTGTGGGGATCTACCGAGGCACCTCTTCCTTGTGGTGAAAGCGAGAAGGAGGAGAGCAGGTGACCACACACCTGCTTATGAAGGTAAGCTGATGAGGGGTGTGGTCAGACTAATACTGGTATTAGAGGTACATTTGTGGTTTATTCAGTACGCGTGCACGTACGCGAGATAGTGCAGTAGCGATGCCAAGCTAAGCCACTAACGATACAGAACCTTCTGTAGTGTGGTAGTGAAAGGGTAACCTTCTGTAGTGTGGTAGTGAAAGGGTTAACCGTCTGTAGTGTGGTAGTGAACCCGGCGTCCTTTGCCGAATGTCTTCCCCCCGCTCTGTCTCCCATTCTTCCTCTATCTCTCTCTACCGGATTGCCCGGTAGTACAAACAAATAAAAATCTACCAAAAACATAATAAAAAAAAAAAAAAAAAAAAAGTGACCGTCAAGTCCTGCACTAGTGTGTCTTGGGTTTGAACACAACATGGTGGAGAGGATCTGGGAGAGACAGGGTCCAAACTCCTCCAGGACCAGTCTCTCTCCGCCTGGGCTGCCTCTCCTCCTCCTCTGCTCCTCCTCTCCTCCTCCTCTGCTCCTCCTCTGCTCCTCCTCTGCTCCTCCTCTGCACCTCCTCTCCTCCTCTGCTCCTCCTCTGCTCCTCCTCTGCACCTCCTCTCCTCCTCCTCTGCTCCTCCTCTGCTCCTCCTCTGCTCCTCCTCTGCTCCTCCTCTGCTCCTCCTCTGCTCCTCCTCTGCTCCTCCTCTGCTCCTCCTCTGCTCCTCCTCCTCTGCTCCTCCTCTGCTCCTCCTCTGCACCTCCTCTGCTCCTCCTCTGCTCCTCCTCTGCACCTCCTCTGCTCCTCCTCTGCTCCTCCTCTGCTCCTCCTCTCCTCTCCTCCTCCTCTGCTCCTCCTCTGCTCCTCCTCTGCACCTCCTCTCCTCCTCCTCTGCTCCTCCTCTGCTCCTCCTCTGCTCCTCCTCTCCTCTCCTCCTCCTCTGCTCCTCCTCTGCTCCTCCTCTGCACCTCCTCTGCTCCTCCTCTGCTCCTCCTCTCCTCTCCTCCTCCTCTGCACCTCCTCTCCTCCTCCTCTGCCTCTGCACCTCCTCTGCTCCTCCTCTGCACCTCCTCTGCTCCTCCTCTGCACCTCCTCTCCTCCTCCTCTGCACCTCCTCTCCTCCTCCTCTCCTCTCCTCCTCCTCTGCTCCTCCTCTCCTCCTCCTCTGCCTCTGCACCTCCTCTGCTCCTCCTCTGCACCTCCTCTGCTCCTCCTCTGCACCTCCTCTCCTCCTCCTCTGCACCTCCTCTCCTCCTCCTCTCCTCTCCTCCTCCTCTGCACCTCCTCTCCTCCTCCTCTGCCTCTGCTCCTCCTCTGCTCCTCCTCTGCACCTCCTCTGCTCCTCCTCTGCACCTCCTCTGCTCCTCCTCTGCACCTCCTCTCCTCCTCCTCTGCACCTCCTCTCCTCCTCCTCTGCTCCTCCTCTGCTCCTCCTCTGCACCTCCTCTGCTCCTCCTCTGCACCTCCTCTCCTCCTCCTCTCCACCTCCTCTCCTCCTCCTCTGCACCTCCTCTGCTCCTCCTCTGCTCCTCCTCTCCTCCTCCTCTGCTCCTCCTCTGCACCTCCTCTCCTCCTCCTCTGCTCCTCCTCCTCTGCACCTCCTCTGCTCCTCCTCTGCTCCTCCTCTCCTCCTCCTCTGCCTCTGCACCTCCTCTCCTCCTCCTCTGCACCTCCTCTGCTCCTCCTCTGCACCTCCTCTCCTCCTCCTCTCCTCCTCCTCTGCACCTCCTCTGCTCCTCCTCTGCTCCTCCTCTGCTCCTCTGCTCCTCCTCTGCTCCTCCTCTGCACCTCCTCTGCTCCTCCTCTGCTCCTCTTCCTCCTCTCCTCCTCCTCTGCTCCTCCTCTGCTCCTCCTCTGCTCCTCCTCCTCCTCTGCACCTCCTCTGCACCTCCTCTGCTCCTCCTCTGCTCCTCCTCTGCACCTCCTCTGCTCCTCCTCTGCACCTCCTCCTGCTCCTCCTCCTCCTCTGCACCTCCTCTGCTCCTCCTCTCCTCCTCCTCTGCTCCTCCTCTGCACCTCCTCCTGCTCCTCCTCCTCCTCTGCACCTCCTCTGCTCCTCCTCTCCTCCTCCTCTGCTCCTCCTCTGCACCTCCTCTCCTCCTCCTCTGCTCCTCCTCTGCTCCTCCTCTGCACCTCCTCTGCACCTCCTCTGCACCTCCTCTGCTCCTCCTCTGCTCCTCCTCCTCCTCTGCTCCTCCTCTGCTCCTCCTCTGCTCCTCCTCTGCTCCTCCTCCTCTCCTCCTCCTCTGCACCTCCTCTGCTCCTCCTCTGCTCCTCCTCTGCTCCTCCTCTGCTCCTCCTCCTCTCCTCCTCCTCTGCTCCTCCTCTGCTCCTCCTCCTCTGCTCCTCCTCTGCTCCTCCTCCTCTCCCTCCTCTGCTCCTCCTCTGCTCCTCCTCCTCTGCACCTCCTCTGCTCCTCCTCCTCTCCTCCTCCTCTGCTCCTCCTCTGCTCCTCCTCCTCCTCCTCCTCCTCTGCTCCTCCTCTGCTCCTCCTCCTCCTCTGCTCCTCCTCTCCTCCTCCTCTGCTCCTCCTCTGCTCCTCCTCTGCTCCTCCTCTGCTCCTCCTCTGCTCCACCTCTGCACCTCCTCTGCTCCTCCTCCTCCTCTGCACCTCCTCTGCACCTCCTCTGCTCCTCCTCTGCTCCTCCTCTCCTCCTCCTCTCTGCTCCTCCTCTCCTCCTCCTCTGCTCCTCCTCTGCTCCTCCTCCACCTCTGCTCCTCCTCCTCCTCTGCAACCTCCTCTGCTCCTCCTCTCCTCCTCCTCTGCACCTCCTCCTCTGCTCCTCCTCTGCACCTCCTCTGCACCTCCTCCTCTGCTCCTCCTCTCCTCCTCCTCTGCACCTCCTCTGCTCCTCCTCTGCTCCTCCTCTGCACCTCCTCTGCACCTCCTCCTCCTATGCTCCTCCTCTGCTCCTCCTCTGCTCTCCTCTCCTCCTCCTCTGCACCTCCTCTGCTCCTCCTCTGCTCCTCCTCTGCACCTCCTCTGCTCCTCCTCTGCTCCTCCTCTGCTCCTCCTCTGCTCCTCCTCTCCTCCTCCTCCTCCTCTGCTCCTCCTCCTCTGCTCCTCCTCTGCACCTCCTCTGCTCCTCCTCTGCTCCTCCTCTCCTCCTCCTCCTCCTCTGCTCCTCCTCCTCTGCTCCTCCTTTCCTCCTCCTCTGCTCCTCCTCTCCTCCTCCTCTGCTCCTCCTCTGCACCTCCTCTGCTCCTCCTCTGCTCCTCCTCTGCTCCTCCTCTGCTCCTCCTCTCCTCCTCTCCTCCTCTGCTCCTCCTCCTCTGCTCCTCCTCTCCTCCTCCTCTGCTCCTCCTCTCCTCCTCCTCTGCACCTCCTCTGCTCCTCCTCTCCTCCTCCTCTGCTCCTCCTCTGCACCTCCTCTGCTCCTCCTCCTCCTCTGCTCCTCCTCTGCTCCTCCTCTCCTCCTCCTCCTCCTCTGCACCTCCTCTCCTCCTCCTCTGCTCCTCCTCTGCACCTCCTCTGCACCTCCTCTGCTCCTCCTCTGCACCTCCTCTGCACCTCCTCTGCTCCTCCTCTCCTCCTCCTCTGCTCCTCCTCTGCTCCTCCTCTGCACCTCCTCTGCACCTCCTCTGCTCCTCCTCTGCTCCTCCTCTCCTCCTCCTCTGCTCCTCCTCTCCTCCTCCTCTGCTCCTCCTCTGCTCCTCCTCCACCTCTGCTCCTCCTCCTCATCTGCACCTCCTCTGCTCCTCCTCTCCTTCTCCTCTGCACCTCCTCCTCTGCTCCTCCTCTGCACCTCCTCTGCACCTCCTCCTCTGCTCCTCCTCTCCTCCTCCTCTGCACCTCCTCTGCTCCTCCTCTGCTCCTCCTCTCCTCCTCCTCTGCACCTCCTCTGCTCCTCCTCTGCTCCTCCTCTGCTCCTCCTCTCCTCCTCCTCTGCTCCTCCTCTGCTCCTCCTCCTCTGCTCCTCCTCTGCTCCTCCTCTGCTCCTCCTCCTCTGCTCCTCCTCTGCTCCTCCTCTGCTCCTCCTCCTCTGCTCCTCCTCTGCTCCTCCTCTGCTCCTCCTCCTCTGCTCCTCCTCTGCTCCTCCTCTGCTCCTCCTCTGCTCCTCCTCCTCTGCTCCTCCTCTGCACCTCCTCTGCTCCTCCTCTGCTCCTCCTCCTCTGCTCCTCCTCTGCTCCTCCTCTGCTCCTCCTCCTCTGCTCCTCCTCTGTTCCTCCTCTGCTCCTCCTCTGCTCCTCCTCTGCTCCTCTTCTGCACCTCCTCCTCCTCCTCTCCTCCTCTGCACCTCCTCCTCCTCTGCTCCTCCTCTGCTCCTCCTCTCCTCCTCCTCTGCTCCTCCTCTGCTCCTCCTCTGCTCCTCCTCTGCTCCTCCTCTGCTCCACCTCTGCACCTCCTCTGCTCCTCCTCCTCCTCTGCACCTCCTCTGCACCTCCTCTGCTCCTCCTCTGCTCCTCCTCTCCTCCTCCTCTGCTCCTCCTCTCCTCCTCCTCTGCTCCTCCTCTGCTCCTCCTCCACCTCTGCTCCTCCTCCTCCTCTGCACCTCCTCTGCTCCTCCTCTCCTCCTCCTCTGCACCTCCTCCTCTGCTCCTCCTCTGCACCTCCTCTGCACCTCCTCCTCTGCTCCTCCTCTCCTCCTCCTCTGCACCTCCTCTGCTCCTCCTCTGCTCCTCCTCTGCTCCTCCTCTGCACCTCCTCTGCACCTCCTCCTCCTCTGCTCCTCCTCTGCTCCTCCTCTGCTCCTCCTCTCCTCCTCCTCTGCTCCTCCTCTCCTCCTCCTCTGCTCCTCCTCTGCACCTCCTCTGCTCCTCCTCTGCTCCTCCTCTGCTCCTCCTCTGCTCCTCCTCTCCTCCTCCTCCTCCTCTGCTCCTCCTCCTCTGCTCCTCCTCTCCTCCTCCTCTGCTCCTCCTCTCCTCCTCCTCTGCTCCTCCTCTGCACCTCCTCTGCTCCTCCTCTCCTCCTCCTCTGCTCCTCCTCTGCACCTCCTCTGCTCCTCCTCCTCCTCTGCTCCTCCTCTGCTCCTCCTCTCCTCCTCCTCCTCCTCTGCACCTCCTCTGCTCCTCCTCTCCTCCTCCTCTGCACCTCCTCCTCTGCTCCTCCTCTGCACCTCCTCTGCACCTCCTCCTCTGCTCCTCCTCTCCTCCTCCTCTGCACCTCCTCTGCTCCTCCTCTGCTCCTCCTCTGCTCCTCCTCTGCACCTCCTCTGCACCTCCTCCTCCTCTGCTCCTCCTCTGCTCCTCCTCTGCTCCTCCTCTCCTCCTCCTCTGCTCCTCCTCTCCTCCTCCTCTGCTCCTCCTCTGCACCTCCTCTGCTCCTCCTCTGCTCCTCCTCTGCTCCTCCTCTGCTCCTCCTCTCCTCCTCCTCCTCCTCTGCTCCTCCTCCTCTGCTCCTCCTCTCCTCCTCCTCTGCTCCTCCTCTCCTCCTCCTCTGCTCCTCCTCTGCACCTCCTCTGCTCCTCCTCTCCTCCTCCTCTGCTCCTCCTCTGCACCTCCTCTGCTCCTCCTCCTCCTCTGCTCCTCCTCTGCTCCTCCTCTCCTCCTCCTCCTCCTCTGCACCTCCTCTCCTCCTCCTCTGCTCCTCCTCTGCACCTCCTCTGCACCTCCTCTGCACCTCCTCTGCACCTCCTCTGCTCCTCCTCTCCTCCTCCTCTGCTCCTCCTCTGCTCCTCCTCTGCACCTCCTCTGCACCTCCTCTGCTCCTCCTCTGCTCCTCCTCTCCTCCTCCTCTGCTCCTCCTCTCCTCCTCCTCTGCTCCTCCTCTGCTCCTCCTCCACCTCTGCTCCTCCTCCTCATCTGCACCTCCTCTGCTCCTCCTCTCCTCCTCCTCTGCACCTCCTCCTCTGCTCCTCCTCTGCACCTCCTCTGCACCTCCTCCTCTGCTCCTCCTCTCCTCCTCCTCTGCACCTCCTCTGCTCCTCCTCTGCTCCTCCTCTGCTCCTCCTCTCCTCCTCCTCTGCACCTCCTCTGCACCTCCTCCTCCTCTGCTCCTCCTCTGCTCCTCCTCTGCTCCTCCTCTGCACCTCCTCTGCTCCTCCTCTGCTCCTCCTCTGCTCCTCCTCTGCTCCTCCTCTGCTCCTCATCTCCTCCTCCTCCTCCTCTGCTCCTCCTCTGCACCTCCTCTGCTCCTCCTCTGCTCCTCCTCTGCTCCTCCTCTGCTCCTCCTCTCCTCCTCCTCCTCCTCTGCTCCTCCTCCTCTGCTCCTCCTCTCCTCCTCATCTGCTCCTCCTCTCCTCCTCCTCTGCTCCTCCTCTGCACCTCCTCTGCTCCTCCTCTGCTCCTCCTCTGCTCCTCCTCTGCTCCTCCTCTCCTCCTCCTCCTCCTCTGCTCCTCCTCCTCTGCTCCTCCTCTCCTCCTCCTCTGCACCTCCTCTGCTCCTCCTCCTCCTCTGCTCCTCCTCTGCTCCTCCTCTCCTCCTCCTCCTCTGCACCTCCTCTCCTCCTCCTCTGCTCCTCCTCTGCACCTCCTCTGCACCTCCTCTGCTCCTCCTCTGCACCTCCTCTGCACCTCCTCTGCTCCTCCTCTCCTCCTCCTCTGCTCCTCCTCTGCTCCTCCTCTGCACCTCCTCTGCACCTCCTCTGCTCCTCCTCTGCTCCTCCTCTCCTCCTCCTCTGCTCCTCCTCTCCTCCTCCTCTGCTCCTCCTCTGCTCCTCCTCCACCTCTGCTCCTCCTCCTCATCTGCACCTCCTCTGCTCCTCCTCTCCTCCTCCTCTGCACCTCCTCCTCTGCTCCTCCTCTGCACCTCCTCTGCACCTCCTCCTCTGCTCCTCCTCTCCTCCTCCTCTGCACCTCCTCTGCTCCTCCTCTGCTCCTCCTCTCCTCCTCCTCTGCACCTCCTCTGCACCTCCTCCTCCTCTGCTCCTCCTCTGCTCCTCCTCTGCTCCTCCTCTCCTCCTCCTCTGCACCTCCTCTGCTCCTCCTCTGCTCCTCCTCTGCACCTCCTCTGCTCCTCCTCTGCTCCTCCTCTGCTCCTCCTCTGCTCCTCCTCTCCTCCTCCTCTGCTCCTCCTCTGCTCCTCCTCTGCACCTCCTCTGCACCTCCTCTGCTCCTCCTCTGCTCCTCCTCTCCTCCTCCTCTGCTCCTCCTCTCCTCCTCCTCTGCTCCTCCTCTGCTCCTCCTCCACCTCTGCTCCTCCTCCTCATCTGCACCTCCTCTGCTCCTCCTCTCCTCCTCCTCTGCACCTCCTCCTCTGCTCCTCCTCTGCACCTCCTCTGCACCTCCTCCTCTGCTCCTCCTCTCCTCCTCCTCTGCACCTCCTCTGCTCCTCCTCTGCTCCTCCTCTGCTCCTCCTCTGCACCTCCTCTGCACCTCCTCCTCCTCTGCTCCTCCTCTGCTCCTCCTCTGCTCCTCCTCTCCTCCTCCTCTGCTCCTCCTCTCCTCCTCCTCTGCTCCTCCTCTGCACCTCCTCTGCTCCTCCTCTGCTCCTCCTCTGCTCCTCCTCTGCTCCTCCTCTCCTCCTCCTCCTCCTCTGCTCCTCCTCCTCTGCTCCTCCTCTCCTCCTCCTCTGCTCCTCCTCTCCTCCTCCTCTGCTCCTCCTCTGCACCTCCTCTGCTCCTCCTCTCCTCCTCCTCTGCTCCTCCTCTGCACCTCCTCTGCTCCTCCTCCTCCTCTGCTCCTCCTCTGCTCCTCCTCTCCTCCTCCTCCTCCTCTGCACCTCCTCTGCTCCTCCTCTCCTCCTCCTCTGCACCTCCTCCTCTGCTCCTCCTCTGCACCTCCTCTGCACCTCCTCCTCTGCTCCTCCTCTCCTCCTCCTCTGCACCTCCTCTGCTCCTCCTCTGCTCCTCCTCTGCTCCTCCTCTGCACCTCCTCTGCACCTCCTCCTCCTCTGCTCCTCCTCTGCTCCTCCTCTGCTCCTCCTCTCCTCCTCCTCTGCTCCTCCTCTCCTCCTCCTCTGCTCCTCCTCTGCACCTCCTCTGCTCCTCCTCTGCTCCTCCTCTGCTCCTCCTCTGCTCCTCCTCTCCTCCTCCTCCTCCTCTGCTCCTCCTCCTCTGCTCCTCCTCTCCTCCTCCTCTGCTCCTCCTCTCCTCCTCCTCTGCTCCTCCTCTGCACCTCCTCTGCTCCTCCTCTCCTCCTCCTCTGCTCCTCCTCTGCACCTCCTCTGCTCCTCCTCCTCCTCTGCTCCTCCTCTGCTCCTCCTCTCCTCCTCCTCCTCCTCTGCACCTCCTCTCCTCCTCCTCTGCTCCTCCTCTGCACCTCCTCTGCACCTCCTCTGCACCTCCTCTGCACCTCCTCTGCTCCTCCTCTCCTCCTCCTCTGCTCCTCCTCTGCTCCTCCTCTGCACCTCCTCTGCACCTCCTCTGCTCCTCCTCTGCTCCTCCTCTCCTCCTCCTCTGCTCCTCCTCTCCTCCTCCTCTGCTCCTCCTCTGCTCCTCCTCCACCTCTGCTCCTCCTCCTCATCTGCACCTCCTCTGCTCCTCCTCTCCTCCTCCTCTGCACCTCCTCCTCTGCTCCTCCTCTGCACCTCCTCTGCACCTCCTCCTCTGCTCCTCCTCTCCTCCTCCTCTGCACCTCCTCTGCTCCTCCTCTGCTCCTCCTCTGCTCCTCCTCTCCTCCTCCTCTGCACCTCCTCTGCACCTCCTCCTCCTCTGCTCCTCCTCTGCTCCTCCTCTGCTCCTCCTCTGCACCTCCTCTGCTCCTCCTCTGCTCCTCCTCTGCTCCTCCTCTGCTCCTCCTCTGCTCCTCATCTCCTCCTCCTCCTCCTCTGCTCCTCCTCTGCACCTCCTCTGCTCCTCCTCTGCTCCTCCTCTGCTCCTCCTCTGCTCCTCCTCTCCTCCTCCTCCTCCTCTGCTCCTCCTCCTCTGCTCCTCCTCTCCTCCTCATCTGCTCCTCCTCTCCTCCTCCTCTGCTCCTCCTCTGCACCTCCTCTGCTCCTCCTCTGCTCCTCCTCTGCTCCTCCTCTGCTCCTCCTCTCCTCCTCCTCCTCCTCTGCTCCTCCTCCTCTGCTCCTCCTCTCCTCCTCCTCTGCACCTCCTCTGCTCCTCCTCCTCCTCTGCTCCTCCTCTGCTCCTCCTCTCCTCCTCCTCCTCTGCACCTCCTCTCCTCCTCCTCTGCTCCTCCTCTGCACCTCCTCTGCACCTCCTCTGCTCCTCCTCTGCACCTCCTCTGCACCTCCTCTGCTCCTCCTCTCCTCCTCCTCTGCTCCTCCTCTGCTCCTCCTCTGCACCTCCTCTGCACCTCCTCTGCTCCTCCTCTGCTCCTCCTCTCCTCCTCCTCTGCTCCTCCTCTCCTCCTCCTCTGCTCCTCCTCTGCTCCTCCTCCACCTCTGCTCCTCCTCCTCATCTGCACCTCCTCTGCTCCTCCTCTCCTCCTCCTCTGCACCTCCTCCTCTGCTCCTCCTCTGCACCTCCTCTGCACCTCCTCCTCTGCTCCTCCTCTCCTCCTCCTCTGCACCTCCTCTGCTCCTCCTCTGCTCCTCCTCTCCTCCTCCTCTGCACCTCCTCTGCACCTCCTCCTCCTCTGCTCCTCCTCTGCTCCTCCTCTGCTCCTCCTCTCCTCCTCCTCTGCACCTCCTCTGCTCCTCCTCTGCTCCTCCTCTGCACCTCCTCTGCTCCTCCTCTGCTCCTCCTCTGCTCCTCCTCTGCTCCTCCTCTCCTCCTCCTCCTCCTCTGCTCCTCCTCCTCTGCTCCTCCTCTGCACCTCCTCTGCTCCTCCTCTGCTCCTCCTCTGCTCCTCCTCTGCTCCTCCTCTCCTCCTCCTCCTCCTCTGCTCCTCCTCCTCTGCTCCTCCTCTCCTCCTCCTCTGCTCCTCCTCTCCTCCTCCTCTGCTCCTCCTCTGCACCTCCTCTGCTCCTCCTCTGCTCCTCCTCTGCTCCTCCTCTGCTCCTCCTCTCCTCCTCCTCCTCCTCTGCTCCTCCTCCTCTGCTCCTCCTCTCCTCCTCCTCTGCTCCTCCTCTCCTCCTCCTCTGCTCCTCCTCTGCACCTCCTCTGCTCCTCCTCTCCTCCTCCTCTGCTCCTCCTCTGCACCTCCTCTGCTCCTCCTCCTCCTCTGCTCCTCATCTGCTCCTCCTCTCCTCCTCCTCCTCTGCACCTCCTCTCCTCCTCCTCTGCTCCTCCTCTGCACCTCCTCTGCACCTCCTCTGCTCCTCCTCTGCACCTCCTCTGCACCTCCTCTGCTCCTCCTCTCCTCCTCCTCTTCTCCTCCTCTGCTCCTCCTCTGCACCTCCTCTCCTCCTCCTCTGCCTCTGCTCCTCCTCTGCTCCTCCTCTCCTCCTCCTCTGCTCCTCCTCTGCACCTCCTCTGCCTCTGCACCTCCTCTGCCTCTCCTCCTCCTCTGCCTCTGCACCTCCTCTGCTCCTCCTCTCCTCCTCCTCTGCACCTCCTCCTCTGCCTCTGCTCCTCCTCTGCCTCTGCACCTCCTCTGCTCCTCCTCTGCCTCTGCTCCTCCTCTCCTCCTCCTCTCCTCCTCCTCTGCCTCTGCTCCTCCTCTGCCTCTGCACCTCCTCTGCTCCTCCTCTGCCTCTGCACCTCCTCTGCCTCTGCTCCTCCTCTGCACCTCCTCTCCTCCTCCTCTACACCTCCTCTCCTCCTCCTCTGCCTCTGCTCCTCTGCCTCTGCTCCTCCTCTGCTCCTCCTCTGCTCCTCCTCTCCTCCTCCTCTGCTCCTCCTCTCCTCCTCCTCTGCTCCTCCTCTGCTCCTCCTCTGCACCTCCTCTGCTCCTCCTCCTCTGCTCCTCCTCTCCTCCTCCTCTACACCTCCTCTCCACCTCCTCTGCTCCTCCTCCTCTGCACCTCCTCCTCCTCCTCTGCACCTCCTCCTCCTCTGCACCTCCTCTCCCCCTCCTCTGCCTCTGCTCCTCCTCTCCTCCTCCTCCTCCTCCTCTGCTCCTCCTCTGCCTCTGCTCCTCCTCTCCTCCTCCTCCTCCTCCTCTGCACCTCCTCTCCCCCTCCTCTGCCTCTGCTCCTCCTCTCCTCCTCCTCCTCCTCCTCCTCCTCTGCTCCTCCTCTGCCTCTGCTCCTCCTCTCCTCCTCCTCCTCCTCTGCACCTCCTCTCCTCCTCCTCCTCCTCTGCTCCTCCTCTGCCTCTGCTCCTCCTCTCCTCCTCCTCCTCCTCTGCACCTCCTCTGCTCCTCCTCTGCACCTCCTCTGCTCCTCCTCTGCTCCTCCTCTCCTCCTCCTCTGCTCCTCCTCCTCCTCCTCTCCTCCTCTGCTCCTCCTCCTCTGCTCCTCCTCTGCTCCTCCTCTGCTCCTCCTCTGCACCTCCTCTCCTCCTCCTCTGCCTCTGCTCCTCCTCTGCTCCTCCTCTGCTCCTCCTCTGCACCTCCTCTGCTCCTCCTCTCCTCCTCCTCTGCACCTCCTCTGCTCCTCCTCTGCTCCTCCTCTGCTCCTCCTCTGCTCCTCCTCTGCACCTCCTCTGCTCCTCCTCTGCTCCTCCTCTGCTCCTCCTCTGCTCCTCCTCCTCTGCACCTCCTCTCCTCCTCCTCTGCTCCTCCTCTGCTCCTCCTCTGCTCCTCCTCCTCTGCTCCTCCTCTGCACCTCCTCTCCTCCTCCTCTGCTCCTCCTCTGCTCCTCCTCCTCCTCCTCCTCTGCACCTCCTCTCCTCCTCCTCTGCACCTCCTCCTCCTCTGCTCCTCCTCTGCTCCTCCTCTCCTCCTCCTCTGCACCTCCTCTGCACCTCCTCTGCTCCTCCTCTGCACCTCCTCTGCTCCTCCTCTCCTCCTCCTCTGCACCTCCTCTGCTCCTCCTCTCCTCCTCCTCCTCTGCACCTCCTCTGCACCTCCTCTGCTCCTCCTCTGCTCCTCCTCCTCTGCACCTCCTCTCCTCCTCCTCTGCTCCTCCTCTGCTCCTCCTCTGCTCCTCCTCCTCTGCTCCTCCTCTGCACCTCCTCTCCTCCTCCTCTGCTCCTCCTCTGCTCCTCCTCCTCCTCCTCTGCACCTCCTCTCCTCCTCCTCCTCCTCTCCTCCTCCTCTGCTCCTCCTCTGCTCCTCCTCTGCTCCTCCTCTGCACCTCCTCTGCTCCTCCTCTCCTCCTCCTCTGCACCTCCTCTGCTCCTCCTCTGCTCCTCCTCTGCTCCTCCTCTGCTCCTCCTCTGCACCTCCTCTGCTCCTCCTCTCCTCCTCCTCTGCACCTCCTCTCCTTCTCCTCTGAACCTCCTCTCCTCCTCCTCTGCACCTCCTCTGCTCCTCCTCTGCTTCTCCTCTGCACCTCCTCTGCACCTCCTCTGCTCCTCCTCTGCTCCTCCTCTCCTCCTCCTCTGCTCCTCCTCTGCTCCTCCTCTCCTCCTCCTCTGCTCCTCCTCTGCTCCTCCTCTGCACCTCCTCTGCTCCTCCTCTGCTCCTCCTCTCCTCCTCCTCTGCACCTCCTCTGCACCTCCTCTCCTCCTCCTCTGCTCCTCCTCTGCTCCTCCTCTCCTCCTCCTCTGCACCTCCTCTGCTCCTCCTCTGCTCCTCCTCTGCACCTCCTCTGCTCCTCCTCTCCTCCTCCTCTGCACCTCCTCTCCTCCTCCTCTGCTCCTCCTCTGCTCCTCCTCTGCACCTCCTCTCCTCCTCCTCTGCACCTCCTCTGCTCCTCCTCTGCACCTCCTCCTGCTCCTCCTCTCCTCCTCCTCTGCTCCTCCTCTCCTCCTCCTCTGCACCTCCTCTGCACCTCCTCTGCTCCTCCTCTCCTCCTCCTCTGCACCTCCTCCTCTGCTCCTCCTCTGCACCTCCTCTCCTAAAAAAAATATACTTTTCACATGCTGAGTTCTCAATTCTCTTCCTATAGATATGGTGAATATTCTTTACAACTATACATCCTCCACTGGTTGTCGTCATTAACATATAAAAGTCCCATTTTTCCCAGTACTTCAAACATTTTTCTTCCTGTAGTCTGAGAATAAAAGTAAGTCTTTCCATTGTGTATATTTCACCTATAATGGCTCCACTTTTCTTTTGCTGGAGGTTCTTGTTGATACCAGAGACGCGTGATCGCTTTCTTACTTGCTGGTTGCTGCTAATTTTTTTTTTATCAAATAGGTTCCTTTTAGTTAACATGCAAAATAACAATGTTCATTTTGGACCTGCCAACATTCTTTCATAAATCAATACGTTCTTTGGGGGGAAAAGCAATACTTTTATTCTGTACCTTTAAAAAAAAAGCTCTGTGGATGTATTATTATTTAAAAAATGATTAGACTTCATAAAAGTTTATCTATAGCACCTTTAACACGTAATTCCCCCCCCCATTAATATGAAAACCTTAACGCATAAAAAGAATTGCGCAATTGCATTATTTTTTTTTGTCCACTTTTTCTCCCCATTTTTCTATTTTTCTCCCATCCCAATTTCGTATTTCCAATTCTACCCTCCCCTGTCTCGAACGCTGCTAGACCATGCCGCCCGCTGGTCGGCTGCAGTGAGGACCAAGCCTTGCATCACGTGTCCCCTCCGGTACACGAGGAGGCAGCTGTCGCATCTTTTCACCTGCACAGCGCGATCTCTCAGTGGCGAGGAGTAACGTGTGGGAGGGACACGCTGCCCCCAATACTTCCTGATTCTGCTGTACAGGCGCACCAACCGACCTGTAGGAGTCGCTGTCCACAACGTCCAATCCCCACCCACCGGTTTTCCCACCCTCTAACACTGCCAATTGTGTTAGTATGAACGACCGGCCAAGCCGGTAGCAACGCCGAGAGCTGGGCTCGATACCAGCATCTCCTGCGTTAGTGGCGGGCGCCTTGCCCACTGCGCCACTCAGCCGCCCACAGCATTACCCTTTTTGACCCCAATCACCTCCCATAGCTTCATCTGTGGGAAATTATCATCAGGCTTGAGAACATTCAGTGACGTTGTACTTATTATGTACCTTATTGGGGACTTTGATCTAAGTTAAAAGTTATTATCAAATGTTATTAGGTACAATCATTATCAATATAGAATACTGAGTATGAGTTATGACATTATGTAAGTTCATTCAGGCCTCTCCTCAGTTCAGTGGTGTGTCTGTGTCAAGGCCAAGCAGCTGTACGGTTCCCTAGTTATCTCTGGGCCAGTGTTGGATTGGCCACCGACCACATATGGACAGAGCAGAGCATAAGAAGGGGGGCGATGGGATCAGCTCTCTCTCTCTCTCCGGTGTCTCCTTTCTGGTGGGACTCCACTCTCTTGGTCTGGAGTCACACGTCCTCTATCTGTCTCTCTGGACTTCTATCTTTAATCTCTCTTTTCTCCATCTATTCTCTTATTTCCTACTATACTTCTCTATCCCCTTCCTGGTTATTCTGTCGTCATATCTTCTGTCATGTCATTAATGTCTGTTTAAGTGTTCCATGGACCACCCTACTGTACGTAAATATGATGTCATTCTAATTCTGATCCTTTCAATAAAATACAAGACATATTGTCGAACTCTTTTCCCCGTGTTTAATATTCTATATCCTTTTGTCCTGATTCGAGGAGCAAACAAAATTACCCACACATCCATCTGCTGAGTAACCCCTGACAACCAGGAGAAGGAACCAGTCGTCCCCTCGATGACTTTTACATTCAACCAAGTTGTATAAATGATGCAGTGATGGGCAGTCTTTCTCAGCAAAGCAACCATACCATACTGAGCCAGGCTGTTCTATGCTGTGTCCTATACCATACCATACTGAGCCAGGCTGTTCTCTGCTGTGTCCTATACCATACCATACTGAGCCAGGCTGTTCTATGCTGTGTCCTATACCATACCATACTGAGCCAGGCTGTTCTATGCTGTGTCCTATACCATACCATACTGAGCCAGGCTGTTCTATGCTGTGTCCTATACCATACCATACTGAGCCAGGCTGTTCTATGCTGTGTCCTATACCATACCATACTGAGCCAGGCTGTTCTATGCTGTGTCCTATACCATACCATACTGAGCCAGGCTGTTCTGTGCTGTGTCCTATACCATACCATACTGAGCCAGGCTGTTCTATGCTGTGTCCTATACCATACCATACTGAGCCAGGCTGTTCTGTGCTGTGTCCTATACCATACCATACTGAGCCAGGCTGTTCTATGCTGTGTCCTATACCATACCATACTGAGCCAGGCTGTTCTGTGCTGTGTCCTATACCATACCATACTGAGCCAGGCTGTTCTATGCTGTGTCCTATACCATACCATACTGAGCCAGGCCGTTCTATGCTGTGTCCTATACCATACCATACTGAGCCAGGCTGTTCTACATCATGCCATAAAGACTAGACTGTCTTACTGGTCCTTGTTTTTGTGGACGGTCTTATTGAAGCAGGTGTCAGGACTGTCCCACATCAAACAGGAAGTGACAACACATTCCAACAAGACATCTGCACAAAATACATCCTTACAAAGTACAACCCCTTCAGAAGCATGAAAAGCAGACATATATATCTCTATATACAGAGTAAAGTAGGACTACTGTTGAACTGTTCAATCCTAAAATATGGCTTCTTCTTCTTCTTCTTCTTCTTCTTCTTCTTCTTCTTCTTCTTCTTCTTCTTCTTCTTCTTCTTCTTCTTCTTCTTCTTCTTCTTCTTCTTCTTCTTCTTCTTCTTCTTCTTCTTCTTCTTTTGATTTTTATTGGCGGTTGGCACATCCTTCTTGGTGCATTACCGCCACCTCCTCTAGCTTTACGCGGTTTTAACGTTGCAATACCGCCATCTTCTGGACCCCTTTACCTCCTACAATGTCCATTCTGTGTTCACCATCCTGGAGTGCAGCTAACGCTGCTTCCTCCTGACTGAGTCCCCCTCGGTGAGATACGCTTCGCCTCCTGTGGCCTGACTCTGGACTACTCGATCACTCACACCCCCCTTCTCTAACTCTCTTACCTGATCACTCACACCCCCCTTCCCTAACTCTCTTACTCGATCACTCACACCCCCCTTCTCTAACTCTCTTACTCGATCACTCACACCCCCCTTCTCTAACTCTCTTACCTGATCACTCACACCCCCCTTCTCTAACTCTCTTACCTGATCACCCACACCCCCCTTCCCTAACTCTCTTACTACTTCCTCCAATGTCAACCCATTCATATCCATGTGTCGTACTGCTGCTTTAACTATTAACTTTAACCTATCTGTCCTACTGCTAACCATCATTGCTGTATTCACTACTCCTGCCACAAAGGCCACTATATTCAACTTCTCCCCCACACCCTCTCTTTCTCCTCCTGTACTTCCTCTACTGACAGATGCCCTTTTCTAAAACCCTGTCCCCATCTTGCTTTCCCTGATCCTCCTGCACTATCCTTACTGCCAAATGCCCTTCTCTAAACCCCTGTTCCTTACCTTGCTTTCTCTGTCCTACCTTCCTAGCTGCCTCTACATATGAAATCCTATCTTCCCTTCGCACCTGCTGGACCACTACCTCTCGTTGCATCGCCTCACAACCCCAATACGCTACACTATGCTTCCCACCACAACTACAACACCTCGGCTCCACTCCCTGGTCACACTCCCCATACTCATGCTCCCCACTACATCTAGCACATCTCTTCCCCTTCCTACATGACTTAGCTATATGTCCAAACTCCTGGCACCTGTAACACCTCAACGGATTCGTCACAAACTCCCTAACCCTATATGCCATATACCCTATAAATATCTCTTTCGGACTAACCTCACCCTCAAACTGAATAACTATCGTCCCTGTCTCCTCCTTCTCTGCACCTCTCTTCATCCTTTCTACACTCTTAACTTTCCCATTACGTTCGTTACTCCTCAAATCTCCTAACAGCTGCTCCATACTAACCTTAATTGGAATTCCACTAATCACCCCCTTGCACCCACCATCCCTTTTCTCCCCTACTACCACTACTCTACAGACATTCACTTTGCCAATGCTCTTCATTTCCCTTACCTTCTCTACCTGCTCTAACCTTACACACCCTATAAACAAGTTCCCATCCCCCAACACCTTTCCGTACCTTATCTCCTAACTGCGCTTTAATGATTCTTGACAGCTGTCTCGGCTCTATATCCCTAACTCCGTCTTCTCCCTCAAATCGCACCACTACATTCAACCCTTCTACAAAATCCTTCGCTCTACCCTCATCCTCTGACCCACTCAAGCTATCTCCCCTCTCTTTCTTCCTCTTACTCCCCTTCCCCTCACTTACCCTACTCTTCTTCTCCACCTTTGTCCACCCTTCTCCCCCGCTCTCCTCTCCCTCACTACACTCCATACTGTCACTATCCGTCTCCTTTTTCTTGGCTGAAGTCTCCGTCACCTCACTTCCCTCTCCACACGTCGCACCCCGAGGGGACACTGGGCTCGCACCCGGCGACTCGCGTCCCTCCTGACGCAAGCCCTCATTCCACTCGCTCCCATCTCGATTCACCCAAGACCCTGGACAGTCTTCCACTGGCCGGGGCCAATCATGAGGACTCCACTCTCCCTGCTCTCCATAAGCTGCATCGTTCGCCTTCCACCACCGCTCACTCCCCTTCATGTCCGTTCGCCACCAAAACTAGTTCAAAATCGCCGCGGACCGTCGTCACAACAAACCACACGTCCTGCACTCTCGAGATGCGCAGTACAACCCTAAAATATGGCTTGTGTAGGCCTTGCATGTAAAGTGGTGGACACAGGACACTGGACAAGAGTTATCAAAAATAACGATATTTATTTGGAACAGCTAAGTT
This sequence comes from Notolepis coatsorum, assembly GCF_963971535.1. Lineage (NCBI taxonomy): Eukaryota > Metazoa > Chordata > Actinopteri > Aulopiformes > Paralepididae > Notolepis > Notolepis coatsorum. The sequence continues at coordinate 118,894,783 of NC_140165.1, forward strand.
AAGGGCAACAAGATGGGGAGCTGGGTGCTACAGACTCCCTAGTTCAGGATATAAAAAGTAAAGTAAAGCACAGGGTCAAAAGAATAAAGCAACAAAAATGGTCAAGCAGCAAAAATGTCAAAATGAGAAAAAACAGTGTGAGCAGGGGAGGTCTGGAGAGCTGTGACGAGGACGAGCTCTGTGAAGTGAGGACTTGACAACTGCTCCCTGCACTCTGCACTGCATTTGTAGGGCGTGGTGCCTCATCACCACACCTGTGATAAATTAGAAAGCGGCCATTTTAAACACAAGCAAAACAGAAAGAAAACAGTGTGTCAATCAAACCACCCATTAGTGACAAGTGACAACACACTACAACCACAATGTGAATATGCACCACAGACAGTAAGTATCCCTCCACCATGTGAAAGTAATACGTAACAACGACTCATCTCTTGAATGCTCTTATGCTGATGTCATATCAGTCAGTCTGTCAATTACACAGCTGGTGCTAATAAAGGGATCATTGCTGGCTCACTCGTGTGATTCAGTCAGTGTCATGTGAACTACAATGCAAGTGTGTGGCGTCTTTTATTCCTCCGTAGTATTAGTCCAAGGCTATCTAGACCTTTGCAGGTAAAGGCTGCTGCGCCAACAACTACATCTGAAACTACTAAAATACCCATAGCAGCAGTCTTTCAATTATAAATATAAAGAATGATAAATGAAGATAAAAATAATTTATAAATAAACAATCAAATGAAACGGGTCTAAACGTTTTCCTCATTGAGGCCTCTAGGCTCTAAAACAATCCAGAAAGTGAATATAAAAGCTCCCCTTTGTAGCAAGAGCCTGCCTCTGTCGCCCCCTCTTGGTGGTCTCAAGACTTGCTCTAAACCCATGTATTTTAAGCCAGAAATATCATGTCCTAACTTCAAGTTCAAGTTCTTTAATAGTTGTCATACAGAAGTACAGAATACTTTCATACAAAATGCTTCTTACTGTTACGCTCCAGAGACTGTGCTAGACAAGATAGTATCAAATAACATAATAACATAATATAGCATGAATTTAGAAGAAGAAAATGAGGTCACAGTGTTCGGTATAGACATATGTACAATGTTCTGAGTTACCATATAATATACAATACACAATACTATGCAGTGTACTAATGTACAGTACTATCTAGTGCAAAGCAGAAATGGGATGAGGTACAATTTTAGGTACAATTTACAGTAAGGTGTACGAGTTGTAGTGCAATCCTTCATCCATAAATATAAAGTGTGGGGAGTGGGTGCTACAGTGTGTTTGTTTAAAGTGGGTGTGTGCTATAAGTGTGTGGAGTGGGTGCTACAGTGTGTTTGTTTAAAGTGAGTGTGTGCGTGTGGATGTGTGTGCTATGTGCGTTTGGTGGTTGTTGTTGTGTAGTGTTCATTCATTGTTCGTTTAGCAGCCTGATGGCCTGGGGATAGAAGCTTCTTCTGAGTCTTTCTGTGCTCGCCTTGAGACTCCTGTATCGCTTGCCTGACCGCAGCAGTTCAAAGAGGCAGTTGTTCGGGTGACTGGAGTCTTTAATGATTCTCTTAGCCTTGCCCTTGCAACGCTTGTAGTAAATGTTCTGGAGGGTGGGGAGCCCCTCTCCAATTGTGCGTTCGGCTGAACGTGTCACTCTTTGTAGTGTGCTTTGGTCTTGTGCAGTGCTATTCCCAAACCAGGAGGTGATGTTGCCGGTCAAGATGCTCTCTATTGTACATGAGTAGAAGTTCTTAAGGATCTTCTGGCTGACTTGGAACTTCCTTAGGCGCCTGAGGAAGTAGAGGCGTTGTCGTGCCTTCTTCACAACACTGTTAATGTGTGTGGTCCATGTCAAGTCCTCGGATATGTAGGCTCCGAGGTACTTAAAGCTGTTGACTCTCTCAACCGGTGCCCCGTCGATGCTGAGGGGGCTGTAGTCCTTGACCCCCGACCTCCTGAAGTCCACAATCATCTCCTTTGTTTTGCTGACGTTCAGGGAGAGGCTGTTTTCCTGGCACCATCCCGCCAGGACCTTGACCTCTTCCAGGTAGGCCCTCTCGTCGTTGGCAGAGATCAGGCCCACCACCACTGTGTCGTCAGCAAATTTGACGATTGTATTGCTACTCCGCTGAGCCACACAGTCGTGTGTGTACAGGGAGTAGAGGAGGGGACTCAGAACACAGCCCTGGGGGGCCCCTATGTTGAGGGTGATGGATGAGGAGGTGCAGTTGCCTGCTCTCACCACCTGGGGTCTGCCAGTCAGGAAGTCCAAGACCCACTGGCAGAGGTCATAGCCCAAGCCCAGGTCCCTGAGCTTGGCTATGAGTATGGAGGGGACTATGGTATTGAATGCCGAGCTGTAGTCGATGAATAGCATTCTCACATAGTTCCCCTGCCTCTTGTCCATGCCTTGCAACTGAAGACTTCTCGTAATTTCTTCTTATAGAACATTTGTGCTCAGAAATACGATTTTTACTCAAGTTTCAAGTTCAAGTTTCTTTAATAGTTGTCATACAGAAGTACAGAATACTTTCATACAAAATGCTTCTTACTGTTACGCTCCAGAGACTGTGCTAGACAAGATAGTATCAAATAACATAGTATAGCATGTAATTTAGAAGAAGAAAATGAGGTCACAGTGTTCGGTATAGACATATGTACAATGTTCTGAGTTACCATATAATATACAATACTATGCAGTGTACTAATGTACAGTACTATATAGTGCAAAGCAGAAATGGGATGAGGTACAATTTAGGTACAATTTACAGTAAGGTGTACGAGTTGTAGTGCAATCCTTCATCAATAAATATAAAGTGTGGGGAGTGGGTGCTACAGTGTGTTTGTTTAAAGTGGGTGTGTGCTATAAAGTGTGTGGAGTGGGTGCTACAGTGTGTTTGTTTAAAGTGAGTGTGTGCGTGTGGATGTGTGTGCTATGTGCTATGTACTATGCTGTGTCCTATACTATACCATGCCACACTGAGCCAGGCTGTTCTATGCTGTGTCCTACATCATGCGTAAGACATGCCATAAGACTATATCTGTCTCACTGGCTGTCTTACGCACACATACACGCACGTACACACTCACACACACACACACACACACAAACACACACACAAACAAACACACACACACACACACACACACACACACACACACACACACACACACACACACACACACACACACACACACACACACACACACACAAACAAACACACACACACACGCACTCGCACACTCGCACACACACACACACACACACACACACACACACACACACACACACACACACACACACACACACACACACCACAAAAGGAAAGAACAGATGTGGTTCTTGTATAGTATAGTTTAGATATAGTAAGTAATACATAATGACGGAGTTAAAATTGTATATTGTATAGTAGTGGACATAGGAACCAGTGCCTTCTCAGGAATTTAGCATGTCTATTTTTATCATGCACATCTTATGTCTTACCTGTTTTTTTTTCTATGTCTATTTTATTATTGTATTATTGCACAATCGATGCGCGCATGACCACCCACATTTCGCTGTATGCCCTGGTATGTATGTGACAAATAAACCTCTTGATTCTTGATTCTAGCAACACATCACCGTCACGACATCGGTGTCGTCTCGGACCGTCCCGACCCGGCATGTCTTCTCGTTTGGCCGCTGTTGTGTCCGTCTGCTTGAGTGTGTGGAGTCGTGTCTCCTGGGGCGTGGCTGTGGGTCCTGGGGCGCGTGGCCTGTCATTCCTCTGTGGAGTTTGGGGGTGGGGGGGGGGGGCGTGGTGTTCGCTGGTTTTCCTTGTGGTGGCGGAGGCGCCAGGGCTGGGGTAGATGAAGCGGCTCGTGGGGTTGCATGGCGGTGTGAGTGGCGCGCGGGCTGTTTGTGTTTTCCTTCGGTCATGGCGTGCTTTATCGGGGGGGTGTGTCTTGGATGGGGATGTGGTAGGGATTGATGTGTGAGGTGTTCGGGCCGGGGGAGTCGGGGACTGACTGTTCCGGGGGGGGGGGGGGGGTTCACATGCCTTCGAGCGACATTATTATACTATTGTACTTATTTTATGCCTATTCTTAAATCTGCACGTCTACATTACACTACTTTTATTGTCTTTTATACCTATTCTTATGTCTGAAGTTTATGCAATTTTTTATTTTGTCAATTTGTGTGCTGATTTTATTTTTATTTATACGAATAGACTCATTTCTGTGGTGCACTCTGGACTGAGAGTACTATGTAGATAGCTATTAATATTTATTATTGTTATATTGTAGAAATGTGTGCATTGAAATGTCTGTAAAGTCTCGACTACATTGAAAATGAGGGTGACCTCAATTGTAATTTCGAGAATAAATAAAGGTTGATGATCCACATTATCATCAGTGACAAAATCAAATCAAATCAAATCAAATTTATTTATAGGGCCCGATAACACACGTTAATGTCCCCATGGGCCGTACAGGTCTTCTTTAAACAAGTCAAGAAGACAACATAACAATAAGTCAAGAACAGAACAAGAACACCATAGGGTCCAAACATTTTTTAGATGAATGCAAATAAATGAAAGAATGCAAGCACTCCCAGACATGCCCCACGCGAAGGTAAGGAAAAACTCACTAAAACCTAACAATAGGGAAAAAAAAGCTCCACAGGCAATGTGGAGGAGAGAAACCTTAGAAGGGCCGTTCAAGGGGGGATCTCCCTTCTTAGATGTCGATGATAGTAGTGTTGCAGACGGACAGTTGGTAAGCATGCACTCATGTGTGTGGTGAGACACAGATGAGTGCATGCAATAGCAACTGTACATTTTGAAAAATTAAAGATAGAGCTAATAGCGATAGCAACTGAACATTTTGAAAGATTAAAGATAGAGTTGATAGCGGATCTATTTGAGGCACAGGGGCGGCGCAAGAGGGTCACGTCCTCCCCGTCTTAGTCACGGGACATTCAACACTCCGGTCGTTGCTCAGGGACAGCCGGAGACAGGGGGAAGGGGGGTGGCGCAGAGAGGGTCGCGAACTCCCGACATCATCGCGGGACATCCGGCACTCCGGTCACCACTACGAGACCTCCGAAGACAGGGGGGCACGCAGAGGGGGTCGCAATCTCCCGGCCTTCGTCACGGGACGTCCAACACTCCGGTCAACACTCCAGGACAGCAAGTCATAGGAAGACAGGGAGACGGGACAGGCGTTAGACAGCTCATGAGATTGTAGTAGGCGGACATAGCAATAGATACAAGTGGTAGGCATATATGTGGAAAAAAATTGATCATATTTGGGCAGTCAGGGAAAGAGCAAGAGCAAAACTCAGTGCAAGTCAAGCCCACTGAAAGACATTGGCATTTGCTGACATCATTGCAGTTTCCATTTGTACAGTACAGGTGGGTGATGTCTCAAACGTACTTACTGTAGGTGCCGGTGCTTTCTGGAACATAACAGGTTCAATGGTCCCATCTTCTCTGAGCCTCCACCCTCTACCAACTGGGTTCCAGATAAGAGGCTTGGCCAGATGGCTGTGACGCCACACTGCTGTTCGCTACAAGGCTCTCAACACATGGTGCTGGAAGGCATCTTCTGTTGGGGGTAGATTTGCAGCTGATGAATCTGTGGTAGATGCTAGTGTGTACCTCAGCTCATCCAGGTTGGTGCAAGGACGTCCATTCTCCATTTTCTTTTGGCCATACGGGAGGAGGGCATCCTGTGTTCTCTGTGCCCCACTGGCCCTGTGTTGGTTATGTAGTTGCTGACAAAGCTCCATAGAGCAGCCTGGTTCCCACTGATCCTCCCACTGAACACGTGATTGTCCTGTGATAATATGTGTTGGTCTGCTGGTTTGGATGCTGCCTCTTCTTTGCCTTTCAAGGTCTTTGATTGAGTGTTGATGGTCATATCTGTCAAACACTATAACAACGCAGTTGATGCCTTCCTTTCCCATTAACGTTGCGATCCTTTTCCAGACACACTCACCCAGATCAGTGTATGTCTGAAAGGGCCACAGAGAATCTCTTCAGAGAACACAGTCATCTTGGCAGGTGGCTTTGAAAATGGTGAGGAGGTTAAGACGATTAGCAAGTCAGGCGTTGACAGCTTGTCAGATCTTTATAGTGACCAGGAGGAGGCTGACACAAGATTGGTGTTACATGCAATACACCTTGTTGCACAGTCACATTCTCGTCTAATTGTCAAATGTGATGATACAGATGTACTGGTTTAGCTTGTGTACTATTCAAGCAAAGGGATGTTTGGATCCTCAACAGTGTTCATGCACTCTGGACATGGCCCAAAGGAAAGATCCATCGATCAATGATGCCAGCAATCAATGTCCAATGTCTTTCAGTGGGCTTGACAAAAAAAGAAAAAAAATATTCCCGTCTGTAAAACTAAATATTTGTTGTGATTTCGTCAGTATGTCCCAGTGAGTCGAATAAAAATTCCAACCAATAATATAACATATTTTGATCCATTCCCCCTCCCAAGCTAGCAAATATCATTTGGTCGCAGGCCCGGACTGGCCATCGGGACGGTCGGGACGAATCCCGATGGGTCGCCTGAATGCCTTCTACAACGGAACTTTGTTTCCGCGTCTCTGATTGGCCAGGTCATTTCTGGTCATGTGACATGTACGCCCAATCGTGGGACTGCAAGTTTCTACACTGGTTAAGCTTAGGCGCTCTTTCGAAGTTGGTTAAGGTTAGAGTTTGTCTTAGATCATGGCGATAGAACGCCAGGTAGTTTGCAGGCTGTTAGACCCGGAAATAGGCGCAGAACTTGCTGTCCCACGATTGGCGCACATGTCACATGACCTGGCCAATCAGAGCGCAAAACTTGAACGCGGAAACGAAGTTCCGTTGTAGAAGGCATACACGCCGATGGGCCGGAAGTAAAGTGGGCTGGTCCAAAAAAAAGAAAAAGAAAAATGTGTAATTCTTTTTTTTTGATGGGGGGGGGTTCGACTGGCCCATTTAGTCCACTCCGATCGGCCCACTTTGGTAGGGTAGGGCTGAAAAAGTTAGATGTAAAAATGAAAATTGCCACAGAAAGATGCTTAAAAATAGCCTACTAGCTCTTGCAGTGATTTCAGTCATCTCCCAGGCTACATGGTCTGTACGGCGGGCCGGTGTGGGCCAGTGTGAGTCGGTGTGTGGGCCACTAATGTGGGCCGGTGTGTGGGGCGTGTGTGGGCCAGTGTGTGAGTCGGTGTGTGGGCCACTAATGTGGGCCGGTGTGTGGGGCGTGTGTGGGCCAGTGTGTGAGTCGGTGTGTGGGCCACTAATGTGGGCCGGTGTGTGGGGGGCGTGTGTGGGCCAGTGTGTGAGTCGGTGTGTGGGCCACTAATGTGGGCCGGTGTGTGGGGCGTGTGTGGGGCGTGTGTGGGCCAGTGTGTGGGCCAGTGTGTGAGTCGGTGTGTGGGCCAGTGTGTGGGCCAGTGTGTGGGCCGGTGTGTGGGCCGGTGTGTGGGCCAGTGTGTGGGCCGGTGTGTGGGCCGGTGTGTGGGCCAGTGTGTGGGCCAGTGTGTGGGCCGGTGTGTGGGCTGGTGTGTGGGCTGGTGTGTGAGTCGGTGTGTGGGCTGGTGTGTGGGCCGGTGTGTGAGTCGGTGTGTGGGCCACTAATGTGGGCCGGTGTGTGGGCCAGTGTGTGAGTCGGTGTGTGGGCCACTAATGTGGGCCAGTGTGTGGGCCAGTGTGTGGGCCAGTGTGTGAGTCGGTGTGTGGGCCAGTATGTGGGCCGTTGTGTGGGCCAGTATGTGGGCCGGTGTGTGGGCCGGTGTGTGGGCCAGTGTATGGGCCGGTGTGTGGGCCGGTGTGTGGGCCAGTGTGTGGGCCGGTGTGTGGGCCAGTGTGTGGGCCAGTGTGTGGGCCGGTGTGTGGGCCAGTGTGTGGGCCGGTGTGTGGGCCGGTGTGTGGGCCGGTGTGTGGGCCAGTGTGTGGGCCGGTGTGTGGGCCAGTGTGTGGGCCGGCAGTGGCGCCGGCAGGATTAAATTCCATAGTACGCATGCTCGCTCGCACAGAAACAGTCCGTCCAGATGATGTAGCCTACACAGTGCTCTACTACAGATACACTACCCAGAGCGCAACGACACACATAGGTGACAATAGTGTGTGTGCGCGGGTGCGTGCGGGCCGGACCGACTCTGAACGTCTCAGGCTGAATTTGTGTCCCCTAGCCTATCCGTGACATCGAATGAGAGAAACTCAATGCCATTTGGAGCATACCGTAGCGTAGCCTAATTCTCCTAATTCTGGCATGTGATGAGGCCCAGGATGGTCATGTTGTCGGCTTGATGATGATATTGAAGCTGTGCTTGGCAGCACAGTTGTAGGTGAGCAGGGACTACAGGAGGAGGCCTAGCACACCGCCCTGTGGTGCACCGTGTTAAGGGTCAGTGAGACGGAGGCGTCTGCCTCACCACCTGCCTGCCGGTCAGGAAGTCCAATATCCAGCTGCAGATGGAGGTCTCCAGTCCAAAGTCAACGAGCTTAGAGACACATTTAGAGGGAATGATGGTGTTGAATGCTGAGCCATAATCAATGTGTGATTAAAACTGCTCTGTACATCTCTGGAGCAGCCTTCCCCTCACTACAGGACATTACCTCTACCAGGGCCACCAGGAGAGCACATGACATCATTAAGGACAGAGCACACCCCCAGCACAGACTCTTCAACCTCCTGCCATCAGGCAGGCGATACAGCCAGAACTACGAGACTGACAAACAGTTTCTACCCACAGGCCATCAGGCTTGTGAATGCCAGCTCCCCCACCTAGCCCCCCCTCCCCCCCCCCCCCCCCCAGACACACACCTTCTTGAAACTGACCCCCCCCCCCACCCGCTTTTGTTCCAGGCAGACACTAACTGCTGCTGTGACCACACTGTCACCTTCATTTATATTGTAACTGAATCGGAACGTGCAATGTTACTAACTGTGCCTTGTATATATTATATGTATCTATTGTTACCTTATTTTCTAGCACTCGCTTGTATTTAAATATGTTTTAGTTAAGTATTGTGTGATTTTGTGTGAAGGGCGGATTAGCAAAGTAAGATTTTCATTTTATGGCAAACTGTCAGTTTAACTGTGCACATGACAATAAACAATCTTGAATCTTGATACAGTATGTGTTCTGAGAGGGCCTACATACCAGGGTAAGTAAGTAAGTCAGGTTTATTTATATAGCACCTTTCACAGACCAGGGTCACAAAGTGCTTCACATATAAAAACATCAATAAAGTGCAAGGATAGCAGCATGTTAAAAAGAAAGTAATTAAAAAACGTGAAAGAAAAAAAAACAAGATAAAAAGACATAAAAGCCAGTTTGAACAACACAGTCTTTAGCTGCTTTTTAAACGTGGTTACCGAGACCACACCGATGTATCCTAGTTCCCACTTCAATGGAATGCATTTAGAGAGAAGAAAGAATATTCTCCTAAATGTATTTTTGTTAGTTATAAATAGTGATTTTGTGTAAACCTCCCATTTAGTGTACCTCCCGCAATTACAATGACTGCGCTTCGAGCGCCCTCTACTGGCAGCATTAGAGTTGGTCCCAATAGTATCCACCTGCAGAACCACATCGCCCAGCAGGCTGGGGTCCCACAGGCTGAGGTCCCGGACGCTTCCATTGGCTGATTTGGGCGCTGAGAGGCCAATCAGGGCAACGCGGAAGGACAACTGCCTTGGGTAAAGTATTCACGCTTCCGGATGCCTACGACCAGGTGAGCTGCGTTGTGTTACTCTCCGCCTGATAAACGCTTAAAAAAGTTGTAGTTTGTGTTTTAAACGTTATCTACTTGTTGCTACATGTTCCGTAAAATATTCCACTCATCCTGTGTACATTCTGTTCGGATCCAAGATCAATAACCCACTTTTTATTAGTTTAGTCTCGGAGAAAGTAGGCTAATGCTAACGAGACCGCCTGTTGGCTAGCTCCTGTATAGCTTGCTACTAGCTGTTGTCTATTGCTAGCTGGCTTGCTACTAGCTGTTGTCTATTACTAGCTTGCTTGCTATTAGCTATTGTCTATTACTAGCTTGCTTGCTACTAGCTGTTGTCTATTACTAGCTTGCTTGCTACTACCTGTTGTCTATTACTAGCTTGTTTGCTACTAGCTATTGTCTATTACTAGCTTGCTTGCTACTAGCTGTTGTCTATTACTAGCTTGCTTGCTATTAGCTATTGTCTATTACTAGCTTGCTTGCTATTAGCTATTGTCTATTACTAGCTTGCTTGCTATTAGCTATTGTCTATTACTAGCTTGCCCTCAGCTTTGAACTCGGCAGAATCTGCAGCTGGCTTTGATTGATTGAACATTTTATTAACAGATTGCAGAATGGGTACAATACAGTACAGCTCAATACACACAATTGTTAAGGGGATGCAGACCAGAGAAAGACTTTCGTCTGGTTTACATCAGGGTCCCCCATTTCAATTTGTATATGTATACAGATAGACAGTACTGCTACATCTATGAATGAATGAATGAATGAATGAAAACTTGAATCAATGAAAACTTTATTTAACAGATTGCAGAATGGGTACAATACAGTACGGCTCAATACATGCAGACCTGAGAAAGACGTTAGTCTTGTTTCCATCAGGGTCCCCCATTTTCAATTCATATAGACATTTATGACATACATGACATTTATGGCATAGGGACATATAGGTATTTAGTACTGATACATTTGTGACATAAACGGTATTCAAATATACAGTACTGTTACTAGAGCTGCCGCGGTATTGATTATTTCCTTACCGCACAAATTTGCAAAATATTTCCTACCGCCGCGGTTTTTACCGCACGCACACAAAAAATTAAAAAAAAAAGTTTGAATGCATTTTTTTTAGTAGTAGTAGTCTACTCTTTATAGCATATAGCCTGCCTCTAGTCTAAATGTCTATCTTTAGAGGATGACTTTGCAGCATGAATATTGTTTGGGATTCGGCAAGCACGCATTCGTTATTAAAAGTGAAACACGGATTCGAAGTCTCCCCTCTGGTCGTGCGCCGTTCACTAGGTGTCGCGGGCAGGAGTGGTAGCGGCGCGCCCGCCGGTTACCCCCCCGACCCTTTCTTCTTATTATTATTATAACGTTACTACTTATGATTACAAAGGCATTCGATTTGTGGCATTAACGTTAGTATAGTTACACGTTCGTATTTACCGGACCATAGCAAGGCAAGCGTTACTAAATTAATATCTAAGTTCCTTTCTTTGCTCAGAGCGTGCCGAGTTGTACCCATTCTGCGGTCTGTTAATAAAGTTTTCAATCAGACAAGTGTATAGAACGAAGGGCTTTTATTATAACATTTCGTTGCAGTAAAATCATTATGCCTCATTCCCTGAGGAGCGACGGCAATCCACTCCGGTCTCCGGTGGGAGCTAACGTACTATTAGCCGTGTTGTGACTGAGCTCTGATCAATGGCTCATGGCTGAGATTCAGGAAGTAAAAGCACTTCGCGTATCTCTTCTGACCAATCTGTGGTCTGCAGTGTTTCATGTGACTTTTCTGGTACCCAATAGGGTCGCTTGGAATCTCGACAGAGAAGTAGGGTATATCTGCAGAGCCGCAAGCCCAACGAGAGCGTAATAATAATAATAATATAATAAAAAACAGCGGTGATGCCGGTATTCAGCCCAACGCTGCGGTGGGCATGATGTAACAGCGATACCGCGGTAATACCGATACCGCGGCAGCTCTAACTGTTACCCCTAGATCCTGACAGAGTATATACATATGATGGGGAGGGGACTGTACATTAGGAGGGGGTGGGTGGGTGGGAGAGAAATATACATACGGCGGGGAGGGGATATATACATGCGGTGGGGAGGAGACTGTCTATTAGGAGGTGGTGGGGGTTTTGGGCATTTACGGAGGCCAGTTTCGAATTGCAGCCTCCCGTAGGTGCTCTTTAAGAGCGGTTTTGAATGTGGGCAGGGATTCACATTCCTTTACAGCTGTGGGTAGGGCGTTCCACATTGTTGTGGCATAATTGCGAAACGTGTTTAGTCCCTTGTTTGAGCCGAATCTGGGTTTAACATGATTTGTGGAGCTCCCTCTGGTGTTGTGTTTGTGGTATTCACTGACCTTTGGGAAGTATTTTGACATGTACATAGTCGCTGATAACAAACTTCAATTGCACCTGGGTAAAACGGAATCCATTCTCTTTGGATCAAATTGCAAACTCAGCAAGGCCAATGTCTTATCTGTTAACGGTTACAGTGGTAGGGATGGGTATCGTTAGGATTTTATCGATACTACTACTCTTATCGATACTGCTTAACGGTTCGGGAATTTTTGATTATTTTGCACAAAAAAAAAAAATTAAGAACATAATCGACATTGCTTTATTATTCTTTTATATAACTATATTAGATATGACTGCACATGGCTACTTTTTGATCAATTAATACAAGCAGTCAGATAAATTAACTATTTTGGGACTTTCTATTTTATTTAGAAATTACTTAAATCAGAATGTCCCACCCAATACCCAGCTGTTAAAAACGGTTCAATACTCCATTTTATTAGTAGAGGCTGTGACACTATTTCACCCTATCCTCTGTCATCCTTCCTACTGTAGCTGCTAGGGTGAAGGGACTTTGGGATTGGCTGAGACCCGTGGTGGTAGAGGGAGGAGGGGTGGGCTGGGACATGGTGGCTGCAGTCTCAGCCTGACGATCTATAAAAAGTTGTCATCTTTCAAATATATTTGTAGCTAAGCAATTATATTTTATTTATTAGCCTATTCGTAATAATTCGTTATTAGCCTAGCTAACTCCGTATCTTGGCTTACCTGCAGTGGACGTGGATGCAGATGGAACACTGCGAGCAAAGCAGTCAAACTGCGCATTTCTGCACACTAATATTATGTTTTGCTAACAGATGTTTTGATAAATTGCTCGTATTGCCACCCTTACTGGCAAATGTTTTGTTGCACTTGTGGCAACGTGCGTTGTCGGCATCGACTCTCGTAAAGTATACCCAGACTTTCAAGCGCTTCGCTCTCTCCGCCATGACGAGCGCATGCAGAGCTGTCTGTGTGCAGCGCGCTTCAGCAGCACGGAGCCACGGACAGGCACCTCCCTTAAGTACGCGTATTGTGAGTGTGAGCGGCTCGCGACGAGTGTGTGTAATAATGGCTTGTTGTTGCTGCTCGCTTTTTGTGCAGAGACAGAGAGAGGAGAGATAGTTTGCCACGTTTAAATTCCTCGAAAAAAAACCTCATAATAATAACAATTTCTAGAGTATCGATACCAGTACCGCTAACGTCGGAGCTTATCAATACTCAGTTTTTTTCTAATTTAGTACCGGTTCCCGTTTAGGTCCGGGGGGCATACCTATAAAGTGGGTGACAATATTGTCACAAGGAAAGATGAAATTACCTACCAGGGTTCCATCCTAGAGGCAAATCTTTCCTGTGACAAAATGGCATCCAACGAACACGATTCTTGTACAGGATCTCCTCTCTGGTAAATAAGAATACCTTGAAGAATGAATGAATGAATGACCTTTATTTATATAGCACCATTCACAGCACGAATGCACAGGGTGCTTTACACTACAGCTTAATATAAAAACACAATAAAAACAAAATCAGAAATAAATGACAACAACAACAAACAGCAGTTAAAAACAGTGAAACCAGATAGAAAAAGTAGAATAAAAGAATTTGGATAAAATCATGAGTCACTAATTAAAACAGAACTATAGAACAGTGAGGACAAGAAAAAGTGCCTATGCATGACCAAAGGCCTGTCTGAACAAATGTGTTTTTAGTTGTTTTTTAAAAGAGTTTTCAGAGGGGGCATGTCCAGGGGGAGAGCGTTCCAGAGCCTTGGTGCTGTCACCTCGAAAGCTCGATCACCCCTTGTTTTCAGCCTGGACCTGGGGACCACCAGGAGGTGCTGACCGGCAGATCTGAGTGAGCGGGTGTTGGTGTAGGGATGGATGAGTTCAGTGATGTAGATAGGGGCCTGACTGTGGAGTGCTCTGAAAGTGAAAGTGAGGACTTTGAAGTGAATTCTATAGTGTACCGGGAGCCAGTGCAGGGAAACCAGAATGGGAGTGATGTGACATGATTTTTTTGACCTTGTGAGTAGCCTGGCTGCAGCATTTTGGACCATTTGTAGTTTATCTGTGGATGATTTGGTGAGACAGGTGAAAAGTGAGTTGCAGTAGTCAAGCCTAGAGGAAATAAAACTCGGACAGTTCTAGTTTAGAGTGAGATATGATGGTGCGTAGTTTTGCAATGTTTCTGAGGTGAAAGAAGCAGGTGCGTGTGAGTGTTTTGACATGTTTGTCTAGGTTCATGGCCTGGTTGAAGACAACACCCAGGTTTCTCAGGTGGGGACGTATGTTGTCTTTAAGGGACCCCAAGTGAGTGGCCACTCTAGCTGCAGTCTTTTTAGCTGCTACGATCAGCACCTCAGTTTTTTTGCATTTAACTGGAGAAAGACTAACAGGAGCACTCATTCAAGGTTTCTACGACTATGCTAGCACCTCAAAGGCCCTAAAAACAAGGCTCCAAACATCACAAAACAAACTGGTCAGGCTACTGCTTGGCCTTACTCCTAAAAACCCACCTTACCCCTGCCCAGTTTTCCTTAGTCATTAAGTTGCGACCCAAATAAGGCAGCCGTATCTTGAATTACAGGCTGCCTTTTAAACAAGTTTAAACTGGTGATGCTCATCAAGTTTCAAGAATCTGAATTTAACTGTAGCAGAGATGACCCGATCAGGGGATACTGAACAGCATTGTATTATGAAGAATTATAAGCAGGGAGCGAAATTAACTTTTTGACTCACCGGCCAGTGGCGGGTAGATGGGAAGAATCTACCCGCCAAGCATATTTCTTACCTGCCAAATTTTTTTTGATAAAAAAAAAAAATATATATATATATATATATTTTATATACATTTTTTTTAAAATAAAATATATATTATATAATCATACTTGTAGTTGTATTATCTGCGAGACATCGCCACCACGCAATAAGTCAAAATGCTCGCTATCTGCAAACAGCTCCACTGTCTGTGTGTACTCTAGTAGCCTCCAGCTCCAAAAAGGATTCTCCTGTGCTGCAGCGGGACCCTATACTAATACTCTACATTCAGCATGCAAGGATTCTCCGGCGCTGCAGCTGGACCCTATTGGTATAATGTTAGGGTTCTTTGGTCAAATCACATTCATAAAGCCCTCAGCTACAATACGCATTGAATCAATGTTATAAGACATTGATATCAGGAGCTATCTGTAGCTACTGCTAGCCCGCTAGGTAACGTTAAGACAATTTAGTTTACTGGGACATATAGATCTAACGTGAGCTAGCTAACGTGAGCTAGCTAACGTGAGCTAGCTAACGAGGGAACGGAGGTATTATGCACTCGAGTCGACTATTGCTGGAGCATTTGTTGATATCAGTAGCTAGCCAGCTAGATACCGTTAGACAATGCCTCGTCATGTATTAAACTAAAAGTGAATAGTTGACTGGGTCATTGTTTAAACAGTAACGGTAGCTCATGGAGGTCCGGTCTAGACTAGAGCAGACTGCCTCTGTGTTGATACGAGCAGAAGCCAATAGTATCCCGCTGCAGGGCTGGGCAGATATGACTCGTTGCCACGGTTTCTTTCAAAATAAGAGTATCATATACGAACCGAATGCTGCTAACTGCCGGAGCCATCGATATTATGACGAGCTGCGCTTGGAGCGGAAATGAGACCCGCACAGATTTTCAAAATAAGAGTATCGTTATGAACTACACGTCTACACGCCACACGGCGGGCAGACCCCCCAGTGGCAAGCGCCAAAGGTAAAAACTGAGCGCCCCTGGCGGGCGGCGGGCTTTAATTTCGCCCCCTGATTATAAGTGTGTTTTGTTTCTAAATGGCGTTTCATTTTTGATGGCTTCATGCTTTCATGTGCTAACACTTCACTGCACACAACATACTGAGGTTTTGGTCCCTCTCTTTTGTCCTCAATGTAAGAAAACCCATATTTAATGTAGTCTGTGTCGTATTTGCGTTTCGCCATGTTTACAAATGCTTGAATCAATGGGCGGTAACTGATGTGACAACGTTAGTGTTACTGTCCCGAATGCTTCGAAGCTTCGATCATAATGTTGACATTCGAATTTTTTTTTTTTGTCTATTCAATCTGTTTAAACCAATGGGGGTTTTCTTCACAGTTGCAGTTAAAGATTAGGCTACACTAATATTATAATATTATACTATAAGATGTCACCATCACTTTCATACCAACCGTGCCCTTATTGGATTATTTATGTTGATGAAACTGATGAGTTATATTCATTAAAGAAAGTTGATTTAATAAAAGAAAAATACTACTTTAATCAGATTAATAATTTTATTCAAATTGAGGATTTAGTAAAAAAAAAAGTTAAATTTTCTTATAGACATTCGAAGCTTCGTTCGAATACTTCAATCGAAGCTTCGAATGTTAAAAAATGACATTCGGTACAGCCCTACTGTCATGACAACGCTGGCAGCAAACTGCTACTGCGTCATGGGAAACGTATGTGCTTCAAAATAAAAGTGCAGCAAAATCTGCAAGCACTCTATGGACCTTTAAGGCCATGCTCAAAACCCACCTTTTCGCCATAAACAATCCATGAGCTAGTTTTGTATTGTGTAGTATGACTGGTGTATTATGTCTGTCCGTTCTCTATCGGCTTGGTTGGCCTGCATGTATTTTTTCTGTTTTCGTATTGTTCCTGTCTTTTTTGTTTCTCTTTCTTTCCCGGGGTTCGCCCCGGGCCGATGTAACTATTGGTTGAGGGGGCACAATATAAATAAATGTATCATATCAGAAATTCTGCAGACTGCGAAATAAAACCCTTTCCCCCTCAATTTCTTCTCCACGCACACATCCACGACCCACTCAAAATGACCATGCGACCCATCAGGTGAGAACCACTGCTCTATAATGCCTCAGCATCGGTGATGTGTTATTGTCGTATCCAAGTTCTTTTGAACACAACAGACGCATCTCCTTTTAAAGTAACATAAATTGGAACAAGGGATACGCTGTGTTGTCACTTTTATTAATATTACTATGTGAATACTTAGGAGACAGATCAGCTCAGTTAGTTATTACTATGTGTCTGAATACTTAGGAGTAGGGATGCACCGAATGGAAAATTCTTGGCCGAATACCGAAAATGGGAAACAGTTGGCCGAATGCCGAAAGGCCGAAAATGATTAATATAAATAATATAATGTATTTTTATTTTCAGCTACCTGATTATGGCAAAATACATGATTATGGCAAAACTTAACTTAAATAATATTAATAATCACTATTATGGGCCCATAAAACATTTATTCAGCACTTTTGAATGCATACATTAATTCCAGACTGACTGCTGAAAGATTGTACTATTTAAACATTTTCTCTTTGCATACAACAAAATGTGCATTAAAGTTAAGTGCATTTTCTTTTCTCTGTAGGATAACTACAACAAAGTGCATTCAGAACAAAGCCAAGGTGCTTTAAAACTGCATAAAGATCTGCATAAAGACACACACACACACGAGAGGGAGAATAGCTTATAGCAGACTTAATGGTGTTACTGTAGTGGTTACTGAGTCATAATTCACAGCGTTCTAGCCTACATGGAAGGACTGTTGTATTTACTACATCTCCCGTGACTCTTAGCGGGGGATGACGTAGCTTAACACTTTGAATGCCGACGACGACTATTCTCGTTTTATCAGACCCCCATTGAGTGCCGACGATGACAAATGTTGTTTTATTTTTTTATTAACGATCTGAATTCATATTTCATCAACCAAGTCTCCCGTCGGTACAGCAGCCCCTCCAGGAGCTCAGATGGGAAAAAAGCGCCGCCTATTGTCTATCCCTGTGTAACTGCAGGTCAGTCGATTAGACTGACCTGGGATCTGTAGAGGTGGAGCCAACTGGCTCCATTGTGCTGGCGAGCCGTCTGATCAAGAGGGATCTGATCGCGAGAGCAAATGCCTCTTCTTGCAATAAACCTTCTGAAGGCCAAAAGAAAGTTAGGTGTCGTCAAGTCTGACACTAATTCTAAGTGAACAGCTCTGGTTACTGCGCACGTGAATAAAGCAATGTAGGCCTTTTTGTGGTCAGGTCTGACGTACAACGGCCCTGCAAAGTCGACTCCAGTCACTTCAAATGGGGCAGCTTCAGTTGTCCTGTCCATAGGTAAAGGTGCTGTTATTTCTTGACTGGCCTTCATTGTAAACCTTTTGCAAATGAGACATCGGTTTAGAATCCGTTTAGTTGCTTGTCGTCCTCTTAGGATCCAGAAACGTTCACGTAGCTGTGTTAAGGTGTTCTGAAGTCCATTATGCATTACCTCTTCATGCACGTGTTTTATTTCCAGTTCTGTAAATACGTCGCGTGGGTAGAATAAACGGGTGCTTTTGTCCATATCTGAGGCTTGATTTTTGCAATCTACCTCCAACTCACATTACTCCATTATCCAGGAATGGGTTTAGATCTTTAATTTCCGAGTGCTTGTGAATAAATTCCTTAATTTCTTGTGAGAAAGCTCTTTTTTGCGTTTCAGCAATCCAGTATAACTCTGCTGTGTTCATTTCCACTGCCGTCAGTGGCCCTTGGCGTTTACTTTTATTGCGCGAGTTATGCACAAATCGGTTTACCCATGCAGTAATTCTGAGAACTGTAGTTGGCCTACTGTAATTTTCAAGCGGAATAATTGCAGTTTCTGTTAGGTACGTTTTCGTTTCGGTCACAACATGGTACTGTTTGACAGTCTCCTCAATGGGCTCTTGTAGGCTATGCCCGTTGGTCTCCTTTTCTATTTGATGGGGGTCCGCGTCTCTTAGCCATTGTGGTCCATTCCACCATAAGCTCTGAGTCTTTAAGTTTTCCGCGGATATTCCTCGCATGCCTAGATCGGCTGGATTATCTTTACCAGGACAGTGTCGCCAATCTTCTGGCTCGGAAAGCTTTTGGATTTCAACTATCCTGTTTGCAACGAATGGTTTCCACTGGTTGGCGGAGCCTTTTATCCAGTGAAGTGCGATTGTTGAGTCTGTCCAAAGGTAAGCTTTTATCGGTGTGTCTCTGGTGTCCAATATATATTTACAAAGTCTCGCTCCTATTAGAGCTGCTAATAACTCCAGTCTTGGTAGCGCCACCTTCTTCAAAGGGGCTACCTTCGTTTTGGCACATATTAACGTGCAGGTGCTTTCGTCGTTCCCAACCGTGCGTAAATAGCCTACGGCGCAGTACGCGGTTTCACTGGCATCGCGGAATACGTGGAGTTGTCGCTCTGTGATTGAACTCGTGGTTCCAGTGTCGTAGGGTCTAGGAATTACCATATTCTTGACAGTTTGTAACTCTCCATACCAGGGTTCGAAATTAACAGGGGCTTGGGGCATAATGCCCTTGAAAATGGACAAAATGCCCTCGAAAATCAGTTAAGGGGGGCACAAAATGCCCCAGACAGTTTACAATTATATATATATATTTATCCGGTAATGGAGCGTCTGTGCGTCGTACGGTTCAGATGACGCGCAAATAAAAAAACTTCATTTGGCGGAGCCGGGAGAGGGGGGCACTGGCTGCAGGCAGCACTAGCACTGCAGCCAGGTGCTAGTCAGTTTGTGTAAATGGCAAGCACAATATAAATCAATCTTCATTACGACTTTAAAAACATAGCCATTAACATTACATAGGCCTACACACATCTTGCCATAGCGTTAGCAGTTTGTACTACACAAAGCATGTTGAACTATGGTAGCACTAGCCCCAGCTAATAGTCAACGAAATGTTACCGTAGCTAGTGCTACTAGCTAGCAGCCTAGCAGAGGAGGAAATGAGAGTCTGAGAGGCGGGGTGTTTAAAGACAATGATAGGCGTTTAATCGTTTATTCAACATCCAAGAAGGCTAACATACAACTGTGTTTTACTAACTCCAACCGGGACTATTGCTGCTTTCGTGCTGCTTGTTGATGTTATGAACTCCTCCTAACGTTACCGGAGCTGAAGGTGCCACACGCTAAAATGTCCGTGGGGACCCGGCGCCAACCCATAGATAGTTCCAACTCAACGAATTACGTAATCCACCACAGTTGCACTCAATATTTAAATAATGTTAGTCTAAATAAATGTAGACAGATGCATAATAATTTCAAGCAGAAAACGAATCTTTCCATTAAGAACTGACAATCAGGTAATTTAAACATGGTTGACATCATCGGCGTATTTAGACCACTATCAGTAGGGCACGTGCCCTACTGATGATCATCTGTGCCCCACTTTTAACATGTTTTTTATTTTCCCTTTTTTAACATGATCAAATGATCATTTAACATGATCAAATAATTATTATAATATTTTTTACTTCGCTTTGAAATATTGAAATATTTTGCACTGTTGTCGCATTTATCTTGTTGAAATCCTCCAACAGGCTCTTTTTTGTAAGTTGACTGGTTTGCACACCAATAATACAGTGCAATAATAGAATAGTAGAATAGATAGTAAAATTATGCAATAAAAATTATGCCAGAGTAAAATAGTGCTACAGTACAATCAACAGCGGGGTGTATTAGAAGGCTATGGTGAAGAGGTACGTTTTTAACTTATTTCTGAAAATATTAAGAGATCTAGCTTCCCTAATGTCCATAGGTAGTGTGTTCCATAACTTTGGTGCATATAGTTAGCAAAGGCTGCAACTGTGGCTTGGAACCTTCAATAGACCAGTAGTAGATGATCGCAATGTTTATACTTTGTATATAAGGAGGAGGACCTTGAAATCAATTCTAAATGTTACCGGAAGCCAGTGTAGGTTACTTACTTGTAACTTCGGGTTTGATCCAAGGAGTAAGTTGCCCCATATTGCTCTGTAACATTTCTCTTTTTGTTATAGGACCGACTAGTAGGATTTCAGTTTTGCCCTCATTTAATTTTAGGAAGTTGTTCGTCATCCATTTGTTTATTGCTAAGAGACAGGAGGAAATGGAGTTTATAGCTGTGTGATAATTTGGTTCAGCAGAGATGTACAATTGTGTGTCATCTGCGTAACTATGGAAACATACATTGTGCTTTCTAATGATGTCTCAATGTTCAATGTTCAATGCAATGTTCAATGCAAGTAAAGCACTTTAAACTTTAAGTATGACTAATAAATGCTTTCTTGACTATAGTAACTGTTCCAAAATGCATAGATTTCTATGTATTTTAGGGGTTTGGGGGGCTAGCTCTTTTTAATATAAATGTCAGATTGTTTTATTTATTTCATAGATTTCTATGCATTTCAGGAGTTTGGGGGGCTGGCTCCCCAAAATAAGTAAATAACATAACCCTAACCTAACCCTAAAACCGAAAGAAAGTAAAAAAAAAATTGTTACAAAATCCACCCATTTTCGCCCAAAAACCGGCCAAAACCGGCAAAAATTTGTTTTTTTGTGTTTATACTAAAGAAAGGAAAGTCTAGTGCTGGCTGAGCATATTGTTTGTTTGCATTAAGTTAATACTTTGACAAATGTAGCCTATATTTTTCAGTCAGTTCGGTCTTTGTGTGCCAAACATTATTTAATGCTGTAACACTGTAAACCTTTTTTATATGTGAATGAGAAGAAATGAGAAGCATGTTTAGATTTGAGTGTTTTATAAAAGTTAATGTATATCGAACCGAACCGAAAACCGTGACCCCAAAACCATGATACGAACCGAACCGTCCATTTTGTGAACCGTCCCACACCTACCGTTTATCATAAAAATGCAGTGCCCCCGAAATACAAAAAAAGCCCCCGAAAAAAAAAAGTTAATTTCTAACCCTGCTCCATACCATTCTTTCCATTTTGAATTCAAATCGGTGGGCAAGTCCTCATCCCACTCTAGGCCTCGTTCCCATGTTTCCTGGAATAGTCGCTTGGCCCTCACCGTGAATGGTGACAGGAACCCGATAGGGTCGAATAGCCTGGCGGCTGTTTGCAGGACTGTCCTCTTTGTGCATTTTGTATTCTTTGATTCTCGTAGAATACTTGTCAGATCAAACATGAAATCGTCCGATGTCGTTCTCCACGTCATTCCCAGAACCTTGACTGGGGCATTCTGGTCCAATTTCGTTTCCTGTAGTTTGTTCTGTAGTTCAGGTGAATTAGTTTTCCATTTACACATCTTCATCGCGGCCTTGTCCATGATTATTTTGGATTCTTTATACAACTTGTATGCATCTTCTACTGCAGTGGTCACCAACCCGTCGATCTTGATCGACTGGTCGATCTTTGAGACTGTCCCTGTAGATCTTTCCATAAAAAAAAAAAAAAAAAAAAAAGAATTAATTATATATATTTTTTTTTTATCTTGCCCTGAGAGTAGGGCTGGGCGATATGACCAAAAACGTTATCGCGATAAAATTATAAAATTATTTTCATATAATTCGATATCGATAATTATCGTCGATATAATGTCCGTCAAGTTTAATTAACTTCTTATGCTGCTGCGAATGTCTCAAGTCGAGTTGATGTCGTCATTAGTCTGCGCACGTTAGCCGACAAGCGGAGTGTAACTGAGGGGTACAATTCCCTGACTGTATTGATAAGTATGGTATCATTAAACCACTACCGCTTTATGTACTTTAACTACTGGCCACACAGTACATGATATAGATATGATGAACACTTTCCCACCATGAAACCAAGTCCACACAAATGTATCCGTCGAATCTTTAATATATAGCAAAGGGTATATACAACGTTCACGTAATGACATTTATGATTTGAATGCACTTGTAAGGCAAATGAGTATTCGTAGGCAAATCAACATTGAATGTCCAATCTCTGGTTACGCAGGAAGCAAGTATACAACCTGGTTCTTTAGGGAACTATAGCGATGGTACTTAATGATTATAGCTGGATACACTAAAGGGGGTCCCGCTGGTTGTAAGTCAGTAGGGGGGGGGGGTTAGGAGAGCCGCTGGCGATATCCCATCTGGCCAACGATTTCTTGGGAGAATTCAGAGTGCTGAACACGGTGCCCACAGAACCTTGGTCCACAGATGAATACCGTTGGGCCCTCTTGTAGACGGTAGCTGCCGGTCCACAACGAAGAGACGTGAGGCGACCTCACTCGGGTTAGAGCGCCGTCTCACCTGGACTCCTCTCGGGGGTAGTTCCAACACTTACCAGTGTTGGCTGTTATCCATGGCATAATCAAAGCACCCAAAGCAAGTAGATAATCCAAGCCGTGTAGGGCTCGCCGTCGTCCGGGTAAGGTAATCCAATGTGCAGGTCCACTCGTCCTAGCCCAGAACTCCTCGGATGAAAGCACCACACGTGGTCTGCCCAGCCTGGTTAAGACTCTAGATAACGCGAGGAAAACGATGGGGGTACTGCTCACTTTATAACTCTAACCGAACGATGCACCATACATAATAGACTATTATTAACTTAATAGAAATACGTCCCACTCGACGGTATAGTGCCAAACTATGACAATTCAACTATTAATCCACACGATGTCTCAATGCCATTCTGAGGCCAAGTTGACCATACTGCACCACACGTGTATCGTGGGTGAGGCTTAACGTCTTGCCACTAGGTTGGAGGGTAAAGAACTAAGGGCTAAGGGAAGTTCTACTTTACTTGCGCCATATATATATGCGCTGTGAACAAATAGTACCATTCGTATTTCGCCAGACGTATTCCTACGCGGAACCGGGCTAGTAACGACATGTTCGTCGGCACGATTGAACTTGAACCAAGGGGCTTGGCTGCTGGCGCCAAGTTCTTGTCCAATGAGAGAATGAAACTATTATGGGCTGTTAGTAGACTAAAGGGATATTCAGTGTATATGTACAAGGAATATACAAGGGATATCAAACGATATACAAATACTATTAAATATATATCCATAAATAAATATATATATTCGGTTTAATCTGATCCTTCACAACAGCCGCCCCCTAATTAGTCCCACCTAATTAGCTAAGCAGAGACAGATTAACCGCACTGTCTACCACTCAAGGTCCGCTGTAAGGGTCAGTCAACTCACAAAGTCGTGGGGTCATGGTCGTCATCGATAGTGTCTGGGAGTCTGGGCAGTTCTATTAGCCTCGCCACGGGTCGTGTGTAAGTTCGCCCTTGGACGAGCACCTCAGCTGCTCGGACCTTGCCATCGGCACCGGTGATCACTTTGCTTACGCGGCCAGCCGGCCACATAGCTCTGGGTAGTGACTGGTCGATAATCATGACGACTGTTCCTTCTGTCAAATTGTCTCTCTCTTTTAGCCACTTCTGGCGGGTCTGTAGAGACGGTAGGTAGTGGAGTAGAAAGCTGTTCCAAAACTTGTCAGCTAGTACTTGACTGTACCTCCACATTCTTCGGCCGTTCGCTTCTTCAGGCCTGTACATTGTCTGGGGTAGCGCGGGGTCCAGCCGCCCCATCAAGAGTGTGTTGGGGGTGACTGGGTCGACATCTGCTATATCACTGGAGACGTAGCCGAGGGGCTTGGAGTTCAATACTCCCTCGATCTCCGTGAGGACTGTCATTAGGACTTCTTCCGCTACAGTCTGGGCCCCAAGCACGGCGTACAGGGCTGTCTTTATAGAACGTACTTCTCGTTCCCAGGTTCCACCGAAGTGGGGTGCGTTCGGGGGATTAAACTGGAAGTCAATCTGGGATGGAGCGAGGTGGGTCTTAAGTTCTGGGCCCATAGCTTGGAAGCTCTCTCTCAGCTCTCTTTCTCCGCCTTTGAAGTTTGTCCCGTGATCAGACAACAATGTAGACGGTTTTCCTTTCCGTGATGTGAATCTTCGGAAGGCCATAAGGAATGAGTCTGTGCTCATGGTTGGAAGGAGTTCGATATGTATCGCTCTGGTGGTCATGCATTTGAATACAATACCCCACCGCTTCTCGGTTCCTCTTCCTTTCTTTATATACAACGGGCCAAAACAGTCCATGCCTGTGGAGTGGAATGGCTTGTCGCCGAGTCGGAGGCGACAGGGAGGTAGGTCAGCCATCCGGGGTATGCTGGGCTGCGCGCGCCACTTTCGGCAGTCTAGACAGGTTCGCTGGAAGCGTCGCACTGCTTCTCTCCCTTGAAGTATCCAATAGCGACGTCTGATCTCCGCGAAGACTCTCTCTGCTCCTGCGTGGTGCACATCCTCGTCGTATTTCTTTATGATCAGCTCTGTGACCTTGTGTCGGCTGTTCAAGACTATCGGGTACTTAACGTCATCCGGTAGGTCGGGGGCTCTCCGCAGACGACCACCCACTCTGATGAGATTATGGGCGTCGTTCTCGGGTGCCAGGTGGAGCAATCTGCTGTCTGATGGGACGGGCTTTCCTCCCTGTAGACAGTCTAGCTCGTCGGGGAACGAGTCTCTCTGGGCTCGTTGTAGTAGAAGAAGTTCTGCTTCTTCGTAGTCAGCTGCTGAAATGTCGGCAGTGGGCTGAATCTCTGGGTGGTGCCACAGAAATGTCTTTAGTTGCGCACTCTGTAGGGTGAGGCAGTCATCTATGTTGGGGTCTGTGGAGGCGACTGTGCTCAGTCCACAGAAGATAGGTTTCTTGTTCTCAGCCTCCTCTTTACTCGCCTCCCGTGGGGTGGGCGTAGGCCACTCTCCTTCCGGGAGCTTGAGGAACTCTGGTCCGTCACTGTAGATGTTGTGACGGGTGAGGTCATCTAGGGACATTCCCCGGGTGATGACGTCAGCTGGGTTGTGTTTGGTGTCCACATACCGCCAGCTCGCTGCTTCTGTTAACTCTTGAATCTCGGTGACTCTGACTCCCACGAAGACTTTGTATCTGCATGAATCAGACTTGATCCATGTGAGTACTGTCGTGGAATCTGACCACAAGATTGTTCTGTGCACCGGAATGGTGAGTTCACGTTGGATTAACGTGGCTAGATGCGCTCCTGCTAGGGCTGCGCAGAGCTCTAGACGCGGGATAGATTGTTGCTTTCGTGGGGCTATTCTTGAGCGAGCCAGGATGAAAGCAGTGTGTATCTCTCCTCCCTTCTCTTGGGCACGCAAGTAGGCCACCGATCCATAGGCTACTTCGGAGGCGTCACTGAAGACGTGTAGATCCATCTTGCATGTCTCTGGCCTCACTGGGTGGGAAGTAGCTGCGGCGTATATTGACGCCTGGGAGTGAGCGGAGCTCCGTCTCCCACTCTCTCCATGTGGAGGCAAGGGGTGCGGGTATTGGGTCGTCCCAGCCCTGGTCCTTGTCCCATAGTGCTCGTACAATCATCTTTGCCCTGGTGGTGTAAGGTAGAATACATCCCAACGGGTCATATTGTCTGGCGAGTGTTCTGTACACACTCCGTCTGGTGGTCGGTATCGCCGTCGACCTTCCCTGCTCCGTGGTCAGGGGTTTGTGTCTAGAGTTGTTCCGATACCGATACTAGTATCGGAAATGCCGCCGATACTGCCTAAAATGCTAGTATCGGTATCGGCGAGTACACGTAAATTCTAGCCTCCGATCCCATGATGTAATTTATCTCCTGCCGAGTCCTGCGGAGAGTGAGGATTATAAAATGAACATGTTTTAAAGTGTGATGCTGTGTCATTTTAACAGCAGATACACTTTCTTAAATTCCATTGTCCCCGACAGTGCGGTGTGACGGGGAGCTCGGACGGGGAGCTCGGACGGGAATCGGGATGTGTTTGGCTGGTGTTATGATAGCATTAGCTGGAAAGATAGCTAGTTGGAACAACATCCGCTTTTAACGTTACATCAAATCAGATGATCGCCTGTCCTTTCTCCAGGACCTAACACTGTCCGTGACCGTCTATCAACAATAATGCACCCACGGTGAATTGTATTTAAGTTAAGTAGCTACGGACTAGCGTTAGCTGACTATTACTAACGTTATCTTAATGTCGATGCGGGAAGGCGAGCTAGGTCAGTTAGCTTAGCTTGATAACGTTACCGTGTCTAAAGTTGGTGCTATTCACATAATCCAGCAATAATGGCTGCAGACCTGCAAGCAAAGTACAGCAAGTGCCAAAGGATAAGAGTCTGAGGCGGAGTTTCAAAAGAGAATGTTGAATATTTATTTTGCATCAAAAATCACAACATGAACGTCTGCCACTAGCTTACAGACTGAATAGGGTATATCTGCAGAGCCACTGAGTAGCGAGTGCAACACCGTTTAATGTCCGTGTGGATCATTGGAGTAGGGTATATCTGCAGTGCTGCAGCCCATACTCATTGATTAATGATACTAATACAAATCTATACAATCACCTGTTGTTGAATAAATACCATACGTTCTAGTTATTACTAAAAAACAGTATAACAGTATCTGAAAAAAAAAAGTATAATTTATATAATTTTTTTTTTAATTTTTTTTTTATGCACTGGTATCGGATAAATATCGGTATCGGCCGATACCCAAAGCTTAGGTATCGGAATCGGATCGGAAAGGGAAAAATGGTATCGGAACATCTCTATTTGTGTCTATAGTGGAGCGAGTCTGTTTTGAAGCGCCAGACTAGTCCTAGTGTCATTTCTTGGGCTTCTCCTGGGATGGTCGCCATCCAGGTCTCGCTGCTGGCAGCCTTGTCCGCGGGGGAGAGGCTGCGCAATACGTGCGGGTCGCTGCTGGCCCACTGCCTGAGATCAAAGCCGCCTTTGATCAGGGAGGCGCGTAGCTTGAGTAGGAGAACCTCGGCTTCTTCTTGAGTCGAAACGCTTTGTAAACAGTTGTCCACGTAGAAACTGTTCTTCACACTGTGTCGGACCTCTTCATCTGCTGCTGGGTCCTCTGCGACGTGTTTCTGTAGTGCAAATGTAGCACAGCACGGGCTGCATGTGGTTCCGAAGGGGAGGACTTCCCATTGGTAGATGGCTGGGTGCTCATCTCCGGTCCTCTCTCTCCATAGGAACCGCAGTAGGGGCTTATCCTCCTCCACTAGTCTCACCTGCAGGAACATCCCTTTGATATCCCCGCTGATAGCCACCTTGTCCTGGCGGAAGCGTAGTAGCACGCCTAGTAGAGAGGGGCCGAGTGTGGGGCCGGGCAAGAGCTCTTTATTCAGATTTTGGGATCCGATCTGGTAGCTGCAGTTAAACACAATGCGATCCTTGCCGTTGTGGTGGACCTTGTGGTGCGGCACGTACCATGATTCGGTCGTCTGATCGGCCTCTTTAATGTCAATCTTTGTCACGTGTCCCGCTGTGATTAGCTTCTCAATCTCAGCGCGGTACACACTCTCTTGAGCGGGGTCTTTGGCTAGGCGCCGCTCTGTGTTCAATAGATACCGCTCCGTAGCTTCTTTCTTTGCGTGAAAGGTGGGCATTCCCTCTCGCCTCAGGAGTGGCGTTGCGTATCTCATCACTCCGCTGACTGTGACTCTCTTTGTCCCTTGCTCGAGGAGGTTTATGGCGTAAATGTCTTCTTTAGAACGAATGTCTTTCTTTTCGTTCTTAAAGGGCATTGTCTCTAGTGTCCATAGCCTCTCGACATGCTGCAGGAGAGTGGTGTCT
Source organism: Notolepis coatsorum (assembly GCF_963971535.1). NCBI lineage: Eukaryota > Metazoa > Chordata > Actinopteri > Aulopiformes > Paralepididae > Notolepis > Notolepis coatsorum. The sequence goes on from NC_140165.1 coordinate 118,923,268, forward strand.
TCTTCTGTCACTCTGGAGTGGAGGCAGCTAGTGGCTGCTGTTCGGTTAAGAGATTTAGCGAGGGGGCCTTGTAGTGTCCATCCTAGGCGGGTCTCGACTGCTGCAGGACAGCCTCTGGGTCCTGTATGGACCCGGTCTATCGGGACTATGAGGTCTGCATGGTCGGAGCCTATCAGCAGGGTCGGGGTGGCGCCGTCTATGAGCGGGATAGGTAGTTGACGCAGGTGCACATATTTATCCATCAGCTTGGCGATGGGGTAGGTGTACTGTGATAGTCCTATTTCTTGGCTGGTGAAAGCATTTGTAATCCTATACCGTCGCTCTGGCTGCCCGCTTGCTGCGATAGTGAAGGAGACATTCTCGCCTTTTATCGTCTTTAAATCTCTTCTTATTGTCCGAATCGTCATTTGGTTCTCGCTCCCCCGCAGTCCCAGCTGGGCCGCAGCGGACGCGAGCAGAAGGGTCTTCTCTGACCCGTCATCAAGGACGGCGTAAGTGTCCATGACTTTATCTTGGTAGCTCAATGTTACACGGACTACCTTTAAGAGCACTTGGCGGGGTCAATGTACATGACACTTGCCTTGGTGCTGCTCGATGGTGCAGGTGCAGGCTTTCTTCTGTTACTGTCGTGTAGGACATCTAGGTGGGCTCCGTCACACCGACTGCACCTTTTCTTTAGGCGGCACTCGGCTGCCATGTGACTGCGCGCACATCGGTAACAGCGCCTGTTGGACTTTATCCATTGACTCACTTCTTCTGCATTCATCTTGGTGAACAGGTCACATTGTGACAGCCAGTGTTCCTTCTCGCAGTACGGGCACACCATCTTCCACTTCTCTTTCCTCGAGGGGGTACTGTGGTTCTTACTGCTCGGTACTGATTCTGATTGGTGCATGACAGTCACCGATCTTCTTCCATCGTTTATTCTCCTGGGTCCCTCTCTGGAGCTTGGTGTGCTCCGCACGAACGTATCCAGTCGTAAGCTGCTGACTTCTCTCGCCAGGAAGTCGGCTAGATCGAGGAGGGATGGTTCGGGACCGTTAGGATCACGGTGGTCTCTCTGCCGCCTAAAGCGCTCTTGTCTGGCGGGTGGCAGCTTCTCTAAAATCCTCTCGACGTTAGAGTTGGCGTATAGCTCGTGCATACCCTTTTCTCGTTGCGCTCCCAGCATCCCTACCAGGGACTGCACTCTTATAGACAGGTCGTCTAATGAGCGATTGTCTGTTGCTGGGGGTAGGCGGTCAATATGCCTTATCTCTTGGATTACGTAATCCCATATACGTCCATATCTCTGGTCCAGCGCTGCTAGAGCCGCGGTGTATGGGGTCGTAGAGGTGGCATAGGCTAGCGCTATATTGTGCGCTCGGGGTACTTTCAGGTGCTTCAGTAATATTGCATACTTGTGGCGTTCATCAGCGACATCCACCATCATTGTCTCTAAGCACATCCGGAGCTCCGTGTACTGTGCTCGATTCTCATGGGTGAAGTCTGGAATCGTCGGTGTGCCAATGTATGACGCCGTGGATGGCTGATACATCGGCGAGCGTTGGGGGAGAGGCCTCCTAGGCGAGTCTCCTCTTGCGCCTCTCTGTGGGCTGGTACCGGCAGGGTACCATGGCCCGCTGGTCCAGGTGCTATTCCTCGGGGCTGGTCGTGCGTCATGCTCACCCGTGAATAGAGTCGGGGGTCTGTAGCGCAGCGCCGCGGGGGTATAGCCTGGGCTGTACTGGACCTCCTGGTCCGGTGGAGTACAGGGCTGTACGCTAAGCTTTTTCACTAGGGGCACACTTGCCCCTAAATGAGAAATTTAGGGGCAAAAAATATTTTTTAGGGGCAAATTTTTTAATAACAATTTTACCATTATTAAAAAAAATATGTTCCTCCTGCCTCATTACTGTGGTCCTTTTATTTAACATTTAAGTGCGTTTGTTTTCAGGTTTGTATCTTTTATAATGAACCAACTGAGAGTGTGTAAATGACTAATAGAACAAAAACAACAAACTGTGTGTGTGTGTGCGCGCGCTTGTGTAGTGCTCCTTGAATGAGATCATCACAACACACACACACCATTAATCAGGAGGAGAAGAAACTCTGCATACATTTGTTTCACAATTAAAAGTGCTTTAGAAATCAAATGAATTATTATTATTGTAAATAACCTCATGAAAGGTTTATTATTTGTATGGGTAATTACCTGCTTCATATTTGTGATGTTACTGGTTTCAGTGTGTGCCTAAAGTGATCAATGTGTTGGGCCGTTTATAGAGATCTATGCCAATTAATGTTTATGTATATCCGGGACTTTTTTTATATAAGAATTGAGAGGTATTTGTATATATGACCTTTATTTTGAAAACTGTTGCAACGCAACCTTATTTACATTTGCGCTTTTGACAGTGAAATGTTCAGTCCAACTTAGCTCGAAGGAAAGACTAATAAAAAAGGTTTAATTGACTCGTATGAGGCTCTTACGGTAGGACTTTGATTGTTTATAGAAGTGGAATGTAATACTATGCAAAACGTGAAATAAACAGTGATTTTACCAGCAGTCATTTCATTTCATATACGGGGAACCGACAATTATTAGTATTATATTATTTGCATATCGTCTCATTATTAGATAGATAGGTTGATACTTTATTGATCCGCGGTGTCAATTTAAGTAGACAGTATTTCACGTCCTAATAGTGGGGTACTCACGTAATGCATGGCTGATCCTGAACGTTAGAAGTTTCCGTGTCCCCGTCAATCAATCATCACATCATCACGTCAATCATCATCATCTTATCATCTCTCCACATCGGACGTGGTTGTCATAAGATGGACTGATATCCACTCCGTCTTTTTTGCGTCTTAAATGTATTGAAATGAGGTGCTTCTTTGGCGATGCAATAGCTCATATTGAAAGGAAGCGAGCCCACATTCAGTTTAGTTTCGCTAGGAATTATGGGATTTGGTGTTGGATGTATAGACTACGCAGACAGGGACATGGTCTTTAATCGCACGATAGACTACAAGTTCCAAGTATATAGCGTGACCCAGATTCACTCCGCGCAAATCTTTTTTTTCACTCAGGCTATCGGTGATCGCAGTAAGTTCATTCATTGCCGACAGATTCTTTCATAGCACCACGACATTGTGTCGCACTGACAGCTCGCGTGAGTGGCGTCATCACACGCCTTGGATAATTTAGGAGTGTAATGCGAATGCAAGGCTTGAAAGCACTACTCGCAAGCCCGCCCCCAGATAATATTTACCAATCGCAACGGCCAATTAAAGGGGCAATTCGCGATCATATCATTGCAGTGTACAGGCCTGGAGTACTGTGCTGTCGTCGGGCTTGGTTCTCCTCCTCTCCCTCTTCTTCTTCTATCAGGTCCTCTAGATCCTGTAGTCGTTTATTTAGCTTCTCCGCAGTGTATGCTGCTCCTTCCTTGTAGCTGGGTCTCGCTTGGACCGGTCTGGGAAGGGGGTCTGCGGGGGGTATAGGCTTGGTCTGTTGGTCAAGTTCAGGGTCGCTTGCTCGGTTAGGGGATGCTGCCCTTGACTGTAGTCTCGACGAGTTCCTTGAACCCCTGGCGGAGGGAGAGGGTGTTGCCTTGGTGATCAGCTGCTCCATTAGCTGCGCTTGTAGTCTGTCGCGCTCGGCTTCGCGCTTGATGAAAGCGATGTCGCGCTCTGCTTCTCTTTGGGCACCGGCAGCGGCACGCTGGGTGTCTGCTCGGTCTCTTGCCATATTCTCTTCCGTCTGAAGGCGTCTCATCTCCAGGCGTATGCGCTCTTCTTCGCTCCGTTGCTGTGTCTGGAGTCGATCGCGTTCACCCTGAAGTCGATCGCGTTCACCCTGGAGTCGATCGCGTTCGGTAGAGGCTGTCAGGCTGACGAGGAACGCCTGTGATAGCATCCTCTCCGCTTCGCTGGGAGAAGACGGTTGTAGAGGTGAGCCGCTCCTGGCTGTACTCGTCGGGGAGTCCTGGAGCTCTATTTCCTCGGCGCTCTCCTCATCTTGTTCCGTGCAGAGTTCTCTCTCTGTAGGGTTGTCTTCCTCCCGGGGCTGGTCGGGGACTACTTCTTCGGTATTGGCGGGGGGTAAAGGCATGTCAGCTCCCTCCTGGTCCCCACCGTGAGCTTGGTCAGTTACATTAGAACCCACTAGGGCCTCTGTGGTCGGGGTAACCTGGTCGTTAAGGTCAGACATAATTTTACTTTCTACTTTTACCGCGTTTACCGTCTGTAGAAGGCTAGGTAGTTGACTGACAGCGTAATCCTCTAAGTACGGAGGTGGCTGTCGTCTGCGCCGCGGGCGTTCTACGTTAGGAGGACCGTTTCGTGGAGTGTTCATCATAGGCCATTTCAATATTAAGGGGAGACACTGCAGGTGAATAGGGTAAAAAAATTAACTAATAGATATCACAATGAAACTTCCCCAGTTGATTACTTATATTAAGACAAGACTTTTTTGTATTACAAGTTTTCTGAAATTGTATGTTTAAATATGCAAATGAGGCATGATCTACTTAAATATGCACTAATTTGCATATAATTCCAGGACAGAAATCTGAACATTGGATAAAGCCATTTTCAAAATTATAGTTTCATTTTGTTGACATATTAGAGCCAAAGGTTATTACAGAGGGGATTTTGGATATCTCTTTTTATCACTCCATAAATCAGTAAATACTCCATTCAGTCCATTTTTATGGTAAAATTCCATATTTCGCCATGTTTTTAGGAATAAAATGTGATATAAATCAGGGTATGAATGCGATATCAACAAACCCTTCTGTAAATACCTTCAGAACATAGATATGAATAGAACTGGAAGGTTTGGTGTATGTGAGTGCTACTGAAGTGGAGATTTCTGGCTCAGAGTATGAGGAACAATTCTTAAAACTCATTTTTGGGAAAACGCCTTCAAAGTTCTGTATTGTAAAATGACATACTTTTTTTTTTAAACAGATATTTACAAACACAATACCTAATCAAACCATTAGTAATAGACAACCTAAACACATGCCTGATAACTGAATAATAATAATAATGATGTTATTGAACTGAACAGAACTACACACACGCTACAAACAGTGTAGTACAGTGTAGTACCCCCTAATAGGCAAAAAATATTTGAATAGATATCACTATGAAACTTTCCCAATTTGTTATGTACATATAAACTAAGAAAAAATATATTGCAAGTTTTCTGAAATGTATGTTTATATATGCAAATGAGGCACTTCCCCATTAAATATGTGCACATTTATGGATGCAATAAGGCAAAATGATGTAAAATAAACAACTAAATGTGTGTTATTGACGTTTTATTGTCACTAGTTTCATAGAAGACATGTTTAGGAAGCAAAATATAACAAAATCTCAAAATCAACAAAAAAAGTATATTTGACTATTCACCTGCAGTGTCTCGCCTTAATAACACTATATTAATATTACACTAGTTACCCTCCGGCTCGAAGGACCAATTGTAACTGAGGGGTACAATTCCCTGACTGTATTGATAAGTATGGTATCATTAAACCACTACCGCTTTATGTACTTTAACTACTGGCCACACAGTACATGATATAGATATGATGAACACTTTCCCACCATGAAACCAAGTCCACACAAATGTATCCGTCGAATCTTTAATATATAGCAAAGGGTATATACAACGTTCACGTAATGACATTTATGATTTGAATGCACTTGTAAGGCAAATGAGTATTCGTAGGCAAATCAACATTGAATGTCCAATCTCTGGTTACGCAGGAAGCAAGTATACAACCTGGTTCTTTAGGGAACTATAGCGATGGTACTTAATGATTATAGCTGGATACACTAAAGGGGGTCCCGCTGGTTGTAAGTCAGTAGGGGGGGGGGGGGGGGGTTAGGAGAGCCGCTGGCGATATCCCATCTGGCCAACGATTTCTTGGGAGAATTCAGAGTGCTGAACACGGTGCCCACAGAACCTTGGTCCACAGATGAATACCGTTGGGCCCTCTTGTAGACGGTAGCTGCCGGTCCACAACGAAGAGACGTGAGGCGACCTCACTCGGGTTAGAGCGCCGTCTCACCTGGACTCCTCTCGGGGGTAGTTCCAACACTTACCAGTGTTGGCTGTTATCCATGGCATAATCAAAGCACCCAAAGCAAGTAGATAATCCAAGCCGTGTAGGGCTCGCCGTCGTCCGGGTAAGGTAATCCAATGTGCAGGTCCACTCGTCCTAGCCCAGAACTCCTCGGATGAAAGCACCACACGTGGTCTGCCCAGCCTGGTTAAGACTCTAGATAACGCGAGGAAAACGATGGGGGTACTGCTCACTTTATAACTCTAACCGAACGATGCACCATACATAATAGACTATTATTAACTTAATAGAAATACGTCCCACTCGACGGTATAGTGCCAAACTATGACAATTCAACTATTAATCCACACGATGTCTCAATGCCATTCTGAGGCCAAGTTGACCATACTGCACCACACGTGTATCGTGGGTGAGGCTTAACGTCTTGCCACTAGGTTGGAGGGTAAAGAACTAAGGGCTAAGGGAAGTTCTACTTTACTTGCGCCATATATATATGCGCTGTGAACAAATAGTACCATTCGTATTTCGCCAGACGTATTCCTACGCGGAACCGGGCTAGTAACGACATGTTCGTCGGCACGATTGAACTTGAACCAAGGGGCTTGGCTGCTGGCGCCAAGTTCTTGTCCAATGAGAGAATGAAACTATTATGGGCTGTTAGTAGACTAAAGGGATATTCAGTGTATATGTACAAGGAATATACAAGGGATATCAAACGATATACAAATACTATTAAATATATATCCATAAATAAATATATATATTCGGTTTAATCTGATCCTTCACAACACGGAGTATCTCATGACAATAAATATGACACTAAAATACTCTCTTCCGCCACAATATATTGAAACGACGTCCACTGTATATCCCACACTACCATAAACGTGGCCTCAGAATTCAAAACACACACATACTCGGCACGTAAATATATAAAACAGTGCCGTGCAAGCTAGTTATCCTAGCCAGCCTGTTGGTTCTAAGCGGTGGATTCCATGACAATGTGCTAAATATGACACTAAAATACTCTCTTCCGCCACAATATATTGAAACGACGTCCACTGTATATCCCACACTACCATAAACGTGGCCTCAGAATTCAAAACACACACATACTCGGCACGTAAATATATAAAACGCCGCCGTGCAAGCTAATTAGCCTAGCAAGCCTTGTTGTTGAGTGAGTCCTACCTCCTTCCGGGTCTCGGCCATCTCCTTCACTGATTGGTTGTTAGCTGTTGTGCGTAAGTACGTCATCACGTAACGCTGGTTGTTGTGAGTGAGTGTGCTGAGCAGCCGAGGCTGAACAGAGCCAAGCTTGGAAAATCGATATATCGAAACTTTGCGACCACGTTTCATGTTTATTTCGAGGAAATAATTTATCGCGATAGTTATCGTTATCGTTTTATCGCCCAGCCCTACCTGAGAGTCCACATTACAGTTCTACTTTTGTTTTGATGTGAAAAGTGATGCTGCACTTAGCACTGACTGAGAAAGTACACATACAGTTCTACTTTTGTTTTGATGTGAAAATGATGCTGCACTTAGCACTGACTGCACTTAGCACTGACTGAGAAAGTCCAGATTACAGTTCTACTTTTGTTTTGATGTGAAAAGTGATGCTGCACTTAGCACTGACTGAGAAAGTACACATTACAGTTCTACTTTATAAAATGCTAATTGTAAATATGTTTGTCAATGTTAATAATATGAGAAAGTCCACATTACAGTTCTACTTTTGTTCTGATGTGAAAAGTGATGCTGCACTTAGCACTGACTGCACTTAGCACTGACTGAGAAAGTACACATTACAGCTCTACTTTATAAAATGCTAATTGTAAATATGCTTGTCAATGTTAATAATATGAGAAAGTCCACATTACAGTTCTACTTTTGTTTTGGTGTGAAAAGTGATGCTGCATAAGATGACTGCACTTAGCGCTGACTGAGAAAGTACATAATAGTTCTACTTTGACGTTTTAATGTTGGACCAAAGCATTGCATGTAATTAGAATACAGGCAAATAAAAGTAATTTTGTTTAAAGTACAATCTTGGCTGTCTTTTTCTCTCAACGCTTCAATAGGTAGATCTTGCCTTCACCACAAAAAAAAAAGTGATCTTGGGCTTAAAAAGGTTGGTGACCACTGTTCTACTGTATCCACTCCATTTATGAAATCATCCACATAAAGAGTTTCTCTTAATGCTTTTACCGTAGAGGGGTATGTTGACTCCAATCCCTCCAGATGATGTCTGATAGTTGCTGACAGCAGGAATGGGCTGGCAGTAGCGCCAAATGGAACCCTTGTCATCCTCATTATGCATTCATTATGTTCGTTTTCATTCTCTGTATGAGGTGTCTTGTCTGTCCACAGGAACCTCAGTGCGTCTCGATCTGTCAGGTTTATTGAGATTTGTAGGAAGGCCTTTTCAATGTCCGACCAGGGTTTCCGTTAGAAAAAATTGTTGCCGGCCTCAGTGTCCGGTAGATTTCAATCTACCGGTCAAATGAGAGAAATTCCGGTCAGAGTTTATTGAGCTTAAAAACAATTGATAGGCAAAAGAATGACAACAAAACAAAAGAATGACATCATCAAGGCATGTAGATTTATAATATTTTTACTTAAAACTAGGCTACTTTTGCGTATAGTCATTATATTCCAAATAAAATAAGTCCTGAGACTTGTGCTGCTGCCGACTTTAAATCAAATAGGTGTCTGTGGGCAGTCGCCCGACATTAATAAACAGCAGTCTGTTATAATCACATTTTTATGAGCTAACGAATTCCGTTATATTGGACATTTGTATTAATTATATCAAGCGAAGAACTGAGAAATTTGGCAGAGAGAGACGGCAACATTATCGTGGGTTTGCGTGACGACTCTCTCTCTCTCCACCTCCCAATGACTTATTTGCGAGAGTATGTCGATGCAGAGCAGCAGATTCAGCTGTTTTCTGGTTCTATCTGGGGACCGCACAGCAGCGCCCCCCACCCAACAGCTGAATTGCCAATGGCTGAATTGGAGTACTGCACTGTGCCGCTGCTGCTCCGGCTCTGCAGCTGCACATGCATTCGCAAACCCAGCACTAAGCTCTCGCTGACAACGTCGTTGTCATTATTAGAAGCAACGATGAAACAAATGTAATGATTGTTTCGTTCATCGCATAGGCTATTTAATTTTAGCCTATTTTAATACAATTCAAATAATCAAATTGTGCTTAGAGGGAATTATTTTCACCGGACATTAAGACCGGAGAGATTAAATATGTCGGACTTCAACAGATTTTGCCGGTCAAATACCGGTAATTACCGGCTAACGGAAACGCTGTGTCCGACATGAAAGCAATTTTGTGTTGTCTGAATTTCAATAGAACACGAAATAAATCAGGGTTCAAGTTGGGCCCAGTTAATAGACAGTCATTAAGTGAGTCACTATTTCCATCATGTGACGACGCATCGAATACAATCCTGACTTTCGTCGTTGCGCGTTCCTCCTTCACAATAGCATGATGTGGCATGTAGTAGGGCTGGGCGATATGGCCTAAATATGATATCACGATATTTTCTGACCTTTCGGCGATACAAAACGCATCACGATGTTTTTCTTTTTTTCCCCAAACAATTCATTATGAGGCTTACCAAGACAGTATTTGAGTTTGCAAGCTAACATTAAAGACAAAATAAAATACCCATGCATTTAGCATTTTTATATTATATATTAGATTTAGATTATTGGATTATTAGATTATATATTGCATATATTTAGCAATGAGATATTATATGATTTAGATATGAAATATGATGAATTGAAAATGGGGGACCCTGATGTAAACGAGACGAAAGTCTTTCTCTGGTCTGCATCCTCCAGTCCACTGTTGTTGTATTGAGCTGTACTGTATTGTACCCATGCTGCAATCTGTTAATAACGTTTTAATTCATTCAGACGGCAAACGGAATCATTTTGATTGACAGTCGAGTCTGCCAATTACGTCACACCGCTTGCACCCGCCCTGCTGTTCTTAGCACCAATCGGCAAGCGCGTATTAATTATTTACTTCCGCCATTGGAGAGTGTATTGAGCCGTACTGTATTGTACCCATTCTGCAATCTGTTAAATAAAGTTTTCATTCATTCATTCATTCATAGGCTGCGGTAGGCCTATGTCTTTGCTCATAATTTGGTTTGTCAATTTGTGGGTTCAGATCAATCAAGTTTGCCGTTCTTTCTCGGCTTTCAACTTCTCTTTTCAGGAATTTCCCTCTACTTCCAACATGTCGTCTTCCTCTCTTTGGCGGCTGAACGCGAGCGTTATGCTCTCTGGCACCATTTTCATTAGGATAGGGCAGAGTAAGCTACCATACATTTCAGAGACGACTTGAAGCGCTAGCAGACTTCTGACTTGTATTTCGATCTCATCATATAGTTTTCGTAGGGCGACTGTGTTGTTTGCACGTTTAACCGGGGTCAAGTTTAATAACTTATTCATATGGGCATTTGTAACTGAGGGGTACAATTCCCTGACTGTATTGTTAGATATGATACTTACTACCACTACCTCTTGTACTTTAGACTCTGGCCACCCAGTACTAGGCATAAATAATTATGGTAAACACTCCCACGTAGATGAAACGATCCAACACAAATGTACCAAGTCGAAAGTCTGCGTTTAATAATAATTAATACATAGCAAAAGGTATGTAGAGCAATCACTTAATTACATTTATGATTTGAAATAGGATGCACTTTTATGGCAAATGAGTATTCGTTGGTATATCAATAGAGAACGTCCAATCTCTGGTGGCGCAGGCGGTAAATATACAACCTGGAATATTTAAGGAATAATAGCAATGATACTTTAATGATTATAGAACTGGATACACTAGGGGGGAATTCCGGTCGCTTGTAAGACAACTGGAGAAGGGGGGGGGGGGTAGAGTCTGGCTGTATCCGTCTGGCCGAGGGTATCCTGGGAGAACCCACGGTTGTGCGGCTCGGTGCCTCAGCGATCCTCGATCCACAGATGAAAGCAGTTGGACTCTCTGTGGGCCGGCTTCCTCCGGTCCACGATGGAGAGACGTGAAGCGACCTCGTCGTGTAGAGCGTCTCCTCACCTGTCGTCCTCTCCGGGGGGGGGTTTTCAACACACGGCAGTGTTGGTCTTTATCCATAGAATAATCACTGTATACAAAGCATAATCCGTGCCTGGGAAGGCGGGCTGTCGTCGGTAGAATAATCCGGTATGCAGGTCCACTCGCTCGTCGGCTCTGGGGCTCCTCGGGTGCAGCCTCACATGGGGTCGGCCACCCTGGATAAGCAGCCAGTTCTACCCGAAACGATGGGGGTACTGACTACGATAGTATTCTCACCGCACGAAGCACTACATATGAATAGACTATTATTAGCTTAATAGACTACGTCCAACTCGACGATATAGTGCCAAATATGACTATTCAAATATTAGTATACACGATGTCTCAATACCGAGGGTAGGCCGAACTTGGCCTTACTCCCACACGTGGTGTCGCGGGGAGGCTTTACGTCTGTCACTCTATTGGAGGGTAAGAAACTGGACTAAAAGGAAGTCCTACTTTAGTAGCGCAGTATATATACGCACTATGAACAAATAGTACCATTAGTGGTGCGGTAGCCAGATTCCTACGCGGAACTAGGACTTGTTCGTACATGTTGAGCGGTACGTTTGAACTGGGTCTGGGGGGTATGGCAGCCTGGCACCAAGGTCTCGACCAATAGTAGAATGGAGACTATTATGGGATGTTCAGTAGGCTAGAATGGATATTCAATGCATATTGTACAAGGAATATACAAGGGATATCAGGGAATATTAGAGAATATACAAATACAATTAAATATATATATATAAATAAATATATATATTCGGTTTAATCTGGCCCTTCACAACAGCATTGATTAAAAGATCCTTTTGGCCAAATCTGTTTTCCAACATTTTAATCGCAGCATCATCATTTTCATTGGTTAATGCGAGACCCGTGATTGCGTTTGCAGCCCTTCCCGTGAGATAGGACTTTAGATAATTAAACTTGTCAGCCTTGCTGAGGTCTGGGTTTCTATGAACTGCCATGTCGAACTGGCTCCAGAATGTTTGCCATAGGCTAATTTCTCTGTTAAATTTGTCAATGATTAGTCTCTGGAGTTTGACTGCAAAACCATATCCCTTGTTGGAGCCCACTGATGAACGGTCATCTTCTTTTCTTCTCATAACCTTTTTCAATTTGGTTTTACGCACACATATATCCTCTTCATATCGTTGCACACCCTCAAGTTCATCTTCAAAATCCTCTTCCTCAATTCCGTCTTCAATTTCTGTGTTCAAGGCTTTCAATGCAATTTCTTTTTCCACAAGCATGTCCAATATTTGAACAGAACAAAGGATATGGAGAGGGCTTCAGCGTTCTTATTTTGTTTCAGGTAGGTGCTCTTTGGATTAAATCCGGGGTAGGATTCGCTTATATAAGAAAGGTTGAGATCCAAGGCAGCTCTACAGTTGTTAAAAAGCCTTTAATAAGTAGCTTACATTATTTAGATTTTTTTTTTTTTAAAGTCCAACATGTTTCGGCCTACATGGCCTTCTTCAGGGTGTTGCTGTGACAAAAACAATACTGTGACTAAATAGAGGAAAAAAGGAAAAAAACACACAACTCAGGGAGACACTAATTACAATGGAGGACAGCTGGTCCCAATTAAATGAACATTCTCAACTTGAGTTGAAGTAAATATACAATAATACTAAATAGAAAAACAAATTTGTATATTATATAAGTATATATATACACAAGCTCAAAATATTATAACAACATAAAGAAATGAGTCAAAAATAGAATAGATCAATAATAATATAAACAATTACCAACAATTATCAAAAAACAATTATCAAAAAACAATTATCAAAACAACAACAATGTAAGAGCATTGAGTAATGCATGACAAAGAATAATAATACTATAATGTAATCTACTTAGCCTAAAAAAGTTACCGTATGTCCGTAGAGTCATTTAAACCTGTAAAGAGGTGGCCTGTAGTCTATCAAAATACAATAAATAACAATGTATAAATACAATAAATAAATAAAGTGATCTACTGGCCTATAAAAATGATACCATGTCTATGGAATCATTTAAACCTGGGAGTGAGGTGGCCTGTAGTCTATCTATCCAGCGACTTTCTTTCTGGTTTAGAATTCTTTGTCTATTACCTCCTCTAGACGTGAGTGGAACACTGTCAATTCCGATAGCTGTAAATAAAGCAGAGGTACTATGGTGAACTTCATGAATATGTTTAGCCATTGCATAATCCATGTTGTTAGTTTTAATAGCATATTTATGATCTGCCAGTCGATCAAGTAGACGGCGTTTCGTACGACCAACATAAAAAGAGTCACATTTGGAACAAGACAGTATATAAATAACATGTGTCGTTTGACAATTAATAAAGCTGTTAGAAGTATATGTCTGTTTTGTAACTGGGTGGGTAAAAGCTTTTGATCTTATCACCACATCACATTGTTTGCAGTGACCACATCTATACGTTCCTATAGGAGGCTTAGGTAGCCATGTAGATTTGACATCTGCCGGTAGATGGCTTCGTACTAATTTATCTCCGAGATTGGGAGCTCTCCTAAATGTACAGAGGGGCGGGTCAGGGAAAATGTTAGACAGGGACTCATCACATTGGATCAAGCTCCAATTCTTTTTAATTATATTGCGAACAGCAAGGGCTTTAGTACTATAAGTGGTAGAGAAAAACACCCTATCGGTTTTCTCTGTCAGTGTCTTTCTTTTTAAGAGGGAGTCGCGTTCTACAGTAGCGGCTTCAGATATAGCTATTTTAAGAGTATTATGTGTATAGCCACGTTCTCTAAAGCGATCATACATTTCTCCGCTCTTTTCTCTAAAATCAGCCTCACTGTCACAAATTCGACGTACTCTTTTAAATTGGCCGTACGGAACATTGTTGATCAAAGTAGAGGGGTGGAAGCTCTCTGCATGTAAAATAGTATTTTTATGCGTTAACTTCCTGTACAATGACGTATGTATGTCACCATTCAAGTCTTTAGTGATTTCTAAGTCCAGAAAATGGATCTTATCAGGACTAAAATCTAGAGACAGTTTTATATTTGGGTTAGTGTTGTTCAAATAACTATGAAAAGCTTTCAATTCATCAATAGTGCCTTTCCACCACATAATGATGTCATCTATATATCTGGCCCACCAGATGATCTTATCTTTAAATACGTTTTGAGTGTTAAACACATAGTCCTCCTCCCATTTTCCCATAAACAAGCCTGCATATGAAGGGCTAAAACATGCACCCATAGCACAGCCTTTTACCTGTCGATACATTTAGTCCTGAAATAAAAACACATTATTAAGTAAAGTAAATTTAGTTAGTTCGACTAAAAAATCTGTAGGGGGGTCCTGTGAGTCAGTGCGAGTATCTAAAAAATGTCTCATGGCTGTCATGCCTTGGCTTGGTCATGGGCAATACTGGTGTAAAGGGCTTCTACATCCATTGTCGCCAAGTAAGTGCCTGATCCAATATTCCCTTGCTCTTTGATTTTATTGAGAACATCTGTAGTGTCCTGTAAATAAGCTGGAAGCGTTGGAAGTAGGGCTGCAACTAATGACTAATTTGGTAGTCGACTAATCTGCTGATTATTTTTTCGATTAGTCGACTAATCGAAAACCAATGTAAAAAAAAAAAAAAAAAAAAAAGGATTTTTATTTTTTTATTTTTTTATATAATTACCTATCTTTGTGAAAGTGGCTTCTCAGCTCTGGTCCAGCTGAAGACAGAGCAGAGGAACAGATTGGACATTGAGCATGACCTCAGAGTTGCTTGTCTACCATCACCCCAGACTTTGAGACTCTTGTCAGGACCAAACTACAACATCATAACATGATGATCCCATAGCAAATTAAAATAATGACTCATGAAACATTTGAATTTGGATCTTTAAGCCACTTTAAATGAAAATGTATTTGAAGAACAATACAGCAATCACTCATAACAAGATAAATAAATTAAATAATACAAATTAAAGTGGAAGTGTACTTTAAATAACTTTTGTTTGCTGTGTGTGAGAGGAGTCCGTGTGTGTGTGTATGTGTGTGTGTCTTACTCTGATCGCTGTGTGAGTGAGAAGAGTGTGTGTACTGTGTAATTTGTGTGTGTGTCTTACTCTGATCGCTGTGTGAGTGAGAGGAGTGTGTGTACTGTGTAATTTGTGTGTGTGTCTTACTCTGATCGCTGTGTGAGTGAGAGGTGTGTACTGTGTAATTTGTGTATGTGTGTGAGTCTTACTCTGATCGCTGTGTGTGAGTGAGAGGAGTGTGAATGTGTGTGTCTTACTCTGATCGCTGTGTGTGAGAGAGAGGAGTGTGAATGTGTGTGTGTCTTACTCTGATCGCTGTGTGTGAGTGAGAGGAGTGTGTATGTGTGTGTGTCTTACTCTGATCGCTGTGTGTGAGTGAGAGGAGTGTGAATGTGTGTGTGTCTTACTCTGATCGCTGTGTGAGAGAGAGGAGTGTGAATGTGTGTGTGTCTTACTCTGATCGCTGTGTGTGAGTGAGAGGAGTGTGTATGTGTGTGTGTCTTACTCTGATCGCTGTGTGTGAGTGAGAGGAGTGTGTATGTGTGTGTGTCTTACTCTGATCGCTGTGTGTGAGTGAGAGGAGTGTGTATGTGTGTGTGTCTTACTCTGATCGCTGTGTGTGAGTGAGAGGAGTGTGAATGTGTGTGTGTCTTACTCTGATCGCTGTGTGTGAGAGAGAGGAGTGTGAATGTGTGTGTGTCTTACTCTGATCGCTGTGTGTGAGTGAGAGGAGTGTGTATGTGTGTGTGTCTTACTCTGATCGCTGTGTGTGAGTGAGAGGAGTGTGTATGTGTGTGTCTTACTCTGATCGCTGTGTGTGAGTGAGAGGAGTGCGTGTGTAATGTATTGTGTGTCTAGTCTGATCATCATCTCCTGCAGGGGAACAATGTTTTCAATGTCCAAAATTTGCTATGGGATCATCATGTTATGATGTTGTCTGGAACTCTGAGAAGCCACTCTCACAAAGATAGGTAGTGCACACATTTTTTTTTTTTTTTTTTTTTTTTTTTTAATGATTTTTTATAATCGACGTCGTCGATTATGTCGACTAATCGTTGCAGCCCTAGTTGGAAGTAGTGGTTTAATAAAAAAATCTACGTATTTAGATATAGGCTCAGTTAGGCTATCGTTCCCTGAAATCACTGGTCTCCCCGGTGGTTCAGCAAGGTTTTTATGTATCTTAGGCAATAAATAGAAGGAGGCCATACGAGGGTTATCATTGTATAAGATTAGAACTTAAATTCTTGGTCAGAGATAAGGTTATCTTCTTTCGACCTAACTAGCAAGTCTTTAAGTTCTTCTGCTAATATAGTTGACGGGTTAGAAGTAAGAGGGAGATAAAAAGTAGTGTCCTGAAGTTGTCGGGACGCCTCTTTAACGTATTGTTCTACACCCCAAACTACTATGGCTCCTCCCTTGTCGGCTCTCTTAATGACAATATTTCTATTATCTGAGAGTTCTTTGAGGGCATCTCGTTCGTTTTTAGTCAAATTATGGTGGACATGTGTCTTGCTATTAGTTAATTTCTTTACTTCATAATTTACTTTTTTCTCGAATGTGCTCAACGTAGTATTCTGTACTACTGGACAAAAATATGATTTAGGCTTAAAAGGTGTACATGGAGTAATAATATTTTGACTAACTGGGGTAAACACACACTGTGGATTCTGCTTATACCATGCCTTAATGTGTAGATTCCTATAAAAGCGAAACAAGTCTGTTTTTAATTCAAAGTCATTGGGAAGATTGGTCGGGGAGAAAGAGAGACCTTTGGATAATACCTTGTTCTGCGCATCAGTAAGCTGTACGTCTGACAAGTTGATCACTACCTCTGTTGGCTCCGTGTGTGATATTTGCGATGCAGGTTTCTTTCTCCCCCTTCCCAATGACTTTGAATTAAAAACAGACTTGTTTCGCTTTTATAGGAATCTACACATTAAGGCATGGTATAAGCAGAATCCACAGTGTGTGTTTACCCCAGTTAGTCAAAATATTATTACTCCATGTACTCCTTTTAAGCCTAAATCATATTTTTGTCCAGTAGTACAGAATACTACGTTGAGCACATTCGAGAAAAAAGTAAATTATGAAGTAAAGAAATTAACTAATAGCAAGACACATGTCCACCATAATTTGACTAAAAACGAACGAGATGCCCTCAAAGAACTCTCAGATAATAGAAATATTGTCATTAAGAGAGCCGACAAGGGAGGAGCCATAGTAGTTTGGGGTGTAGAACAATACGTTAAAGAGGCGTCCCGACAACTTCAGGACACTACTTTTTATCTCCCTCTTACTTCTAACCCGTCAACTATATTAGCAGAAGAACTTAAAGACTTGCTAGTTAGGTCGAAAGAAGATAACCTTATCTCTGACCAAGAATTTAAGTTCTTATACAATGATAACCCTCGTATGGCCTCCTTCTATTTATTGCCTAAGATACATAAAAACCTTGCTGAACCACCGGGGAGACCAGTGATTTCAGGGAACGATAGCCTAACTGAGCCTATATCTAAATACGTAGATTTTTTTATTAAACCACTACTTCCAACGCTTCCAGCTTATTTACAGGACACTACAGATGTTCTCAATAAAATCAAAGAGCAAGGGAATATTGGATCAGGCACTTACTTGGCGACAATGGATGTAGAAGCCCTTTACACCAGTATTGCCCATGACCAAGGCATGACAGCCATGAGACATTTTTTAGATACTCGCACTGACTCACAGGACCCCCCTACAGATTTTTTAGTCGAACTAACTAAATTTACTTTACTTAATAATGTGTTTTTATTTCAGGACAAAATGTATCTACAGGTAAAAGGCTGTGCTATGGGTGCATGTTTTAGCCCTTCATATGCAGGCTTGTTTATGGGAAAATGGGAGGAGGACTATGTGTTTAACACTCAAAACGTATTTAAAGTTTAAAGATAAGATCATCTGGTGGGCCAGATATATAGATGACATCATTATGTGGTGGAAAGGCACTATTGATGAATTGAAAGCTTTTCATAGTTATTTGAACAACACTAACCCAAATATAAAACTGTCTCTAGATTTTAGTCCTGATAAGATCCATTTTCTGGACTTAGAAATCACTAAAGACTTGAATGGTGACTTACATACGTCATTGTACAGGAAGTTAACGCATAAAAATACTATTTTACATGCAGAGAGCTTCCACCCCTCTACTTTGATCAACAATGTTCCGTACGGCCAATTTAAAAGAGTACGTAGAATTTGTGACAGTGAGGCTGATTTTAGAGAAAAGAGCGGAGAAATGTATGATCGCTTTAGAGAACGTGGCTATACACATAATACTCTTAAAATAGCTACTGTATATCTGAAGCCGCTACTGTAGAACGCGACTCCCTCTTAAAAAGAAAGACACTGACAGAGAAAACCGATAGGGTGTTTTTCTCTACCACTTATAGTACTAAAGCCCTTGCTGTTCGCAATATAATTAAAAAGAATTGGAGCTTGATCCAATGTGATGAGTCCCTGTCTAACATTTTCCCTGACCCGCCCCTCTGTACATTTAGGAGAGCTCCCAATCTCGGAGATAAATTAGTACGAAGCCATCTACCGGCAGATGTCAAATCTACATGGCTACCTAAGCCTCCTATAGGAACGTATAGATGTGGTCACTGCAAACAATGTGATGTGGTGATAAGATCAAAAGCTTTTACCCACCCAGTTACAAAACAGACATATACTTCTAACAGCTTTATTAATTGTCAAACGACACATGCTATTTATATACTGTCTTGTTCCAAATGTGACTCTTTTTATGTTGGTCGTACGAAACGCCGTCTACTTGATCGACTGGCAGATCATAAATATGCTATTAAAACTAACAACATGGATTATGCAATGGCTAAACATATTCATGAAGTTCACCATAGTACCTCTGCTTTATTTACAGCTATCGGAATTGACAGTGTTCCACTCACGTCTAGAGGAGGTAATAGACAAAGAATTATAAACCAGAAAGAAAGTCGCTGGATAGATAGACTACAGGCCACCTCACTCCCAGGTTTAAATGATTCCATGATTTCATTTTTATAGGCCAGTAGATCACTTTATTTATTTATTGTATTTATACATTGTTATTTATTGTATTCTGATAGACTACAGGCCACCTCTTTACAGGTTTAAATGACTACGGACATACTGTCACTTTTTTAGGCTAAGTAGATTACATTATAGTATTATTATTCTTTGTCATGCATTACTCAATGCTCTTACATTGTTGTTGTTTTGATAATTGTTTTTTGATAATTGTTTTTTGATAATTGTTGGTAATTGTTTATATTATTATTGATCTATTCTATTTTTGACTAATTTCTTTATGTTGTTATAATATTTTGAGCTTGTGTATATATATACTTATATAATATACAAATTTGTTTTTCTATTTAGTATTATTGTATATTTACTTCAACTCAAGTTGAGAATGTTCATTTAATTGGGACCAGCTGTCCTCCATTGTAATTAGTGTCTCCCTGAGTTGTGTGTGTTTTTTTCCTTTTTTCCTCTATTTAGTCACAGTATTGTATTTGTCACAGCAACACCCTGAAGAAGGCCATGTAGGCCGAAACATGTTGGACTTAAAAAAAAAATATTCTAAATAATGTAAGCTACTTATTAAAGGCTTTTTAACAACTGTAGAGCTGCCTTGGATCTCAACCTTTCTTATATAAGCATGTCCAATATTTCTTCATAATCCGCGTCCACATCTTCTAATGACACTCTTGTCTTCTCATCTATCACATTGATTAATTTTGTTATCGCAGTCCTTACCACCCCTCTTTTCAGAAGTAGTTTCTTTAGTTGTGTCTTGGACATCGCTGCTGTAGGCATGTCAGTACATTCCCTTGATCCTTCTTTGTCTTCAAAGCACTTCTTTTCTTTGTTCGTCCCCGGTTTCGGCACCAGCTTTTGTTACAAAGATGAAAACAGGAATGTCCAGTCGTTGGTTTTCTTCTGAATCAAATCTTAATTTCTTTTATTTTCTATTAGTTACAATTTCTAGTTCAGTTCGTTTTCGTTCAGTTCAGTTCAGTTCAAAGTCAACTGACAAAGTTGAACAAAGTGCTGTACAAGTCCCACAACATAAAAAAAATAATTAGTCAACAAACGCTTGTGTGTTTACAGTGTGAAGTCTCTCTGTGGCAGAACTCTACTGGACCAAGGCTTTCTTCTTGTGGAAACAGACATCAGACTGTGGACACCACAACATCTGTAAGTACAATTATGTTTACTTCGAGTCTCCTGAACATGGAGAGACCAATCCCAAGCCGATCGGAACTTTATCGGCCGAGCTATAGTCACTTTTCAGCACCCACTCCCCATGCGTATGCGCAGATTGCCCACGGAGTCTCGGGTTT
Source organism: Notolepis coatsorum (assembly GCF_963971535.1). Taxonomy (NCBI): domain Eukaryota; kingdom Metazoa; phylum Chordata; class Actinopteri; order Aulopiformes; family Paralepididae; genus Notolepis; species Notolepis coatsorum. The sequence goes on from NC_140165.1 coordinate 118,943,873, forward strand.
CTCCAGATGTCTAGGTTTATCAATCTGCGCATGCAGAGTTTGGGGAGTAGGTGCGAAAAAAATTACTATAGCTCGGCCGAGAAAGTGCCGATCGATTTGTGATTGGTCTCTCCATGTTCAGTGCCCAGTAGTTCAAAATCTTTAATCTCAATCAGATCCAATCCGATTTTAACCTCTTTTATTTTTTTTTAAATATATTTTTTGATTTTCCATTATTCAAAACATACACAAATGACAATACTGAGACAATTACAGGACAGTAATAACAGCAACAATAACAACAACTACATGTGGGTGCCTATATACGCCTATGGTAAATGGTTGTAAATGTGTAAGATAAAGTGATAGAGGTCCCTACATATGTAAACAAACAACAAAAAAACAGAACAAAAAATAACAATATTTTCAGAGACATTGAGAGATACAGGATGTCCTCAACACATCTTTAACACATGTTTACCAGAATGGAGCTACTAGAGAGATCAATGAGAAGGTCATTCAGTCAAGTCGGGTGGGAGATCTCCAAGATAGTCCAGAAAAGGCTGCCAAATTTTATTGAAATGATCAATGTAAAGTCAACTCTTGCTTTCCACTCCAAAGGACATAAGGAAACAACTCCAAGATCCAACTCCAAGTCACTTTTTATTTTCAACTTTTCAACAGTTTTAGTTGCAGTTGATTCTTGACTGGTTGGTTCTTCATATAGGTTGAAAACCTTCGAAAACAAAGAAAAAGGTTTTAACAATGCAATAAACATAAACAATAAACAACAATAACCATCTTTTCAAACCAATAAGTTCTTTTTAAACATGGTTGATTTTAAACATTAAATATATATTTTAAATAATCAAACGTCTTTTAACGATAGTGTTTACACAATGAATGCCAAAATGTAAAGTATTAAATTACCTTATAAAGTCGACATTTTAACAGTCTTAAATTAACTCGACATTTTAACCCAATTATTAAAGTAATTTTCAATGAATCATTTCTGAATTGTAACCTTTAATAAATGATTCAAGTTAGTAAACATTTGATTCAAGTCAAGTAAACATTTGGTATTTTAAATTGAATAAGTGAAGAAATATAGCTAAACTTTAAGCTTGTAGATCAGCTCTGATTGAACAAGGCATTTTAAACCTTTAAACATGAGATGTCGACCTTTTTAGTAGTCTTTCAAATTCTTAAATCATTTTAACATTTCTAACTTGGTCTTAACTTGTAAAGATACTTTTAAACATAAATGAAAACCAACTCTCAAGCAAGTGAATGTGTAGACTGAAACAGTTGGAGCTACTAAACACACAATTGAATTAGCCTGATTTTAACCACATTTAAGCAGAAGTATAAATAAACAGTAGAATAAGTAGAACATAACCGACCATTGGCGTCTTTGGGGGTAGAGCTCCTTGGGTCGACCTTCAGCTTGCTTTGTTTGTTTGTTCTGTGAGTGTCTCCACCACCTTCAGCTTGCTTTGTTTGCTTGTTCTGTGAGTGTCTCCACCACCACCAGCCTTTAACAGCTGTTCAATCAGCCAACGGCAGCCATCTTGCAGCTGATGCACTCTGGGAGATGTAGTTGGTAGTTGTCTGAGGTGTCTTGACATGCTCCACTCATGAGTTTTAACTCAACACCTCCCACTTGAGCTCCTGGGTTCTTAACCACAGAGGTCACTCAAGTCCTTCACGCCTCTGTTGTTCTTCAGTAGGAAGTAGAATGACCAGCCGTCTGACATCTCGATGCAGAATTGTGGCCGGGATTTTGGTTTTTTCACTATTTGATTTTGTGGGCTTTCCTTTGTCATTTGCTTTCGTGATGGGGACAGGATAGCTGGGAAAGGTCCTCACCAGCACATCTCTTACGATGCCTTTGCGGTCAGCGTTGACACTGACTACTCTAGCCAGCTTGTACTGTCCTCTCAGGGCATTTTGGTCAGCCAACCAGACCACATCTCCAACAGCAACATTTCGCTCTTTGGTGTGCCATTTGTTCCTTATGAACAAATTAGGATCGGCCAATTGGCTCCATTTCTTCCAGAACTTGCTGACTTCTGCCTGAATATTCTGAAGTCTTTTGTATGGGTAGCCATCAAACTGAAAGTCTCCAGGGTCACCTTTAGGATGGGCACGTCCTAAAAGCAGAGAGTTTGGAGTGATGTACTCTATGCAGTCTTCCCTGCTTTGAGTTCTTGCATCGATGGGTCTCTCATTAGCAAGGTTGGCTGCCATGAAGAGAAACGTTTGGAATTCTCCCCATGTGAAAACGCCTTCTCCACCAAGGTTGCTTAAGGCCCGCTTCACTATTCTGACAGCTGCCTCTGCTGCACCGTTCCTGTGGGGAGAGTCTGCGGGGTGGATCTTCCACGACCATTCTGTGCCATGTTTGGCAGCTCTTCCTTCAAGTTCAGGCCTGTTCAGTTGGTCAAGGAATTTGTAAAGCTTTTCCAGAGCAGGCTTGGCTCCCACAAAGTTAGAGCCAGGGTCTGACCAGAGTTTCCTGGGGTGTCCTCTCAGCGAAGTGAACCTTTGATAGGCGAGCAGGAATCCTTCGGATGACTGGTCACTCACCACTTCAGTGTGCATGGCTCGGGAAGCCATGCAGCAGAAGACGATTCCCCATACCTTGAGTCTGGTCCTCTTTTTGACCTCATCCTTCACTTCATAGGGGCCGAACAGGTCCATGGTGGTGAATTCAAAAGGTGCAGCTGGGCCTGTTCGCTCTGGAGGCAGGTCAGCCATGATTTGTTGACACTGTTTTACATTGTTCTTTCTGCAAACGACACAGCTGTCAACCACCCTCTTGGCAAGTCTCCGGCCTTTTATCACCCAAGCCTTTTTCCTCATGCGAAGAAGGGTTCCTGCTACTCCCTCATGGTTTGCTTTGTGGGATTCTTGTGCCAGCAATGTAGACACCCACGATTCAAAAGGTAAGACTGGCACTGCAGTCTTCACTTCGTTGAACATCTGGATTCTGCCTCCACAAAGTAGGAGTCCAGAGTTCACGTCTTTGTACACTGCCAATCTGCTTAGAGTCGTCTCTGGGAAGGCTATAGCTTCTTGAGCAGCGAGGAAAAGGTCTTCAGATGCGTTGTCAATTTCTTTTACAGTCAACCCAGCTTGTTTGGGTGATGCCTCCCACTTTGACTGCCCTGGCACCTGGCACTTCCTCTCTAGCCACTGCTTGACAGCTCGATAGACCCAGGCGATGACTCTCACCAGTTTGGACAGGTTGCTGAATCTTCTTATTTCCACAAGATCTTTGACCCAGCCAGTGGGCTTCCCTCTTAGAGGAGTTGGCATTTCCTTTTGACTTTCCTGTGTGGTCAGAGGGTCGTCTTCCTGCGGACTGATTTTAGCTTGAGCTCGTGTGATTGCAGCTGAAAATGCCTTCCTTTGGAGTCTGTTTACGCTCTCCCTGGCCTGGGCAGCTACCTCTCCAGCTGATTTAATGGGCCACTCCTCCACTGGCCACTTCAGGAAATCTGGTCCATTTTGCCAGGTGGAATCCTCTTTTAAATCTTCAGGAGTGCCTCCTCTTGTAATGATGTCAGCTATGTTCAGACCTCCACGGATCCACCACCAGTCCTGCACTGGTGCAGTCTTTTGGATTTCACCCACTCTGTTGGCAAAGAAGCTTTGGTACCCATAACTGTCTCTCTGGATTGCCCCAAGGACCGTCTGACTGTCCAGCAGATGGAACCATTTCTCGATCTTCATTCGAGCATGCTTTTCCACATACTTCCTGATTCTGGCTGCGAAGACTGCTCCACAGATCTCAGCTTTTACAGCTTCTCCCTTTTGATCCAGAGGTGTCAGTTTGGCTTTTGATTCCACGAACCGAACTTCAATGCCATGACATGTTTCCCACCTTAAGTACATCACAGCTCCAAAGGTTTTGTCACTTCCATCAGAGAATGTGATGCCCCAAGGGTTTCCTTTCCAGTCAGCTGGTGTGAGGCTTCTGTAGAATTTCACCTGACCAAGCTGTACATATTCTTCAAAAAGCTGTATGGCTTCTTCTCTGATGCTTTCCGAGAGTGGTTTGTCCCAGGTTTCTTGGGTCAGCTTGCCACCTCCTCCCTCTTGGAATGCCTTTCTGACAAGAATTGCTCCCTTCTGCTTGACCGGTGCTACTAGGCCAATTGGGTCGTACAGCCCGGCTACTTGGCTTAAGAGAGCCCTTCTAGTCAGTGGGTTTGGTGTTTCGGTTCTCACCTCTTCTTTGAGGAGATCTTTGCCAACTCTCATTTTCTTCTTTCTTTTGGAAAAGTTAACAGAGGTCAACATGTAGAGCTTGTCTTCGTCCACTTGGTAGCCGATGCCTAGAGCTTTGTTGTCTTCTTCCCTCATTTGATTTGGGAGAATGAAGGTTTTCCCTTGTTCCTCTTTTAGGACTTCCTTCTCTGTTCCTTTCCTCCCACTTTGCCCTGACCGGACCCATGGTTTGAGGAAGAAGCCTCCAGCTCCCAAAATCTCTTCAACTTTTGCAGTGATTTTGTCGAGTTGATCCAGGTTATTGTGGGAGGTCAAGAGGTCGTCCACATAACTGTCCTCTTCAATGACTCTGCGTTCGTCTTCCAAGTGAACAAAGCTGGGCAGGCTCGCCGTTTCTCTCATAGCCAACTGAGCGATGCAACCAGCAGGTTTGTCCCCGATGTTGACTCTGGTGATTGCATATTCACTGATCTCCTCTTCTGGGCTGTCTCTCCAGAGGAATCTGTGTAGATGCATCTCACGCTGCTCCAGCCACACAGAGTTGTACATCTTCTTTATGTCTCCTAGAGCTGCATGCACACGTTCTCTGAACCGTAGCAGTACAGCTCTAATAGGGTTGAGTACATCTGGTCCCTTAAGAAGGATGTCATTCATGCTCACGCCTTTGTACTTCTGGCTGCTGTTCCAGACAATACGAACTGGTGTTGTCACTGAATGGGGGTTTGGCGCCACCAGGTGGCTCACATACCACACTGGTCCAGTCCACTTGTCAATGATGTCATCAGTGAGTTTTATGGCTGCTCCTCGTTCGACCATTTCCTGGATTTGGGTTGTGTATGCGACTTTCCAGTCTGGTTCTTTGCTCAGTTGTTTTTCCATCCTTAAGAAGCAGGCCTGGACTGCACTTTTGTTGTAGGGGAGAGAGACAGGATCTACGGTCCAAGGATATTTTGCATCCCAGTGTGGAGATGGGGTGTGAGCATCCTCCTCTTTGTAGGTGAGGCCTCCTTTAATGATTTCATACTCCCTCTCCTCTGCCAGGGTCATTTCTTTTCCTCCTGGTGGACAGTTTCCACAGCGACATCCTCCACATTTTGGTTCACATGCAGCTCCGATGCTGTCCCAGTGCCACCACTCAAGGAACTCACGGTTACTGGCAACTGTGAATGTCTCTTGATATTTGACTGCTGCTGTTCTCATGGAGCGAGCAAAGTGAGTTCTTGATTCATATGCTTCCACGTCCACCTCTTCATGCAGATCAGGATGTGCTCCGCCCACCGTCTTCCCCAGTGGACTCTCCCATAAGACAAGGTCTCCAACTACTTTTACTCTTTGGGGAGCAAGTCTTCCCTCTCGGTGGCTTATGAGTAGTTCAACCTCTTCTGGCCTTTCCAGCTCTTCAAGCTTGACCTCCGGGAAAAACCTTTGCAACCTCTCTGGTTGAATCACTTGATGGACCTTGGCGATTTCATCTAGGCCGTAGCAGACTAGTTTGTGGGCTCTTTCAGTGCCTGTAGGAGTCTTCACTCTAACTTTGAGGAGGTATCTCTGAGTGTCCACCTTCATGGCCATTCCTCCAACCCCATGCACAATCAATGTTATCTTCTCTCTTCTCAACCCAAGTCTTTCAGCAGCCTTATGGGTGATGTAGTTTGTATCTGACGCTAGGTCAATCAATGTCCCAATTTTCTGACCAGCGTTTGCAGTGACTTTCATCAGCATCATGATGACAGGAAGCTCGGCGAGACCATTTCTTCGCAGTAGTTCAGACTGGCCGGAGGTTTTGAGTGCCACTGTAGTTTTGTTAGTAAAAGTCCTTCTGCCTCGATCTGCCATTTCAGAGGAGAGTTCAGACAAGAACGACTCTTGTTCCTCTGTGAGTTTGCCTTTGTTGCCGTCTCTTCCACCTCTTCCTTCTTCCCATCGAGGCTTGAATTCTCCTTTTGGGCAGAGGATATAGTGGTGGTCTGCAGCATTTCCTCCCTTCTTACAGTCTGCATTTCTTCATAGGAATGTCTCTCTGCAGTATGCAGTTCCGTCATGGCATCCGAGACATTTCCCGCATGCTCCCAGCTTCTTCAAGGCAGCCGTCTTCTCCGAAAGCTTCAGTCCCTTGAACTTCCGGCAAAAGAACAGTTTGTGGTTATGTCCACTGTCGCCACAGACAACACATACGTCAAGCTCTAGTCTCTTTGTGTTCTTTGTCGAGGCAAACTTTCTTTCATTCTTTTTGTCCGGGCGATCTGGCTTGTCAGTCTTCTCCACAATTCTTAGTTGATCAAGCCTCTCCAGTACGTCTTCCTGGTTCTTCAAATATTTCAAGAGCATGTCAAAATGGTTCTCTGCTGTGACATTGCTGCTGGGATCTACCATGAACATCAACCAGTCTCTCTTGATAAAGTCAGGTAACTTGCTTTCAATTGATTTGATCACAAGTGCGTTGTTCATGGCCCCAGAGTTGCCCAATTCAGTGAGATCTGACAGAGCCTTCTCCACAGTTTGTATAAGGTCGATGACCTTTCTTGGCTGGTTTCCTTTTACATATGGTATCCTGTCGAGCTCTTCAAGGATTTCCACAGTGATGCTTGATTTATTTCCATGCCTGTTCTCTAAGACTCTGAAAATGTCTCTGGCTGTAGTGTAGGTAGAAAGTCTGAGTTCTTTGGAGATTTTCTCCTCCACGCTGTCCAAGAGCTGGATCTTTTTAACTTCAGGGGATCCGGATGGCTCTCCCTGCCTTTGCAGGCTTTCCCAATCTTTTCTCCATCTGTGATATTCTCTCTTATTTCCAGAGAAGGTAGGTAGGGTGGTTGGCTTTATCCTCACCAACGGTGTCGTCGGATGGTGTGGTGCAACTCCTGTGCCTTGCTCAGCATTCCTCAGGCTGCGTGCAGATGTAAACTGAGGTTTCCTCATCTTCAGCCTGAGAAGGGTGTCTTCTAGCTTCCTGAGCCTCGCATTCAGTTCATCTCTGGATTCGTCAGGTATCCATTTCTCCCACGTGGACATTATAGAGATGGCCTTGTCTCCCATCTCGTCTGAGAGCGTTAGGTGCTGTTCATAGCACTCTAAGGATTCAGTCCTCACTGGCACAGTTCCTGCTGCTTCACTTACTTTCTCAGCTCCATCAATAGCTGTTTCCAGCTCATGTCTTCCATATTTGGACCACAGGATCAGCTGCACAATGTCTTTGATCTCTCCCATCTTTGTTTCGGCTTCTTTTGAAGTATGTTTGAGGTCGTCCTCTTCCTTCTCGTCAAGCCCTTCATCCTCAGGTTTTACTTCAGCCTCCAGCCCAAACCTGAATTCATCATTTGCCTCAAGCACGGCTCTATAACAGAGTGAGAGTGTGCTGAACTCATCCATCAGCTCGGATCGCAGCATGGTGTCTGCTCCTCTGGCAATGTGGTTGGCTTGTTTGGTGAAGCGGCGTTTTGCTGTGGTCCTCTCCTTCTTTAGTTCTTTGACCTCCGCCATATCTTCAGCCATCTTTCCCTTCCGTGTCAGCAGTATTGGGTCGAAGCAGTTTTATCCTCGTCCTCCACTGCTAGCACTTGGTTTTCAACTGTAAAGTCAACTCTTGCTTTCCACTCCAAAGGACATAAGGAAACAACTCCAAGATCCAACTCCAAGTCACTTTTTATTTTCAACTTTTCAACAGTTTTAGTTGCAGTTGATTCTTGACTGGTTGGTTCTTCATATAGGTTGAAAACCTTCGAAAACAAAGAAAAAGGTTTTAACAATGCAATAAACATAAACAATAAACAACAATAACCATCTTTTCAAACCAATAAGTTCTTTTTAAACATGGTTGATTTTAAACATTAAATATATATTTTAAATAATCAAACGTCTTTTAACGATAGTGTTTACACAATGAATGCCAAAATGTAAAGTATTAAATTACCTTATAAAGTCGACATTTTAACACAGTCTTAAATTAACTCGACATTTTAACCCAATTATTAAAGTAATTTTCAATGAATCATTTCTGAATTGTAACCTTTAATAAATGATTCAAGTTAGTAAACATTTGATTCAAGTCAAGTAAACATTTGGTATTTTAAATTGAATAAGTGAAGAAATATAGCTAAACTTTAAGCTTGTAGATCAGCTCTGATTGAACAAGGCATTTTAAACCTTTAAACATGAGTTGTCGACCTTTTTAGTAGTCTTTCAAATTCTTAAATCATTTTAACATTTCTAACTTGGTCTTAACTTGTAAAGATACTTTTAAACATAAATGAAAACCAACTCTCAAGCAAGTGAATGTGTAGACTGAAACAGTTGGAGCTACTAAACACACAATTGAATTAGCCTGATTTTAACCACATTTAAGCAGAAGTATAAATAAACAGTCGAATAAGTAGAACATAACCGACCATTGGCGTCTTTGGGGGTAGAGCTCCTTGGGTCGACCTTCAGCTTGCTTTGTTTGTTTGTTCTGTGAGTGTCTCCACCACCTTCAGCTTGCTTTGTTTGCTTGTTCTGTGAGTGTCTCCACCACCAGCCTTTAACAGCTGTTCAATCAGCCAACGGCAGCCATCTTGCAGCTGATGCACTCTGGGAGATGTAGTTGGTAGTTGTCTGAGGTGTCTTGACATGCTCCACTCATGAGTTTTAACTCAACAATCAACCCTGTTCCTTAGTGAATAAGTCACCCTTTCTAGAGGGATACAGCTCTTCACCTCTGAAAGCCACATCCCAAATGGCAAAGGGAGATCTGACTTCCATTTTGTTGCAATAAATTTTTTGGCAATAACCAGGAGGAGTTCTGTAAACTTGATGGAATGACTGCGTGTAAGGTTTGAGTTTGTAAAGTTACCAAGGAGGCATAATTCGGGATCAGTCGAAAATGTTATATTATGAATTTGTGATATGGCCTCACAGACCCGCTCCCAGAAACTTTTCAGTTTGATGCAATGCCAAGTGGAGTGAAGGAACGTGCCCTCCTCCTGGCCACACCTAAAACAGAGGGACGAGATACTAGAGTTGAACCCATGTAATTTGTAAAATAGACCTGATGCAGGAAATTGAATTGAATCAGTCTATATCTTGAATTTAGTGTGCATGTGACCCCATCTTTACATAGGTCCTCCCAGAGGCCTGGATCAATTTCTGTGTCTAAATCTCTCTCCCATCTAGTCCTGGACCTATCAGGTTCAGTGGTCGGCAGAGAGGGTAGTAAGGTGTTATAGACTTGAGAGATGGTTCTCACCATCCTTTGATCATTATGAAAAAGACTTTCAATGGGAGATTTTTCTGGTAGTTTCCATTGACCTTGAGTGTTAACCCTCACAAAATCTCTCAGTTTCAGGTATTTAAAGAAATCTCTTCCAGGAAGTTGATATTTCTCTTTCATTTGCTGGAAGGACATAAAACCCTCATTTTCATAACAATGTTCCAGTCGAGTGATACCTTGTAAAGGCCAGGACTCAAAGTCTCTATTCTGGTATAAGATAGGTATAAGCCTATTTCCCCATAGGGGGGTTTTAGGTGATAGAGGGCTATTGTGTCCGATTTTTTTTGTAATTTTAACCAGGTTTGGACTGAATGGATCATGAAGGGGTTCTGGGTGATGGTCTTAATTGATTTCACGTCCCATTTGTACAAGGTATCAGACGGGGCGGTCTTGTTGATGTCTAGACATTCAATGTTCAACCATGAGGCTGAGAGGTCCCCCTCAAACATTTGAGCCAAAAATCTGGCTTGTGCCGCCAAGTAATACAATCTAAAATTAGGAAGTTTCAGTCTTCCCTTTGTATAGTCTAAAGTACGTTTAATTAAGGCGATCCTTGGGGATTTACCTCGCCATATAAACCGTCTGATCAATCCGTCCAAGGAGGAGACAAATTTAGAAGGGAGTTGGATTGGGAGGGACTGAAATATATAAAGAAACTTTGGCAGGACATTCATTTTTATAGCATTAATTCGGCCTAGTAAGGTGAGAGGGAGGTTCATCCATTTTTCCAAGTCCTCCCCTAGGATTTGTAACTGTTTTAACAGATTGAGCTTATATAGATTTCTCATCTCCTTATCTATTAGTATACCCAAGTATCTTATACCATTGGGTGACCATTTAAAATGGAAGTTATGTTGAATGGTGTCTTTAATAGAATCTGATAAGGGCAGTATTTCACTTTTGTCAAGGTTAATTTTATATCCGGAAAAGGAGCTATATAAGTCCAACAGTTCGACTAAACGTGAGAGGGAGCTTTCCGCGTTTGTTAAAAAGAGAAGAATATCGTCGGCAAAGAGCGAGATTTTATGTGTGTTCGGTAAATTTCGAAGCCCGTTATTTTAGTGTCTATTCTGATTGCTTCTGCTAGGGGTTCTAGGGCGAGCGTAAATAAGGCGGGGCTAAGAGCGCAGCCCTGTCGGTTACCTCTATGTATGGAGAAATAATCTGAGGTAGTCCCATTGACCGCAATCCTAGCTTTGGGGGAGCCATAGAGTGATTTGATCAAGTCGACAAATTGAGCGTCAAAACCAAAATTTTCAAGGACTTTGAAGAGATAGGGCCATTCCAACCGATCAAAGGCCTTTTTGGCATCGAGGGAGAGCAATGCTGGGAATCTTGTTTTTTATGTGCGAAATGGATAATATTAAAAAAGCGTCTAAGATTGTTAGAGGAATGTCTGTTAATTATAAAGCCAGTCTGATCGGAATTAACAAGGCGGGGAAGGAATGTTTCTAATCTTTTGGATGTCATCTTAGTTACAAGTTTATAGTCTGTATTTAGGAGCGAGATTGGCCTGTAGGAGGCGCACTTTAAAGGGTCCTTCCCCGTCTTGTGAATAACCGATATAATGGCCCGAGAGAACGTCTCAGGAAATTGTTTTTCTTCTCTAGCTAATTGAAGGACTTCCATTAAGGGAGGGATTAAGAGGTCTTGAAATTCCTTGTAGAACTCTGGGGGGAAACCATCCTCCCCAGGAGATTTATTTGACGGTAGAAGTTTAATGGTCGCTGTTACTTCGCAAATTGAAAATGGTTTGCTCATAAACGCACTATCCTCGACAGACAAGCTTGGGAGATCAAGTTTGGAAAGAAAGGAGTCTATTGCTGTGCTGTCCCCGCTAGGTTGTGCAGTGTATAAGTCACTGTAATAGTTTCTAAAAGCATCGCTAATTTCTGTGGGTTTATTGGCGATTTTGCCCGGGGCTACTTCAATTCCGTTAACTGCCCTCTTGCTTTCTTCCGTTTTTAGTTGCCATGCCAGTACTTTGCTAGGTTTCTCCCCCAATTCATAGTATTTTTGTCTAGAACGCATAATGGATTTCTCAGTTTTGTATGTATTTAAGTTATTATATTGTATTTTTTTGTTCACCAGGGTCCTATATGTATCTTTATTTGATGTTCTCTGATAGTCTTTCTCAAGTGTTTGAATTTCAGCCTCAATAGAATCAAGAATCAAGTCGGGGACACACACACTGTTTCAACTCACCACCCCCGCATCATATTGTAGTCTAGTCTGTCTTCAAACTTCCACTCCTCTCGAAACCTTTTTATATTTGAATATCAACATTATCTGTGCATCCTCAGTAATCCTCAGTTTACTACAATATACTCCTCTCCTGAGTCCTGACTAGTGACTTCATCGTCTTTCCAAACGCACGCACACACACAGAGAAAGGGAGAGTGCCCCCCCCCCCCCCCCCCCATTTCCCTTTCCCCAGTCCACACTGTCTGCTGTTCTCTATGGCTCTGCTGCTGATCAGGATTAGCTTGTTAGCTTACGCTAACATAACGTTCATTTCGGGCGATGTGGGCATAAAGGAATGGCGACGATGCAATGCATGTTAGATGCATTTGACCCGTTGTGAGAAGAAGAAAAAACCACAGACTTATTTCGGCTCGCAAAATAGGCGCACTGCTGTGTAGCTCTGCTCTCAGGGAACAAACTTAACTTTTTGACTTACCAGCCATTTGGCTGGTAGATTTTAAAAACTACCAGCCAGGCAGATTTTTTACCAGCCATTGGCGGTTGGCTGGTACTTATTTTGTTCCCTGTCGCCATCTATATATTGTTTTTATCTTATCTGGCATAAATATGGCTATAATCAAGGGGGAATGATCGCTCAGTAGTCGAGTAAGGTATTGAGCGTTCAATACTCTATGGCAGGGGTGCCCAACCGTTTTTGAACCAAGATCTACTTTTTAATTTACCACCTAGCCGAGAGCTACCAGCCAAAATTGTATATTGTAAGCCATCATTTGAGGCTTTATAAAAGCAGCATAATGAACACAAATCTGTCAGTGCCGAGTCCGACCTCATCTTAAATAACAAACAGCATTGCATGTTGTAGTTAACAAGGAGAGGCAGAGTTAAAAATACAAATAAAAATTTAAATAATAAAATCTTATTAATCGAGATCTACTCGAAATCAGCCCGCGATCTACCTGTTGATCGCGATCGACTGGTTGGGCACCACTGCTCTATGGCACTGGTGAGTGGATAGCAGGAAGTTATCTATACGCGTGTGGGTGCCGTGGGGGTGAGAATAGAAGGAGTAATCTCTAACCCCTGGGTGGATTCCCCTCCAGGCATCTGTCAAGTTATAGTCCTTCATAAAATAAATTGTTGTTTTTGCTGCCTTGGTAGGGGAAGCCGGGTTGGTTGAGGACCTATCTAGTACTGTATCCAGGCAGAAGTTGAAGTCCCCTCCCACTAAAATTATGCCCGTTGCCTGAGCTATAAGAAGGAAAATATTCTGGATGAAGGCGGGGTCGTCGAAGTTAGGTGCATACATATTCAATAGTGTCCAACGTTCAGAGTACATTTGTCCCTCAACAAGTACAAATCTGCCTCTAGGGTCAGAGGTGGTTTTGGTGGCAACGAAAGGGATGTTTTTGTTAATAAGGATTGCGGTTCCTCTTGATTTGGTATTAAAGGAGGAAGCAAACACCTGTCCAACCCATTCTCTCTTGAGTTTCTTATGCTCCTCATCAGAAAGATGCATTTCCTGTAGGTATACAATGTCTGCTTTGAGTTTCTTTAGGTATGAATATACCTTTTTCCTTTTGATTGGGTTGTTTAGGCCTTTGATATTGAATGTTATGCATTTAACTGGCTCCATCATTTGATCGGTGTGGTTGTGTTGTAATCCATGTCTGGATTATTCTCTATTAGAGTATAAGGGTACCGATATCTCTCTATATGAAAAAATATACATGTAGTACAGACGGAAACATACATAGAATACAAATAGAACAAACACATTACCCCTATGCCTGTCTCCCCAATTGAGACAGGCTGATAAATCCCCTGTTGACAGTGTCTTCCAATTGTGCAGCTTCACTCCTAGCCTATGTAGAGAGGCTCCTGATCTTCACTGCACACTTTTTAGAACTGTATAGTATTCTTTATTCTAGTCATCTTATTTTATTCTAAGCTAAAATTATCGTATTGCACTGCACACTTTTTAGAACTGTATATAGTAATCTTTATTTTAGTCATCTTATTTATTTCTGTACTAAATTTATTGTATTTTATTATTGGAAGCTGCTATGGCAGAGGGACCATAATAAATAGATTTTCACTCTACTCGCTGTAAAGCACTGTGATCAATACATAGAACTATACTACCTGTCTGTGATCAGTACATACTTTATGTTGCATGGTTTGGAGAGCTAGGAGGCTACCTTATGCTCTAGCCTAAAGCTAACATTTCCTTAGGTAAAGCTAGACATAGGCTGTGTGAAAGGAAGTTTAGCGCACAATAAGGCTGCTAGGGAGGTGGATTCAACAGACGCCCCTCCCAGAATTGTCCACCAGGGGGCCGTGGCCTCGCTCTTTAGCCAATATAGTAATGACCTTATGTTTGCTGCCCAATAATAGTAAATAAAGTTGGGAAGCGCCATCCCACCCATTGCACGAGGTCTCTGCAGTGTACTTCTTTTTATCCTGCATGGTTTTTTGTTCCAGATAAAGGATGATATCTGGTTGTTTATCTTGGAAAATAATGTTTTAGTTAGGAAGACTGGGAGACTTTGAAATATTATATAAAAATGTAGGCAGGTGTTTACTTATGTAAATGACTTATGGCGATCACTTAATCCCACGACCCGAAAGTACTCTTGTCGATCTGCGAGACATAACACATTATCCAGAATAGATTATGTCTTTGCATCCCCGAGACTATTTGATAATTATGAAGTGGAAATGATACCCAACGCACTATCAGATCACTGTTATTTACTCCTAAAAGGAACATTTGGTATACTATCTTCCCGAGCCCCAAGATGGCGATTTAACTCGATGCTGCTTAATAACAAGGAATTCATTACACAACTCAAAGAAGCTCTTATAGTATTCCTACGGGAGAATGCAAACTCGGTGCAAGACCCCAGAATAATATGGATGTCGGTAAAGGGAATGATCAAAGATTTCACTGATAGCTTTTCCTCCAAAATGCGTAAGAATCAATGCACAAAACTGGCTGAGCTGGAAACGCTTTACTCAATGTTATTTAATTCTTTAAAATACAACAACTCAACTCGACTAGAAAATCAAGTAAAGGTACTAAAAAAAGAGATCAATGCCATATACAGACAACAATCGGAAATACAAATACGTAGCACAAGACAACAGCAGTACTCCCAAGGTTCTAAACCTAGTCACCTATTAGCCATGCGATTAAGAATTAATGCAAAATTTGCAGATATAACTACCATTAGAGCACAACAAGTACTTGAAACAGACCCTGAAAAAATAAATGATACATTCAAAGAATTCTACTCCGACTTATATAAAACAGAAACAACCTTCGATCAAAACAAAATGGACACATATCTTAATCAAATCATTCTCCCTAAACTTTCAGAGGATGACGCTAAACAGTTAGAAACACCGATCACACTAGATGAACTTAGGGAGGCCATATCTGAAATGCAAAGTGGTAGGTCTCCTGGAAGAGACGGTATCCCACCAGAAATGTACCTCTCTTGTTGGGACATAATTGGACCCTTATTACTAAATATGATTTTACACTCTGTTAAGGAGGGGAACTTCCATAAGAATGACAATATTGCACTCATAACAGTCCTCCTTAAAAAAGACAAAGACCCCACCGAGTGCGGTAGTTATAGACCTTTAAGCCTCCTCGGAACCGATATCAAACTGTACTCTTAAGGTATTAGCCATCAGACTACAAAAGCATATGACATCTTTAATTCACCCCGACCAAACTGGATTCATAAGAGGTCGCTTGATCACCGATAACATAAGACGATTACTACACGTGCTAGATGCCAATAAGGAAGACAACACACCTAAGGCGATACTGTCCCTGGATGCAATGAAAGCTTTTGACAGGTTGGAATGGTCGTATCTATGGGCAGTATTAGAAAGGATGGGGTTAGGAAAAGGATTCATCGATATGATTAAAGTATTATACAAAGACCCATCGGCCATGATTACAACAGGTACAATCATCTCCAAAATCTTTCCGGTATCACGCTCAGCCAGACAGGGTTGCCCTCTTAGTCCCGGACTATTCGATCTATCATTAGAGCCTTTAGCACAATAACAATCCCAATCCATAGAACCAATCATAATCAAGGGCACACAACACAAAATTAGTTTATATGCGGACGACGTAATACTGTTCATGCAAAACCCCAACATAGCATTGCCTCATCTTCTCAAGCTGATTGAGGACTTTGGAGATCTATCAGGATTTAGGATAAATTGGCCGAAGTCGGCCTTCCTCCCACTTAACGCCCCTGCAAAAAGAAACATAACCCTCCCAAAAGAGATACAGATGGTAAAACAATTTAGATGTTTGGGAGTTGAGATATTCCCCACCATAAGCCAAACGGTGAAGCACAATTACATAAAAATCCAAAACAAAATCAAATACGACCTTGTCAGGTGGTCGAAACTTAAAAACTCATTACAGGCACGTATATCAATAATCAAGATGGACGTCCTACCTAGAATCAACTTCTTCAGCTCAATGCTACCGTTACCCCCTCCAAAGGGTTACTGGAAAGAATTACACTCCTCCACATACAAATTTATTTGGAATAACAAACCACCACGTATAAAAAGATCCACCGCACAGAGAAACAAAGCAGACGGAGGTATGGCATTTCCAGATTTCTACCACTACTTTAAGGCGTACACTTTAAGACCACTGACAA
Source organism: Notolepis coatsorum (assembly GCF_963971535.1). Classification (NCBI taxonomy): domain Eukaryota; kingdom Metazoa; phylum Chordata; class Actinopteri; order Aulopiformes; family Paralepididae; genus Notolepis; species Notolepis coatsorum. The sequence continues at coordinate 118,960,235 of NC_140165.1, forward strand.
CCTGGTTTGATCCCCAAGCATTAGTATCCTGGAGAAATTTAGAAGAAAATATAGTAGCTCCACATAAGCTGAAGGGCATAGTATACACCAAATTACCAATTAAGCAATGCGAACGGAAATTTGGCCCCATAATCACTCATGCGATCCGGATATGGCGCGAAACAAAAAAAAAATATTCTACCCTACATAAATGGCATAATCATACTCCCTTATTCAATAACAATGCACTCTGGATAGATAAACAACCAATAAGATTCCCTAGATGGGAAAAGCAAGGCATACACTCATTAGGAGACGTCTTCAATAAACAGGGTTTTTGTAATTTCAATGAAATACGCAAAAAAATGTATCTCGCCAAGTCCACATATTACTTTTACACACAGTTATTGGCATGTTTGAAGGCTCACAGTGTTCCATTAAGGATACCAATTGTACACCACAGATACCACAAATTCTTCTATGAAAGAGAGACATCAAGAGGTTTTGTTTCAGATTTTTATCATCAATTACTAACGTCCTCATATGAAACCCTCCACCTAGACTCCGGACCATCAACAAATCAATCTTAACTATATTCACAGGACATACTTGACTCCTATAAGACTGAAAAAAATGGGTCTTATACAAGACTCCAAATGCTCCTTATGTACAAATGGGGACGAGGGGACATTTATGCACATGTACTGGGACTGCCCACCAGTTAAGATATTCTGGAAAGAGGTGACCCAGCAACTATCAAACCTCTTAAATTGGAATATACCTGTACACCCCTCTGTACTACTGCTGAATGATGTTTTTGAGTGTGCAGTACATCCACAGCTAAAGAGATTGGTTTTATCGGGTATCACAGTGGCTAAAAAGCTGATAGCATCACGATGGTTCCAACCGGAAAAATTTTGCCGAAAGGTCTGGATTATTACATATCTCGATGTGATCTATCAAGAAATATCTACAGCAAGAATTTTGGGTCTCAATGAATCCAAAATGACATTGTGGTTAGAAGTGGTGGAGAAAATAAAATATAGCATATAATGGTAATGTCTGGTTAGGAGCGAGGGAAAATGGATGGATTATCCAATGGGGGGTCCGGAAGGGGGGGGGGTACGAGCTGGAGCATAATGTGTGTAGGTTTTTAGATAACAGGTATTAAGGGTATATCCTATATAAGACAATTAACTAAAATGTGATTTCATTGGATGTGCACTGACAACTAATGCTTGTATATCTTATTGTGTGTTGTCATGTTTGTTTATGTGTTTGTTTAAAAAATAATAAAAAAATAAAATACAAAATAAAAATGTAGGCAGTATGTTCATCTTTATTGTATTGATTCTTCCACCCAGGGAGAGAGGCAGGGGGTCCCAACGTTCAATATCTTTCGTCAGATTAGATAATAAAGGCTGATAGTTAGCTATATATAGGTATTTATGTTCATGTGTGATCCATATCCTGAATTTTTTTAGGGCTAATTTTAAACATAAATGAGCTTAGAGATATCCGACCAGCCTCAGTTCCAACAGGCATCAGTTTGCTCTTTTGAATGTTAATTTTATAGCCAGACATTTTGCCGAAATCTGCAAGTAGGGTCATTAACTGAGGGAGACTTGTTTGGGGTTGTTATATGGATGGAAAAATTATCTCTTTTTTGCATCTTGACCGGAAGAAACTCAATGTCAAATGACTATAGTATTGTATCCATGGCTATAATATAGAATATAGATTTAGAACAAGGTGACTAACTCCCATCGTTTACAGCGTGGCAATACTACCACAGGATAAGGCTAATCCCCGGCGGTCAATGAGTTAAGATCGAATATTCAAATATTCAATGCCCCCAACCACCAACCACCAAAATTTTTATTTTTTATCTATTTCTTTTATATTAAAAATATATTGTTATTTTCTGTTTCAGTTTAAATTCAGTTAAAATTTTCAGTTTCAGTTAAATTCAGTTATTCTTTTTAATAGAATGGATCGTTAAAATCAAAGGGTATTGCACATAAATAGGCACTTCAGAATCTGAAGTTCAGATAATCCTTCAGAACGTTGATCGGCTCAGCTGACCGACAATAATTCAAAATGACACCATTCACCATCGCAGCCTCTAATAACTGCATTGGCCCAGGGCCCCAATTAGAGCCTGCCACCCGCCCGGGCATATTTTAGGTTTGGCGAGTGACACTGAGGTCTGTCCGCCACGTGGCTGGTAACAAAATGAAAATAGTCATGTAAAATAATTAAAACTGCGGTGTGTTTTGGTCTTACAACAGTCGCCTTTTAGCAAATTGCAAAGCCTGCGATTTGGGATATGTTATACAGCGAGTTTGATTCAAGGTTTTTTCTTGCGTGCCAGTCATGCTTACCAATCAGAAGTGCTGTGCTCTCATTGCTCACCAATCAGAAGTAGCCCAAGGTAGCTAGTATACGCCCATTAACAACAGCTCGTGAAACGTGACAAACATCCATGTGTGAAGACTTATAGCATAGCTCAGCACTGGTAAATGGAACAACAGAGTCCTCTTCTCCACAGGCAGCCACCTACTCCACCCCCCTCAAACCCTCCCTCCAGAAATCTCCACTGAGCAGTGCACTGCATTTCAGCAATTTTTTTTTATTCCAAAATCAATACCATTCACCTACAGCTGGCCTCATCATGCACCTCCCCATGTGATCCACCCTGGATGATCACCACCGGCCATCATTTTATCAGCTCCCTCTCCAACTTCACCCCAGCATCAGAATACACCATCTCAGAGCTCATCCGTAAAGCCAAAACCACCACCTGTCAGCTCGACCCTCTTCCCACCACCCTCGTCAAAGCCTGCCTGCCATCACTCTCACCCATGATCACGGACATAATAAATTCATCCCTTGCCTCTGGAATCGTACCGCCTACTCTCAAACTGGCTGCAATCACCCCCATCCTCAAAAAACCTGGTGCTGACCCAGCCGACTTAAGTCATTATAGGCCCATCTCCAATCTTCCTTTCATCTCAAAAACCCTTGAGAGGGTGGTTGCCGCACAGCTGCAATCCCACCTCGACACAAACAATCTCCACAAACCCTTTCAATCCGGTTTCCGCCCACAACACGGTACCTAAACAGCCCTCGTCACCAACGACCTCCTCCGTGCAGCTGACTCTGGACTTCTCACCATCCTCATCCTCCTCGACCTCAGTGCGGCATTCGACACCATCTCCCATCCAATACTCCTGGACCACCTGGCTGGCATTGGGATCACGGGTGTCGCACTCCTGGTTTACATCATACCTCACCGACGGACAACAGTTTGTTCAACTTAAGACCCACAAGTCAGGGTGTTCAACTGTTTCACTGGGTGTCCCCCAGGGGTCAGTATTGGGTCCCCTCCTATTCACCATCTATCTCCTTCCCCTGGGCACAATCCTCCGTCACCATGGGGTCCACTTCCACTGCTATGCAGACGACACACAGGTCTACATCTCCTCCACACCCACCACTGCCCTTCCCCCCACCTCCCTCACCACCTGCCTTGACGACATTAGGAGCTGGATGAGCAGAAACTTCCTGAAATTAAATGGCAGCAAAACCGAGGCCCTGCTCATCGGCTCCAAATCCACCCTCACCAAATCACAAAACACGCCAGTTCCAAACATCACCATCGACAGCTTACCTGTACCCTTCTCCCCCCAAGTCAAAAGCCTCGGTGTCATTCTGGACGGTTCCCTCTCCTTTGCACCACACATCACATACACCACGCGGTCTGCCTTCTTTCACCTCCGTAATATCTCCAGACTCCGGCCATCCCTGTCCCAATCAAATACAGAAACCCTGGTCCATTCATTTGTCACGTCCCGGATCGATTACTGTAACGCTCTCCTCACCGGCCTTCCCACCAAACTCATCAACAGACTCCAAATCATCCAAAACTCTTGCTGCTAGGATTATCACCCGCACAAACTCATCCCACCACATCACCCCATCCTCATTCAACTACACTGGCTCCCTGTGCACTACCGGATCTATTTCAAAAACCTCCTACTCACCTTCAAAGCCCTCCACAATCTAGCCCCCACCTACATCACTGATCTCCTCCAAAATTACACCCCCTCCCGCACCCTCCGCTCATCCTCTACTGCAGGGGTTCCCAAAGTCGGGGCCGCCGCGCGGGGGGGGGGGGGGGGGGGGGGGGGGTCGCCAGATGATTTAAAAAAAATCTAAAAAAAATTATATATATATTTTTAATGGAGTCAGGCCACTGAACTTAGAAGCAGGCCAGGCCAGTGTTTCTAGTTGCAGCAGCGCAATAGTTACATAACCTAGGTGGGGAACAACCAGGAGAGCAACTCACACAAATTGGAGAACTATCTCTCTCTCTCTCTCTTGCTCTCACACACACAAAGGGAGCTGCATGTGATTGGTGGAGGCGGGACCCTTACAAAAACTGTTGTTGCTAATCATTGACACATGCTAGCCTGTAATAATCCCCCCCCCAGAAAAATCTACTTTGCATTTGATATATTGCAAATATATGCCATCACACACACTGGCATTTAAAGGGTTAGAATTATAAAATCAGTGTTGTTGCTAATCATACATATGCTAGCCTGTTTTTTAACAATAATTTGTGATGCCATCATAAACACTGGCATTTAAAGGGTACAAATAAAAAAATGCCTGCACCAGAATGCAGGAAATGAAGTCTTTGTAACAAGACATTTCCTGGTGGGGGACCCCCAGACCCCCTGCTTAAACAGCCCTGGTTAAAAGCCTCCAATGCTTATTAGTGTGTGTGCGTTTGAACGTGTGCATGTTTCAACCATGCATTTCCATTTATAAAAAAAAAATATATAATTTATAATTATTTTTTTTACCTCCTATAATAGTGGGGGTCGCGGCTCTCTGACACCGTTATTTGGGGGTCGCGGCCTGAAAAGTTTGGGAACCCCTGCTCTACTGGACTCTTATCCATCCCCAGCTTACGCCTCAGTACCATGGGTGCCCGAGCGTTCAGCTGCTCCCAGACTCTGGAACTCCCTGCCCCCACACATCCGACAGTCAGACTCACTCTCATCATTCAGATCACAATTGAAAACCCATCTGTTCAAACTCGCATATTCACTATAACCTCCATCACTGCCCAATACCCCCTGCTGTTTGTTTGTCTGTTATTTTTAACTTTACTGTTTTTTATACTTCTTGTTGTTTATCTTATTCCTTTCTTAACCGTGTCTTTTAACTGCCTTGCTTACTGGGCATACTCACTATAACTGCACCCTGTGTGCCACTGTTTTATATTTCATACGTTTACATTGTTTGTCTTGTTTTTAATTCCACTGACACTTTTGCCAATATCATTGTTTTAATCTTGATTGTTCTGTTCTTATGCGCTGTAAGGTGACCTTGAAAATTGTTGTAGGAACGGTTTGGGAGAGCGAGGTAGGTAGGGGTTTTAGATTGTGTGTTGTGAAGTTTAGACTTCAGAGAGAGAGAGTACACATTTTACTCTGGCCTCTTATTTAAGTGTGTATTCTTCAACGTAATACCTTATCTACTTGAAATGTACTGAATTTTTTTTATATATATATGTGACGCAAAAATGCGAATTGTTTTGGCCGGTAAGAAATATGCTTGGCGGGTCGATTTTTCCTATCTACCCGCCAAGTAAATTTCCAGCCCTGCATTGGCCTATCAACCGGTTTTTACTAAACAAACAGAAACGGTAGCATGTGCATCTTTTAGATCAATTAGGCTATGGAAATTAGGCTGCCTCTAAATATAAAAAGGAATTAAATAAGAATGGTTTGCTTCAATAATTTTTTTTTTTTAAGAAATCTATATATTTTTTTCTGACATGAAAATCAAACGTGGAGACTGGCATCGACTTTGAACATTCGAATATTCGATCCCTAGTGTGTGTATGTGTGTGCGCTGGGCTGCTCTGCAGAATAATGTGGTGTGTGTATGTATGTGTGTGCGCTGTAGAGCTGTCCCCGAAGCCTGTTTTTGGGATTCTAACTTAACCCTTTATCTGCCAGAGATTATTCTGATCTTAATCCCTTCTCTGCCACCACTGTAAGTCTATGGAGATGTTCCCCTTCTTTGCAGGGCTATAACTTTTTAAATTGTATTGCTAAATTGACATTACTATGGCCCATTCAACATCAAGTATCTATCGTTCAGGATGTAGCAACGTTCTACTTTTTCATTCACACATTCATACTAAAATACAGTCTAAAGTATAAATATGTTTTTATCGTTTTCTGCAGCATTCCATAGAACGTGAGTTATAGCCATAAATACATATATTAGATCATGTGACGTGTATGAATAATGATCTGCGTAACCTCAGCTCCTTCTGTGGTTGTAGCCACCGCCCACAATCAACTATTTGAGGAAGTTAGTATAACGTTGAAATTATGACCAAAACGGAGCGAGCGGAAATAAAGCGGAAGCGGTTTCCCTGCCAGACATTTGCACTTCCCCAAAAGAGTTTGGTGCACTTGACAAATTGCAGTGTGAAAGCAAACCGAACCAAATGAAGAATGCAACAATGTTACAACTTCACCCCCCCGAATCGCACCGAGTCCACCGAACTATGTGAAAGCGACCTAATAAATCGGGGTCAGCCCTAATCCATTACATTATTTCTGACACATCAACAATTGACTATTTGATTAATTGGGGTCAGCCCTAATCCATTACATTATTTCTGACTGAATTACATACAGCGCTTGACCCATCCCATCGTCCTTCCCCCCATGGGCAGCCGGGAGCAGATAGGGCGTCAATGTGAGCCGCGCCCTGGGGACCAATCCAAGTGCTCCTGTCCGTCTTTGTCAAGGACACCACAGCGTTAGCGATCTGTTGTTGTGCATGTTTTTCCATTGTGTTTATCTTATCGGGGGGGAAACCCTTGCGAGCACAGAGGGGGAGAACATGCAAACCACACAGAAAGGCCTGGGAGATACCCCACCTGGGTACGCCTGGCATCATGGAAACCTGATCCCCAAGCGGGAATCGAACCCTGGACCTTCTTGCTGTGAGGCGACAGTGTTAACCACTACACCACCGCTACTCTAAATTGGTCTTAATTCAATATATTATTTCTGACTGAATTATCTGTACTGGTGGTCTGTGTACTCTAAATTGCTCTTAATTCACTTGAATCACATCAATCTGACCCCTTCATTGGTGTACTTCTCTCTTCTCCAGGTACAATCGCTGCATTGCTCCCCAACAACAAGCAGAGATATGAACAAGTCAAGGCCTCACTGCTGTGACCAGTGTGGAAAGAGCTTCATCAGTAACGCAGCCTTTATAATACACGAGCGCATTCATACAGGAGAGAAGCCCTACCACTGTGACCAGTGTGAGAAGAGCTGCACTTCCTCTGGACACTTAAAGGCACACCAGCGCATTCATACAGGAGAGAAGCCTTACCACTGTGACCAGTGTGAGAAGAGCTTCACTTCCTCTGGACACTTAAAGACACACCAGCGCATTCACACAGGAGAGAAGCCCTACCACTGTGAGCAGTGTGGGAAGAGCGTCAAGACCCCTGGAGAATTAAAGAGTCACCAGCTTATTCATACAGGAGAGAAGCCCTACCACTGTGAGCTGTGTGAGAAGAGCTTCAGTCATTCTGGAGACTTAAAGAGACACCAGCGTATTCATACAGGAGAGAAGCCCTACCACTGTGACCAGTGTGAGAAGAGCTTCAGTATATCTGGACACTTAAAGAGACACCAGCGCATTCATACAGGAGAGAAGCCTTACTACTGTGACTGGTGTGAGAAGAGCTTCAAGACCTCTGGAGAATTAAAGAGTCACCAGCACATTCATACAGGAGAGAAGCCTTACTACTGTGACTGGTGTGAGAAGAGCTTCAGGCAACTTGGAACCTTGAAGAAACACCAGCGCATTCATACATGAGAGAGGCCTTACCACTGTGACCAGTGTTTCAGCGCCTCTGGAGAGTTAAAGATTCACCAGCACATTCATACAGGAGAGAAGCCATAACCTCTTGCCCGATGGGTCCGGTACCGGTCCCAAGAGGACATCTCGTCATAAATCAATCTGTCTAGACTGTATGACATAATGTGTTTTTTTTTCAAATGTATCCAAGAGTAAACATCCTAACCATGTCACAACAGCAGTCATATTGTATATTCTCTCTCTCTCTCTCTCTCTCTCTCTCTCTCTCTCTCTCTCTCTCTCTCTCTCTCTCTCTCTCTCTCTATATATATATATATACATATACTCTATATCACAAAACGGAACATTATTGGCATAGAGCGCAGTTAGTGTGTCTACCTTCTGTGAACATTTAGCAACCATCTGTGTTGAAATCCGATCCAAAATGGCGGAGCCATATCCATTCTAAGAATCGAACTGTACATACAGTAGATTTCATTCTTCATTCTCGATGCAGGCCTGGTGATACTAAATCCAAATTGAACTCTGCCTTTTGAAAGAGGAGATTTGGCCCGATCCATAGATGTGCGAGTTGGCTATAATAAGGTAATTTATAGGCCTCATATTCCATATTCTATAATAATATTTCAAATTGCATGGGTCCGAAGGGCAGAATTCAGTATTGTATCTACAAAACTGTTACACTCCCAGACCAGCCCAAGTCTGGGACAGTAGAAACAATAAGTGTTACTACCCCACACAATGAATTGATAGTAGTATCATGGCGCCATCTAGCGCTCACCTGCAGATAATGCAGTCAGTAAAGATCCTCTCTGATTGCATTAAAGATATGCTGTTGTTGCAATTAGTTTATTTGTTACAAGTGTTATCTGTGTTGGTATTCTTATCCTGTGTTTTGTTTTGCCTAGTTCTTCCTGTTGTTTTGATTATTGTTTTGTTCTAAGTGCCTCTCCCCAGCTGTTTTTGATTATTAATTAGTTTCAGTATTTATTGCTTGTTGGTTGGTTGGGTTATTGTTGTTATCGTCATTGTCTCCGCGTTGTCCCCGTGTCGTGCCCGTGTCGTGCCCGTGTCGTGCCCGTGTTCCTTGGTGTTTTGTCAAGTGAGTTCATGCCTGTCTACACCTGTTGTTTTCACTTTGTTGTTATGTTAGTGCCAGTGCCTTTCGTTTGTTTTGTATTTTGGTTATGATTCAGTAAAGTTCCCTTCATTAAGTATCACCCTTCGTCTCTGTTCTCCTCACGTTCATCGTCACCCCCGATCGTAACACAAAACCTTCTGTTTAATCATCTTCCCTTTATTAATTTCCTTAGATTTTTTGTACACGTGATTTCAAGAAGGTACTGAACAAACTCAGTTTTTCATGTCTGGGCATTTTAGCATGGTGTTATTCACTGTCAAAGATGCAAAGAAAAATCATAATTTATATTTTCCTTTGTTTCATCACAATTTAAGCAAGCCTAGTAATCAGTGATGCCGGTAACGCGTTACTAAGTAACGCGTTATTGTAATCTGATTACTTTTCCCCGAAAATAGTAATCTAACGCGTTAATCTTTAAAAGCCAGTAATCTGATTGCAGTTACTTGTCCAAGTGGCTGTGCGTTACTATTTCGTTACTATCTCATCATAAATTCATAATGCAGGCGGAATGCAGTATTTTATTTCGTTTTCGAGCTGTTTTTCTTATTTGGGAGTGACGTGGTGTGGCAGTGAAAGGGTTACACAAGAATGTGTCCCGCGGCGTGACTGGACTCTCTGTCTGTGAGTGACTCTGCTTTGGCCCAATCACATTCCCCATCCACAGTCTGCGAATCAGCGGCAGAGTAGGGCGGGTCTTCACAGCACGTCATGTGACATATGCGCCAATCGTGTGACAGCAGGGCTCCGTTGCATTCGTCTGAGAATTCCACCCCAAAACGCTTACAGGAAGAAAAAACGCGGCTTATTATTATTACCGAGGCGCGCGGCTTATTATATTATTAAAACAGCTACTTGTGGGCACTCATAAAAACACTGGTCTACAAGTTGTTTAGCGAGAGGATGGTGGTAATGTGCTTCAATAGAACAATGGATCAATGCCATGTCAAAACTCGGCTCCGCTGATCTGAAGGGCTCCGCAGTACACACACAGACACACACACACGCGCGCGCGCACACACGGGATCGCAGCAGCCACACACACATTTCCACTGTCCAATAGACAAGCGCCCTTTTCGACCGCGTGACATTGTTCAGAAGGTCTCGGTCCGCCTCTGTGTGAAAGCAGGCGAACCAAATGAAGAATGCAACAATGTTGCAACTTCACCCCCAGAACCGCACCGAGTCCACCAAAACTATATGTGAAAGCGACCTAAACGTAAATACTGTCTACCGCTAAAAACAGCACATCCAATTGCATTGAAAGCATCTGGAATCACAACACTACGACGCTTCGACTAGGTACAGGAGGACTCGGAGGCCAGCCAAACAGCAAAAGAGAGAGATTGTTTCTTTCCCTATTGATTAATGTATATTTGATGGTGGCAGAGCAAAAGCTCTTATTTGCCAGATTTACAGTTAATTTACATGTTAAAGAGAGACTGATTGTATGTTTATAGAGAGACATTTATAAAAACAAAATAGTTACAGTTGATATAATTGAATAGTTCAGCCTGCATTTGTTAGATGTGAATGGATACACTGGTTTTGTAAAACCACTGGCTGGCTGCTCTAATGCTGTGAGCATCATAGACTGTTGCTTTACCATACTTGATGGTACAGAAGCTGAAGCACTAGTTTAACAATTTACGTTATGTGCAGAGAAACAAGTTAAAAACAATTTATGCACTTTCAATAAAGCGTTTTAAAAAAACTGTTGGGGGAACGACGACGACTTCGTAACCTAGTTACTTTCAAAGTAACTAAGTTACTCTGATAATCAAGTAATCGGTAAAGTAACTTGGATTACTTTTTAAAGGAGTAATCAGTAATCGGATTACTTTTACAAGTAATCTGTGGCATCACTGCTAGTAATAGACACAATATTTCTGACACTGGGAATACATTCCATGAGATCCATATATGTCCATAGATACCATGAACATGCAAATGGCATTGTAGAAGTGGAGCAATCTTCCATTTACTTAGGTATGTACTTTATGCGGATTTTCAGAAAATAGGGCTCGGGCTCAAGACTGGGGGAAACATTTAATTTGATCATTCAATTCAAAGACACACCAGCACATTCATACAGGAGAGAAACTTACACCGGTGAATTCATACAGGAGAGAAGCCTTATCTCTGTGACCAGCATGTGAAGAGCTTCAGACAATCTCAAGACTTAAAAGAAGCACCAGTATATTCCTGGTTTCAAACCCTAGAATTGTGTAGAAATCTGCAAAGAAACTCAACATACATAACCCCTTAAGCCCGAGCAGTCCGCTACCGGTACGAGATTGATATCATGCTATAAATGGATGAATACAGAGCGTATTAATTAATGTTGCGTTTCTTTTTCAAATGTAGCCAAGAGTAAAGACCCTAACCCTGTCAACAGAGATCAAAGTGTCAGGCTCTCGGCTTCTGTAATGGGAGAGAAAGATGACAGAGTGAAGGATGAGGTTCTCAATTCAGTATTTGGAATGGGTGGGGGTTGGTACTTTTGTTTACCAATTATTTTAAGTGTTATATGAATACATATGAGTAAAGAAATCTCTTCGTATTGAGACGTAAACCTGCGTATATAGACACAAGGACATGGGGCAACCTAACTTGAGTGTAGTCTTTCGAATTTAATAAAACTACACTTCCCAGCTCACGCCAGCCCCTGTCAATCATCTGACTTCTTTTTCTTTGTTTATGTTATTTCGGGATCATATCTCACGGGTCCAACAAACCTGAGTGTTATTGCCATAAAATATAACGTAGTTAATTGCTTTACCTTTCTTTTTTTTTGTATCCACTTTTTCTCCTTTTTCTGTTTTTCTCCCATCCCAATTTAGTCGTGCCAATTCCCCCCTCCCCTGTCTTGATCGTTGCTCGCATGTGCCCCCCACTGGTCGGTCGTAGGCAGGGTTTTAAGAATCTATCGCATGTCCCCTCCGATACATGCAGAGTCAGCCAGCCACTTCTTTTCACCTGCCAGCGCGGACTCTCATTGGCGAGGTGTAACGTGTGGGAGGCTCACACTACCCTCGACATCTCCTGTCTTTGCTGTGCAGGTGCCCTGACCGACCTGTAGGAGTCGCTGTTTACAACGACCAGATTACCACCCATCGACTCCCCTCCCGCTGACTCTGCCAATTGAGTCAGTATGACGGCCGGCCCAAGTCGGAGGCAACGCTGACAACCGGATTCGATACCGGTGTCTCACTCGTTGGTGATGAGTGCTTAGACCGCTGGGCCACCCAGCCGCCATTGCTTTACCTTTCTGTGAATGTCTAGCAAATCTGTTGTTGCAATCTGATGAAAATGGCGGAGATATTTACATTATAAAAAAGTTACTACTTACAGTAGATTTCATTCACGGTTTTTGCTGCCCTGTCAGGGGCGCCCGGTGGTACTAAATCCAGATTGAACTCTGCCATTGGAAAGAGGAGATTTCTCCCGATCCGCAAATGTGTGACTTGGCCATAATAAGGTAATTTATAGGCCTGCTAGATTTCGATCAAAACCACAATCGGCCCCTTATCACTTCTTCATGGTTGACTCTGCGTTGTGTTTTATTTCTCCGACATCCTCTCATACCGGCTGTACATTGTGGTCATTCCCCCTTTAATGCAATCCGTAAGCATAAGAATTCACCACCTTCATAAGAATTCGACACTTGACAGCGTAATACCTTTCTTGGAATCGTTGTTTATTACATAAACAAAGCCTCGTAATCAGGGCCCTATTCCCCGTACCTGGTTCAACTAAGTCGATCAAGAGTCCCATTATCCAGATTCAATTAACCCGATGTTTGAAGCCGGGATTTTCCTGTTCCTCGAAGGTGGATTCAGTCTCGTTAACTCGAACCAGACTTGAGACCCACGATAAGTGCGCGCGGCCGCTTCAGTTGAAAAGCCAGCACGTATCGATAGCAGAGATCCTGATTTTCTAACGGCATTGATTGATTAATTGATTTAAAACTTTATTAACAGATTGCAGTACGGCTCAATAGCCTCGCCGACAAGTTAAATGCGTTATCTATAGGCTAATTTTAAGTCCCTCATTACCCCAATCAATCAGATTATATTTCTTTAAACTTGCCTGCTGGCAGTAGGTTTATGGATTGAATAATCAAATTAGATCTTGCTAGCGAAAATAATTTGTTCAAACTGTTATACAGAATAAGGATACGGCTCTCTTACCCATTGATTGATGTATGGTGGATCTTTTACTTGTCTGCACTGTGGTGTGGCGGTTTGTGGTTTTGACTTTCACGCAGACGGCCCGGGTTCGAATCCCACTTCTCCTAGTCTTTTCCTTCTTTTTGCAATGTAGGAATAATTCAATTTGGTGCACGTTGAGAGCTATATAAAGAATGACATCCTCAATGCATGTAGATTTATAATATTTTAACTTAAAACTAGGCTACTTTTGCGTATAATCATTAATATTATATTCCAAAAAATTATATTGGAAACGCGGGGTTTCGAACACCGGTCGCCCGGTTGCCAGGATTGAGCACTACCGCTGCGCCACTGTGCCAGACGGGATATATTCATTGTTTATCCATTAATGGACGAGAGACCCGTGTTTAGAATATTTTTTCTTTTGAATGAAGTTTTATCTCTTTATTCTCAAATGCATTAATGTGACGTCAACGGCTCATTCAATTTCTCAAATCCGTCAAACAGCGCATCTCAGACATTTTAATCCCAGTTACAATATCACACAAAAACCACAATCCACGCATAGACACTTCAATTTTATGCTTGAATGAAACACAATCCGGGCGCTCCGTTAAGCAAATCTACAGCGGAGAATATATGAAATTAATCAGAGCCAAACGGCCGGTTTCATTCATTAAAAATATCCCTGCAGGATTCACATTTGCAATGCGCCGTTATTAAAATAACCACATGCAGCGTGTATCGCGACTCCGAGCGCCGTATATGACGTGCATTATTTTATTTAGGACAAAGTAAATCTATAGGCTCAATATGATTTATTATCAGCATTTAGTTCTATTATTATACATTTCAAAAGCCCCCTCTAGGAAAACGAAGCACAGAAACATAATTCAGAATGGTATAAATGGGATCTCTAGACTGTGAGAATCATTTCAGGAAGCGAGCTGTCATTTATTTGCGGGGGCGTGGCCATGGTTCATCCGGCTAACTGAAGTTAACCCTGCTCTCGACCAGGCTCAAACTTTTTGATCTGTTGTCATGGTGATTTGGACAATCGAGCGTCAGGGAATGGAAAGGTCCGGCTTAAGTCAGACTAGACTGGAAATTATCCGGCTAACTCAGTTATCCAGGTACGGGGAACGGGGCCCAGATGGAAACCAATTCTGTATTGTCCTTGAAAAGTCTTTGGAAGAAAACTAAATTCATTATTCTAATGATCTCTCCTTTCACCCCCCTCGGTGGTCGCTGTTATCCAAAAGCCTTGGTTGTCATGCCACGTCAGTCCCCCCCCCCCCCTTGCGAGGGGAGGAGGGAGCCGTTTCAAAATCTCTGATCAATGCTTCTCCTCTGTGTGTCGTAGCTGAATCATTTCTTAGTCTGCCCTTACCCGGAAGAAACCTTAGTTATATGATCTTCGTCATAGCAACGACGGGCCCGCCCCTCTCCTCATTACTATGTGACGCGCTGTCTTTGACCACAGCTATTTGACCCAGATCACTATAGCAACGGCAATGTTGATATTATCCCCCCTCTGTGTGTACACTGCTATGTGATGCCAGCGCTGCTGTAGACACTTGACCTTGATGCTGTGGCTATCAGCTGTTGATGTTAAACAGCACAGCCTCATCTGAGAGTGTGCTGCAACACACTCTCTCTCTCTCTGACCGCCTCCACCACCACCACCATGCACATCTACCTCTCTGACCTGGCCCCTTTAGATGCTGTCATCTCCCCCAATATATACATTACATACATTGAAAAACCTCGATTTCCTTCACTCCCCCCTTTGATTCTTCAAACAACTGTCAGAATCAACAAACTACTTGGTTTCTCAATTATACTCGACTGTCATTTTAACGTACACGTCCTCCCAGGGAGACAGCATCCCGTCAAAACTGCGATCTCGCTAGTCGATGCCCACGATGCGTTCCCCATGGCACCAGGGAACACACAGTCGCACATCCACTAAACGACACCCAGAGGCAAACCTCACAGCCCACGAAAGCTTTTTTTTTAATTTTTTTTCCTTGTTCTCTACCATGGTTTTATGTACTCTCTTACTGCAAGTCATGACTTTTTACTCGTACCCTCTTACGCTTACTCATACTATTACGCGACACCTCAACTGTCGTCACAGTGATGTCTACAATTCTATCTTGTTGTTTTACCCACCCATTGCAATGTCCATCTTCCCCTCTGGGACTTGTCTCTTCAGCTAGAAAACCCTCCTTTCTTTGTGGTCCCGAGATAAACTCACCTTTCCCCCCTTATCTACCTTCTATATATATATATATATATATATATATATATCTTATATATATATATATATCTTATATATAAATCCTCCATAAGGTTTCCAATATATCTCATACTCCTGGGAATTATTCTCAATGAATACACAGGACTTCACATTGTTGTCTTGTCTCTCTCTTCATGAACTCTGGAAGGAAGTCCCTGTTTTGTTCATGATTCAACAATACACCCGCCCATGCTCTTGGTTTCAAAACGCCTCGAAACAGCGTCTCCGCAGGAAAGCCCCCCCGATGTCTGCCTCGTCCTCCCCTGGGCAACACCGCCTGTGACCGCTGGACTCCACCCCGTTGGCCGTCTCCACCGCTGTCGATGGTCCTCCCACTATCGGTCGTCTCCGGACTCTGAAAACAGAAAACACCAGCAGTCTTCTGTACACAACCTTCCTTTGTGTTTTCCATTATACCATGGCTTTGGCCTTGCAGCTCATTCCATATTGTCCTCTCCAGTTCTCTATATATATTTTCTCTGCAAGCCACTGCCATGGCCACGCCCTTTCAGACTGTGTTGACGTTGTGAGTGTCATACAGCCAATGGCGCTCGTTATCTACTAGTCTACCACCTTCTCAACACCCATATCTGTCCTACAGGGCGGTTCCCTGTTGTCGTCTTCCGTCGCGACACCAGCAGCTTACGATACCCACTTCCGCGCCCTATCTTCGTCCCATGGTTGGCCCCCAGCGCGATCACGCACGCCAGGTTTTTTCTGGTGACCGTGTTCTCTGAAAACTCTTGCCCTATTTATCAGGTGTGAGAAGGCGCAACTGAAAATTAAACTCCCTCTTTATTTTCCACCTTAACCTCGTTAATTAACTGCACCTCATCTCTCTGTGAAGTTCTTATTTAATCCATTGTATAATTAAACTCTATTTGATTAACGTGTCTATCAATATTATAATATTAATAACATAAAACAGAGCATCGCTCTAACATACAACAGAGCAGTCCGTCGCTCTAAACAACAACAGAGCAGTCCGTCGCTCTAAACAACAACACAGAGCAGTCCGTCGCTCTATCATAACACTGTGTATACACACAAGCAGTTTCTCAGTTCCCTGCCTCTAACCCTGTATACACACATAAGCAGTTTCTCGGTTCCCGGCCCCCTGTATACACACATGAACAGTTTCTTCCTGGTTCCCTGTTCCGTACACCGTGTTGTCTCTCTGGTTCCCAACACACTTGTACACTTATAAAATTCACTCTTCATGTTCCAATATCTGACTGGAATCACTATTCTTATTATCCTGATAATAATATTTCCCCTTGCCACTAGGTGGTAGCAGATATCTATCTTCAAATATTTGCCTGCATTACCCCACTCCCACCCCTAGATGGCGGCCGACTTATTCTGACGTGTCACTGCATCTGTGTTTGTTCCTCTCTCCCTCGCCTCATTGCTGACTTCTCCTGGCGGCCATTTTGTCTCTCTGGTTGTTTTTTTTTACATTCTCTCCTTATCTGGTGTCAGCCTCCTCGTGGCTCTTTGCGGCCATCTTGTCTCTGTGCCTCGTTATCCCTTCCTCCTCCGTAGGCCCGAAAACTGCTTTCTCTCATCTTATCTCGCTCATACGATTCTGCTGTCTCCTCATACTGAACTCGCTCATGCGATTCTCCTGTGTCTGATAAGATGGCTACTTTCTTAAACAAACGGCCGCTGCCCTCCCTTCAAAGGCCTAGAAATAAAACACAACGCAGAGTCAACGGATACAGAGGTGATAAGTGGCTGATTGTGGTTTTGATCGAAATCTAACAGGCCTGATATTCTATATTCATACTTAAAATGGCATGTGTCCGGGTCGCAAAATTCGAGAGGCAGTTAAATAATTTTGTGTCCTGTACTGTGCAGGACAGTGATGCAACAGTAGCAGGACAGTGGATCACAGTGATGTAGCAGGACAGTGATGTAGCAGGACAGTGATGTAGCATCACAGTGATGTAGCAGGACAGTGATGTAGCATCACAGTGATGTAGCAGGACAGTACATCACAGTGATGTAGCAGGACAGTGATGTAGCAGGACAGTGATGTAGCATCACAGTGATGTAGCAGGACAGTACATCACAGTGATGTAGCAGGACAGTGATGTAGCAGGACAGTACATCACAGTGATGTAGCAGGACAGTGATGTAGCAGGACAGTACATCACAGTGATGTAGCAGGACAGTACATCACAGTGATGTAGCAGGACAGTACATCACAGTGATGTAGCAGGACAGTACATCACAGTGATGTAGCAGGACAGTGATGTAGCAGGACAGTGATGTAGCATCACAGTGATGTAGCAGGACAGTACATCACAGTGATGTAGCAGGACAGTGATGTAGCAGGACAGTACATCACAGTGATGTAGCAGGACAGTGATGTAGCAGGACAGTACATCACAGTGATGTAGCAGGACAGTACATCACAGTGATGTAGCAGGACAGTACATCACAGTGATGTAGCAGGACAGTGATGTAGCAGGACAGTGATGTAGCAGGACAGTACATCACAGTGATGTAGCAGGACAGTGATGTAGCAGGACAGTGATGTAGCAGGACAGTACATCACAGTGATGTAGCAGGACAGTGATGTAGCAGGACAGTACATCACAGTGATGTAGCAGGACAGTGATGTAGCAGGACAGTACATTACAGTGATGTAGCAGGACAGTACATCACAGTGATGTAGCAGGACTGTTAAAGGTGTATTCCACCCAAATGGTTAGCAGGACAGTGATGTAGCAGGACTGTACAGTACAGTGGTAAAATGGCTGCAGGACAGTTAAAGGTGTATTCCACCCAAATAGTGTTAAAGGTTATAACCCAAATCGAATGATTTTAAAGGTGTATTCCACCCAAATTGTTTTAAAGGTTATAATACAGTAGCAGTATAGTGGATCGCAATGATGCAACAGTAGCAGGACAGTTAAAGGTGTATTCCACCCAAATGGTTAGCAGGACAGTGATGTAGCAGGACTGTACAGTACAGTACAGTGGTAAAATGGCTGCAGGACAGTTAAAGGTGTATTCCACCCAAATGGTTAGCAGGACCGTGATGTAGCAGGACTGTACAGTACAGTACAGTGGACAGTGGTAAAATGGCTGCAGGACAGTTAAAGGTGTATTCCACCCAAATAGTGTTAAAGGTTATAACCCAAATCGAATGATTTTAAAGGTGTATTCCACCCAAATTGTTTTAAAGGTTTTAATACAGTAGCAGTACAGTGGATCACAGTGATGCAACAGTAGCAGGACAGTTAAAAAGGTGTATTCCACCCAAATGGTTAGCAGGACAGCCCCATCACAATGTGCAGGAGGTGTGTACAGTAGCAGTACAGTATGTGTACAGTAGCAGTACAGTATGTGTACAGTAGCAGTACAGTAGGTGTACAGTAGCAGTACAGTATGTGTACAGTATCAGTACAGTAGGTGTACAGTCGCAGGACAGTTAAAGGTGTATTCCACCCAAATGGTTAGCAGGACAGTACATCACAGTGATGCAACAGTAGCAGGACAGTTAAAGGTGTATTCCACCCAAATGGTTTTAAAGGTTCTAATACCCAATTGTGTTATGGTGTCTTCCCCAAATCCTTTTAAAGCTTATAACCCCAAATAGTTTGAATGAATAAATGAATGAAATGGGACTATGAAGTCTTTATTTGTAACACATGTGAGATGGGCAGCACACACGCATTCCTTTGGGGGGGTTGCCATTGAAATGTCATCTGCGCTTGACCCATCCTGTCATCCTTCATCCTGTCGTGGGTCCGCTCCAATACAATACCTTGCCAATCCAAGTGCTCCTGTTCATCTTCATCAGGGACGTGACAGCATTAGCGATCAGTTCTGCATGTTTTTCCATTCTTTCGTTTTTATTTTTGTATGTGTATTCCCACAAATAGCTTTAAAGGTGTATTCATCCCAAATGTTTCTAAAACTTTATTCCACCCAAAGTTAAAATACTACTTCATGTTCAACTCCTAAAGGTATATATGCTTGAATTACATTCAAGTAATCTCATGACTTCCAGCTGGCTATAATGGAGGCGGTGAGCCCTCTAGTGTTCAAACATAAATAAGACACTATTCTAGACAAAATGAATTCTAATATTCTACACACCGGCGCCTAATTGTGCCTTAAACTAAACACAATTACAAAATATATATATATATATCGGAGAAGCTACCGACATAATCAAAACACTCATATGGCCCTTACACTGTGTCTACGTACGTGACTTCTATTTTTACTTCTATTTTTTTTACATGCTATACTATTTTATTTCACTTATCTTTTGTCTAGCACAGTCTCTGGAGCGTAACAGAAAGAAGCATTTTGTATAAAAGTATTCTGTACTTCTGTATGACAACTATTAAAGAAACTTGAACTTGAAACTTGATACATGACATACAGATAGACAGTACTGCTACATCTATACATTTATGACATACCAGATTTGCAAATACAGTACTGTTTGTGATACATGGCAGGCATGTTAGACATCGTTTTGCCTCCTGAGCACAGTGATGTACAGGTGCAGCTCAATAAATTAGAATATCGTGGAAAAGTATATATTTAGCTGTATTGATGCAGTAATTTGTGCAAAAGGAGCCCCAACCGCGTGAATACTTTCGGTAAGCAACAAGCCCTTCCGCGTTGCTCTGATTGGCCGAGCGTGCGCATGCACATGAGCCGCAACAAGCCCCTCAGCCAGGCAGCAATACTAAGGTCCGCTTAATGCAATTTATACAAATGGAAGTATTGATTTCGCCGTAACGAATCATTAAAAAAATATACCGTTAACTGGAATATGTTGTTTCTTTACACATATGTTGGATTATGTAATTGGTTTGTCATGACAAACCAATAAAAAAGACAAACCAATTACATAATCCAACATATGTGTAAAGAAACAACATATTCCAGTAACTTTTTCTGATCAGTTAGGAGTTGTTTAGAAACAGTGTAAATAATAACAATCAAATAGCACACAAGCTAACACTACTACTACAAGCACAACACATAAACAAGCACATCATTTGTGATCAACTGTAATCCTCATTGTGCAGGTGTTCTCAGTGAGCATGGTGAGGTTATGTGCACACATTCAGATTGTCTTGTCCTTTCATGGTGCTGGTCCTCAAAAAAATTGCAGTTACTTTGTTGGGCAAAAAGAGCAATAGACTTAAGCTAAATTCAGGCAGCCAACCACGTCCAATGGCTGCTGATATCCTCCACCCTAAAAAGGTGCAGGATCACAGAGCCTGAAGAAGAGTGGAGCAGGAGACCAAACACACCCAGGACAGGATGACCACAGTCAGCAGATGAGGGATGGAGCAGGAGAGATGAGGAATGAGATAGGACTAAACAGACCAGTAAGTAGTGATTCCGGGCCCCCTGGGAGACATGCCAAGGAAAGAGAAAAAGTAAAGCATTGTTAGTTAGTATTGTGGCTATATGATGCTAATTATGTGAGTTAGTCAACTGGCCTACTAGAAGGCCTTTTATATGAGATCAAGTCAAGTCAAGTCAAGAGTTTTATTTGTCACGGCATACGGATATACAATGAAATGCGGGTGGTCTTGCCCGCAACGATGTGCAATTGGTACAACATATAATGGAATCCAATACAAAAAAATTTGTGCAATAAAATTGTGCAATAACAGGTAGCAGGTAACAATACATTTGTGCAATAACGGGTAACAGTTAACAGTTAACAGTAGTAGTAATAGTAGTGCAATACACTGTTACTGTTGCTAATACTAATTTAAATTGGCCTTTCCTTTTGGCAATATATTTGGTATTTGGTATGGTCAAATATTCAGTATACTCAAGTCCCATTATGGAATATGGGTTTATTTCTGTGGCCACTACTGATGACCATTTTGTATAATGCGTCATTGACAGCAACATCATGTGAAAATGTGCCCCATTGCATTGGAGCCTGGTGAGAGGATACAACATATAGTGCTATGTGTCTAAGTACTAAAGCGATCAGTGAAATCTTGGCCTGTACAGAAATATCAGAACCTGAACCAATCCCAGCTACTCACATAACCTAGTTTTAGGTAGAAGCATAAATGTCATAACCTGGCAGATCTCAAAACAAACTGGTCAGACTACTGCTTGACCTTACTCCTAGAACCCACCTCACCCCTGCCCACTTTGACAACCTAGGATGGCTTAGAGTAGACGACAGAGTACAGCAACTTGCAATGGGCCTGGTCAACAAGATACACTATACGACGGACTAAGGTACCCATGTACATGTCAAAATACTTCCCAAAGGTCAGTGAATACCACGATCACAACACCAGAGGGAGCTCAACAAATCATGTTAAACCCAGATTCGGCTCAAACAAGGGACTAAACACGGTTCGCAATTATGCCACATCGATGTGGAACGCCCTACCCAAAGCTGTAAAGCAGGGGTCAGCAACCTTAGGCACGAGTGCCACCATTGGTACACATTATCTAAACCAACATGGCACACTAGCAAATGTGTAAGAGGAACCTTTTTGGAAATGTTGAGTTACCTCCCCATGCAGTTACCTCTTTCACAGCCATTGGCAGTTGCACAGCCTGTTATTTATGGTACTGTAGGTTGACTGATATACCAGGGATATTTCATGGTCAGAGCCAATGAGAAGGGTCAGTCTGTTGTTGTTTGCCGAACATTGAGTGTTAAACGCCATTTTGAGACCAAACATGAGAACTTTAAAGGATGAGGCAGACAAGGCTGAATGTGTCCAGGTATGGCAAGCAAGCATCTCATAAAGACGGCAGCATTCTCTTATATATTTATGAGAGGAAAATGGTTATTAAAACTATTGCTATGCACGTTGCCTATATGGATGGAATAGAATTACAGATCTGTTGGAGATTTACATTGTGATGTGGTGTCATAATTAACCTTAATATTGATATGGCACACTGGTTAACAAGAACATTTTAAAATGGCACTTCGTATCAAAAAGGTTGCTGATCCCTGCTGTAAAGGAATGTGAATCACTACCCACTTTCAAAACCACTCTCAAAGAGCAACTACGGGAGACTGCAATTCGAAACTGGCCCCTGTAAATGTCCTAACCCAACCCCCTCCAATGTACAGTAAATGACCAAGTATGGTTTCGTCAATATTCCAATGTACAGTTTTGCTTGTACAGTTGTACAGTGTACTTAGTATAATAGTAGTAGTAAAGTATAATTTCTGGGTACTTTTTACACCCCTGTTTATAATAATTGAAAATGGGGGACCCTGATGTAAACAAGACAAACGTCTTTCTCTGGTCTGCATCCCCTTAACAATTGTATGTATTGAGCTGTTTTGATTGATTGATTGAAAACTTTATTAACAGATTGCAGAATGGGTACAATATAGTACAGCTCAATACACACAATTGTTAAGGGGATGCAGACCAGAGAAAGACTTTCGTCTTGTTTACATCAGGGTCCCCCATTTTCAATTCATCAGGACATATATGACATACATGACATACAGATAGACAGTACTGCTACATCTATGTACTGTACTGTACCCATTCTGCAATCTGTTAATAAAGTTTTCAATCAATCAAACACAACTACTGTACATAACGTTAAATAGACCGTGGACGACGTACCCCCCCCCCCCCATACACAACCTACAGCATAACTTCCCACAGTAACGTTAACCAAATACTGTGGGCGACGCAGCCCCCCGCCCCCCTCCCACATACAACCTACAGCATAACTTTTATATCAGTATAATACAACTCTCAAAGCCAACGTAGAGTTTGTGCACTACTGTACATTTTAACTAGCACTTACCAGCCTCGGGACTCGGCAGTTCTGTTGTACAATGTGGTAGAAAAGATCGCTGTGATCCGCTACATCACTGTGATCCAATGTCCTGACTCCTGCTACATCACTGTCCTGCTACAGTACATCACTGTGATCCAATGTCCTGACTCCTGCTACATCACTGTCCTGCTACAGTACATCACTGTGATCCACTGTCCTGCTACTGTTGCATCACTGTCCTGCACAGTATGATGAATTGAAAATGGGGGACCCTGATGTAAACAAGACAAACGTCTTTCTCTGGTCTGCATCCCCTTAACAATTGTATGTATTGAGCTGTTTTGATTGATTGATTGAAAACTTTATTAACAGATTGCAGAATGGGTACAATACAGTACAGCTCAATACACACAATTGTTAAGGGGATGCAGACCAGAGAAAGACTTTCGTCTTGTTTACATCAGGGTCCCCATACATGACATACAGATAGACAGTAGGCCTACTGCTACATCTATGTACTGTACTGTACCCATTCTGCAATCTGTTAATAAAGTTTTCAATCAATTCAATCAATCAAACATGTATATATTCCCTCCCCGCCGTATGTATATTTCTCTCCCACCCACCCCCTCCTAATGTACAGTCCCCTCCCCATCATATGTATATACTCTGTCAGGATCTAGGGGTAACAGTACTGTATATTTGAATACCGGTTATGTCACAATTTACAAATGTATCAGTACTAAATACCTATATGTCCCTAATACCCTATGCCATAAATGTCATGTATGTTGTGTATGTCATAAATGTCTATATGAATTGAAAATGGGGGACCCTGATGGAAACAAGACAAACGTCTTTCTCAGGTCTGCATCCCCTTAACAATTGTATGTATTGAGCCGTACTGTATTGTACCCATTCTGCAATCTGTTAAATAAAGTTTTCATTCATTCATTCATTCACAACTCTCAAAGCCAACGTAGAGTAGAAAAGATCGCTCCTGTGAATTAGAAAAGCCAGCCCCGCCCCCAGCCTAGTGAATGAGAAAATCCTGCCCCTAGTGGAGCAGGACAGTCCCTACACAGTACAGTACACAAAATGATCTAACTCCTACTGCAAAATTCAGTACTGCATCTACAAAAAAAACTGTAAATCATCTGTCCTCTATTCATTTGCTTAGATTTTCTGTACACCTGATCTTAAGAAGGTGCTGAATGAGCTCAGTGGCAATATTTCACATCTGGTCA
Source organism: Notolepis coatsorum (assembly GCF_963971535.1). Lineage (NCBI taxonomy): Eukaryota > Metazoa > Chordata > Actinopteri > Aulopiformes > Paralepididae > Notolepis > Notolepis coatsorum. Next base: position 118,984,790 of record NC_140165.1, read on the forward strand.
ATGTTAGCATGGTGTTATTCACTGTCGAATATGAAAGAAAAGAAGAAAGAAAAAGAAAATGTATATTCTCCTTTGGTTCGTTACAATTTACTCAAGCCTAGTAACGGACGCAATATTTCTGAGAACACGCGAATGGACCTTGTAGAAGTGGAGCAATCCTCCATTTAATTAGGTATGTATTTTTAGGCACATTTTCAGGAACATTTTAAAATGAATGATCTGCATCAGAATAACCTATAATAATAAAAAAGAATCACATAACATACAACAAGACATACCAGAACACAATAATAAATAATGTACTTGTTATTACACATCGCTGCGGGCATGGCCCCCCGCATTTCACTGTATGCTTGTATGCTGTGACAAATAAAACTCTTGACTTGACTTGTAAAGAATAATTGATGGAGTAAAATAAATTAAAATATACAATAATAATGAACAGATCCACAGACAATAACAAACATTTGGGGTCACAAGACAAGAGAACAGGAAAAATAATTTATATATATAATTATAAAAATACAAAAACATATAAAATGTATAAAAATGCTAAAAGACTAAATGTCCCCTAAACCCACCCCAGGACCTCTCAGGACCAACCATCTCGCTCTGTTGCTAGATCATTGGCTTAACTCTCAGCTGCCGACGCCCACAGACTAATGTTAGATTCCTTGACTCCAATTACTCGAGCTGTGGAGATCTCTAAATAAATTACATCTAAGAATGTTAGAGCCCAATTACATCAGAAGAACTGACACTCCTCTTCAAACACCAGTCTCATGGTTTGAATAGAGGCCTTGCTCTCTAGTCCTCTCTTCCAACACTAGTTGTCTCTCTTCCAACATGGCTGCCTCTAACCAGACACACATAAGGCCCAAGGAGTGCTTGAGCACCTGCCCCTTTCCCTCAGAGTCAAGAAAATGCCATTTTCTGGCTGGTGGTAATTATCAAGTATTTTATTATTTGTTTATTTTCTATTGAATCAAATATGTGCAGCAATGCATTTTTAAGTTTTGAAAGATTGCGTCGCTCCCAACTATCCTTTGACATCTGTAAGCTTTGCAACAGGACTCAGGGTGCTTTCACACCAGAGCTGCTTGGTCCGGGCTATCGGACCAGAGTTCGTTTTCTCGGATAGTCCGCTTTTTTTGGGGTGGTGTGAATGCTCAGTCGAACTCTGGTGCGGACCAAACACGCAAACTCTGGTCCGCCTGAAAACGTAGGTCTCGGTTCGCTTCATCGGACCAAATATAGGAAGTGAGTCACGACTCTCACGAGCAGAGTGCTAAATTACTACCTAACCAATCAGATCTGCGATATGAGGTAGCGCCACGAGCAGAGCAATGTGTGTGGACAAGAGGCGGGTTGCTACGTTTACTGTAGGGAGGGGCTTTTAGACCCATGTTTTTTTTTTTGCTTCAACATCCTCTCAATATGCGGGACATTCGGTCAAATGGTGGGACAGTACAACCAAAAGCGGGACACCTGGTCACCCTACCACCGACTGAAAATTGTGAGCCTCCGCTGATCTGGAGTCAGACAGGGCTTGCAGTCACACACACACGCGCGCGCGCACACACGTTAGGGCTCGCAGTCACACACACACATTTCCACTATTGTGTCCAATAGACGAGCGCCCTTTTCATCCGTGTGACATTGTTCAGAAAGTTTAGTGCGCTTGACAAATTGCAGTGTGAATGCAGACGAACCAAATGAAGAATGCAACAATGTTGCAACTTCACCCCCCGAACCGCACAGAGTCCGCACTGAGTCCACCAAAACTATATGTGAAAGCGCCCTCAGTAGGAAATACTGCATGTGGTTTAGAGGGGTGGCTCCTAGATAGAGCAGGGCAGGACGCAGAAAGAGACGATATCTCCTCCCGTGTATGAAGATCATCATTTATATATTTATTTAAAATATTTATTGTTATACCTGACATTGCTGCGAATGAGGGCAATCTTAACTTTTTTCTAGTTAAAATAAAGGTTTGAAATTTAATTAATTAGGATCAATGGTATTCAATATAGAGTGAAATAAGCGACCAACAGTGCAAAGAACTGTTTTTTTACACCGCGAAACTGTATATAAATAATTTACAATCAATCCAAAACATCTGTATTACTCATAAACTGTTTTGCATAACGAGCAAACAGTGTTTCTCATCCTCATTCAGACATCAGAGCAAACTGGTCAGCATATCATCTTGACTTGATATTTCAGAAATCTCCTGTTCCAAAGCTTTATTGAGCAAAAGCTGAACTATTTCACAAATGATGACCACTTAATAATAGTTTCATACAGGCTAAAACACTGAGAAGCACACATTTAACCGGACCACCTGCTATCAGAAGGCCTTGTTGAGTCATGGTGTCCTACTCAATCAACCCTGCACCACCTGCTACCAGAAGGCCTCGTTGAGTCATGGTGTCCTACTCAATCAACCCTGCACCACCTGCTACCAGAAGCAGGGCCGCCTCAGGGGGTGTGCGAGCAGTGCGGTCGCACAGGGCCTCGCGGGAAGGGGGGCCTCGCAAAATAATTTTTTTTTTTATTTTTTTTTTTTTATTATTATTATTATTATTATTTTTTTTTTTTTTTTTTTTGCGAGGCCCCCCTTCCCGCGAGGCCCTTTTTCATCACAGACCTAAAATCTAGTTTTGCTTATATGCTTATATATTTCACATTAGACACGTTTGTAGAATGTGTCTGACTTGTTCCTGGGTCTGCAGTGACTCACTATTGGAGCTCTGGGGCTCTGCAGCAGACATACTATTGGTTTCAACGAAGGGAGTGGTTACTTACATCATGTGTAGTACGCCGGCGTGAGTCAGCTGCGTTTGACTATTTCGCGCGTGCAGCTTTTGACTATTATGCTTAGTTATGCCAGCCAAGACGAAGAGGTCGGTCATTATCAGTCGGTCGGTCACCAAGGAACGTTGACGAAAGGCCTCTCGCTGGCGGGACAAATGGCCGGAGCCTTGTCATGGTGCAGTCGGGATATAGCCATGATGATGTCGGCTAGTAGCTAGCTTAGCTAAAGGCTAACTAGCGTTAGCTAACCTAGAGACAGCGCATGCAGCCAAGATGAAGAGGATGGTCGTTTGGCAGATGAACTTCGTCAACTCCACGCGGTTGTCTCCATCCTCTTGGACGTTTGGTGAGTTTTTAACCTATTCTATTAACTCTATTCTATTCCCGCCGTGGACATCTCTCTCTCTCTCTCTCTCTCTCTCTGGAGCTAAACTGGCCGACTAGCTGTTGTAGTACTACTAGTAGCTAACGTGTGTGGCCTGGTGTCAGCACCTGTATGTAGCCGCATAGCTTGCTTCTGCGTTAGCTAATGGTTAGCGATAGCCTGGTTGAGCTAACTGTTAGCCAGTTAGCTGTTTAGCTACGACGTTAGCTGCCGGCTGTGCTCGGCTGGGAACGTTCGTTTGATGCTATCAGTTAGCCTTGAGTTAGCTGTTAGCTTGTGCTACGACCATTGACATTAGCCGTGAGAATAGCAGGGGGTTCTGGCACTCTGACTACGACATCATCTTTGACAGAAGATGTAGTCGGGCCTGCACCATGACAAGGCTCTGGCCATAGCTTATTTTTGTCCCGCCAGCGAGAGGCCTTTCGTCAACGTGGAGACCTGTGTTGCGGCCTTTCGCCCTGCGTTCCTTGGTGCAGGTAAGATTAATGAAAATGTCATGACATTACCCCACTCTTCCTTCCTTCCCCTCCCGAATGTTTTGTTAATAACGATGTTTTTTTCCAGGCAAAACATATGTTACTTCACAACATTTGGAGATACGACATGTGCTGTGTGTGAATTCATTGTCTTGGTCGTTTGTGTAGCTTGGGTAGCGTTGGGCCGTTGGCCAAAGCTGTGTGTGGCCTGGTGTCAGTAGCCTACCTAGCTAGCCTTTAGCTGTCGGCCATTGGCTCCTTGCTGCTTTGTTTTCTCTAGTATAGACCCTCTTCTCTTTGGATTTAAGTGTTGATCTTTGTCCTTTTGGATCTATGTATATTCATGTTGCCTTTGTGAAGTTATCTTTTCCTTCTGTTTTGTTCTTTCATTAAAAGTTGAATATCCTTTAGGGGGTCATCTTTGCTTATCTCTCTCATACATGCTCTCTCTCTAACACACATGCTCTCTCTCTCTCTCTCTCTCTCTTTCTAACACACACAGTCTGCCTATGGCGGCCTTTCTCGATGGCTAGGCTGTGCTCGCTGAGTCTGTACCTAGTCAAGGATCTTCAGTCACAGTGCTCAGGTATTCTGCCACTGTGTACTCTCTGTTTAGGGCCAAATATCATTTCAATTTCTTTCCAATGTGTCTCTCTCTCTGTACACTGTATATTGACTGTAGAACGGGAGCTCTCTCTCGCTCTCTCTCTTGCTATATGTTGACTGTATCATGCCCAGCCTCGGGCAGCGCTATTATTTACGAATATGTTGACTGTATAAAAAAAAAGAAAAAAAAATATTATATTTTATATATATATATATATATATATATATATATATATTTTTTTTCCTTTGGGGGGGGGGGGGGGGGGGGGGGGGCTCGCGTTTAAATCTCGCACAGGGCCTCGCATTTCTCCCAGGCAGCCCTGACCAGAAGGCCTCGTTGAGTCATGGTGTCCTACTCAATCAACCCTGCACCACCTGCTATCAGAAGGCCTTGTTGAGTCATGGTGTCCTACTCAATCAACCCTGCACCACCTGCTACCAGAAGGCCTTGTTGAGTCATGGTGTCCTACTCAATCAACCCTGCACCACCTGCTATCAGAAGGCCTCGTTGAGTCATGGTGTCCTACTCAATCAACCCTGCACCACCAGCAGCCAGTCTGTTGTTATTTCACAATTTATTTCCTTGTTGAACCAGACCAGGCTTTAGCTCCACTATGTTCACCTTGGTTAACAACCAGGAAAGGCCCAAGAGAACGTATTGTATTGTTGTTGAAATCTAGTAATCCATGCATGAAATAATTTTTTTATTTTCAGATAATGTCTTAGTTACATCAAGATTGTGCCATGAAGGCAGTGCTATGTTTATATGTGATGTATTTACAATGATGACAGGTCTCTACATATATAGATTAGTGCTGTCAGGCGATTAAACAATTTTATCTAATTAATTACAGGATTTGTAATTAATTAATCTAATTAATCACATTTTAATCGCATAACCATTTTATGCCTGATATTCTATATTCTATAATCATATTTCAAATAGCATGTGTCCGGATGGCAGAATTCAGTACTGTATCTACAAAACCTTCTGTTTAATCATCTTCCATCTATTAATTTGCTTAGATTTTTCAGGTCTGGTCAATTTGAGCATGGTGTTATTCACAGTCAAAGATAAAAAAATTTTTTTTTATTGATATTCTCATTTGGTTCATTACAATTTACTCAAGCCTGGTAACAGACACTGTATTTCTGACACTGGAAATACATTCCCTGAGATCCATATATGTCCCTAGAATCAGATACCAAGAACATGCAAATGGACCATATAAAAAAAAAAGTCTGTAAATGTGTATTCTACGTTCTTATGGAATGAATGAGATAAAAAAAAATATTATAAAATTTTCATTTTCATAACGCGATAATTTGCTGTGTAATTAATTAATCTAATTAACGTGATAAACTGACAGCCCTAATATAGATTAATATTGCTGAGTGGAATATATTGGAGCACATAATCCTCTCAAAGTAACTCTGAAGTAACATGTTTATGCATTCAAGTCAAGATATATCTCTTTTAATGGCTCTTACCATACAGTAAATCTATTATATTGTTACAATATATTTCACATTCTGTTTATAGTGAATAGACATTAAACAATAAATATACATTTGTATTTATTTTATTCTTGTCATTGAGCAGTCCTCGACTATAGGTACTAATCTTGTAGTTCCAATTAGATGGAAAGACATGCAGAACACAACTGCCATAGAAAATATTGTATTATGTGATTGAATGGAAGAAACTTCTTGATTTAAAACAATACAGCACTTTGGCTTTTCAATCTTTAGCAATCAAATGTATTGCAGTTCACAAAGAGTCAACCATCAATATTGTCTGCTCTGGGAGTGGAGACCAGAGCATGTGAGCGAGAAATCCGCTCTTCGCTCTAGACGGCAGAGTTCCGCTCTCATTCGCTCATGTCGCCCCCCCCCCCCCCCCCCCCCCAAGCCGCTCAGTGCTCAGCTTCATTTGCGCATGAAGCGCTCCCCGCTCCACAGCCCGCTCAGCTTAGCTTGATTTGACCAAACTACAACAGTCTGCACCCCCTGGGCCCCTTTACACATTAACTGCCACGCTTATATCCATCAATGTTTGATCACTGCCACCAGTCTAAGCCTATGGAGATGTTCACCTTCTTTGCAGGGCTATAACTTTTTAAATTGTATTGCTAAATTGACATTACTATGGCCCATTCAACATCGATTATCTATCGTTCAGGATGTAGGAACGTTATACTTTTTCATTCATATATTCATACGAAAATACCGTCTAGAACAGTGGTTCTCAAACTTTTTACACCAAGTACCACCTGAGAACGTAGCTGGCTCTCCAAGTACCACCATAATGACCGGCGTTAAAATACAGTCTATTCAGCTATGCACAGTTCACGCAGGAGGCAAATGTATTCCTATTACCATTATTTATTGTTAACTTTTGTCAGACACAGCCACAATGTACAAAGGGATAGCACTAGAACTAGCAAACGCTTCCACACAACTCATACAATGCAAGGGGCATTGAGAACATAATAACGAACATTCTCACATAGCAAGTGAGAAAATTAAGAACAACTGTATTTCAGCAAATGTACTTAATTCTCTCTCTCTCTCTCTCTCTCTCTCTCTCTCTCTCTCTCTCTCTCTCTCTCTCTCTCTCTTTCTCTCTCTCTCTCTCTCTCTCTCTCTCTCTCTCTCTCTCACACAGCAAGCAATTGTCCGTCACACTCTCTCTCTCTCACACTCTCACACACACACACACACAATTATTTTGTTACAAAAACTTAATTTCCTGCATTCTGGTGCAGGCATTTTTGAATTTTTACCCTTTAAATGCCAGTGTTTGTGATGGGCATCACAAATTATTGTAAAAAAGAAAATAAACACATATTCAATACATTTTTGAATGTTTACCATTTAAATGCCAGTTTGTGTGATGGCATCACAAATTATTGTTAAATACACAAAAAGTTAAATATTTACAATATATCAAATGCAAAGTACATTTTTCTGGGGGGGTGTTATGTACTAGAGGCCTGGTCACTCCTGTGTCACCAGGGCAGGCAGGTGAGGGCTGCCAATTAGCCAATTAGTGCTGATTGGTTACCTGCTGGGGAGCTTCAAAGGCAGACCCAGAAACACACATGCACGGTCTGTGCCTAGTGAAAGAGCTGTCAGGTTCTTACAGTCCTTGTCCGTTGGGTTACCAGTACATTAGCTTAGTTATATTAGTAGTTCCTTGGTTTTAGTAGCATTCTTGAGTTAGAGCACAGGGTTTTGGTGTTGATTACACATAGGTTGCGTACCCATGAGCCAGGGTCGTAACAATTGGGCGCTCGTCCGGGATCTTTTACCCCTAGCACTTTGTTTGGTGATTTTTTTTTGTGTTGCACGGGGTGTCATCATATTATGGTTTGGGTGGTGTTCGTTACACATGGTGTAACGTGGGGGCTGAGCCATTTTCATCAAACAGGTGAGTATGCCGTATTTGTTTGTAATTTGATGTGACTACTTATGCTGTTAAAATATATAGTTTAGTAGGCACCACATGTAGATAGGGATATTATTTTCTGGTTGTTGGTTAGCGTCCGGTGCACCGCGTACTCCTGGGGCGGTCAATGAAATGATTGTATATGATCTTTGACTGGTAGCAGGTGTGGTTGAAGAAAGTTAGGTCTACAGGGCATTAGTTTAAGGGTAGGTAGGTTAGGGCGGCCAGGAAACACAGGTAGTGTGGTAGGGCTTGATTTAGTGTTTCTTAGGGTAGACATGTGGTAGGCCGGGGTTTTCTGCAGTTTAGACGTAGAAGCATATGTGGTCACATCAGGTTAGAAGGCGCACCTGTTTGGAATATTTTGTTGGATTTATTTTGTTTGTTTAAGTGTTTGGTGAGCATACCTGGTAGCACCTAACACCCTGCGTGTATGACACGTCTATTTAGGGTGGGTGTGTTTTATTTTTATTTTTTTTTGTTTGTTTGTGCAACCTGGAAAGGTGCGCTCCGTAGAGCTCACATTTCCACCGCGTCCCTTTATGGTTGTTATTATTGGCATTAGCATTCTTCATGGTTCTTCAGTGGTTCTTTGTGGTTCTTCAGTGGTTCTTTAGTGGTTTTTCAGTGGTTCTTTGGTGGTTCTTCGTGGTTTGTTAGTGGTTCTTAGTGACTGTAGGGTAAAGTGAGTAGCTTGTGGTGACTGGTACAGTAACGATGGCTACCATTAAGGATTTTGTTGAGAACCCCTCTGACGAGATGTTGGGAAGGTTTTCCAAAGAGCAGCTTCTGAAGCTTGCTGTGCACTACAATGTGGAGCTTACTGCCAGTGAGAAGCGGTTAAAAACGACTGCCTTGGGGACTTTGAGGGCTATACTCATTGAGGAGCAGGTGATTGTGGCAACGGTGGATGAGCTTCTTTTGTCTGAGGTGTCTCCACAACTCTCTGGCGTGGCGGAAGGTGTTGCCATCGATTGGGGGCCTAGGGAGTTGGCATTTAGGGAAAAGCAGCTACAACAAGAGCGTGAGTTTAAGGAAAAACAGCTACAACAAGAGGAGAGGAGAGATGAGAGAGAGCGGGAGCTTAAGGAAAAACAGCTACAACAAGAGGAGAGGAGAGAGGAGAGAGAGCACGATCGTGCAATGAAGGAGCTTGCATTTAAGCATGCTGTCTTGCAGGCGGGTTCTCTGCATCCAGAGTCACGTTCCGGGTTTGATGTAGGCAGGAATATTAGGATGGTGCCACCATTCTTTGAGAAAGACGTGGAAAGATATTTTCCCCTTTTTGAACGGGTGGCAACCACATTGAAGTGGCCTGATACCGCCTGGACACTGCTGCTGCAATGTGTTTTGGTTGGTAGGGCACAAGAAGCCTACACTGCTCTGTCCCTTGAACAAAGCGCTGATTATGAGCTGGTTAAAGCTTCCATATTGAGGGCTTATGAGTTGGTCCCCGAGGCCTATCGTCAGCGTTTTAGAGGTTATCGTAGGCAGGAGGGGCAGTCTTATGTTGAATTTGGAAAAGAGAAGGAGAACCTGTTTGACCGGTGGTGCACCTCGCAAAAAGCAGAGTCAAGGGAGCAGCTCAGACAGTTGGTTCTCCTAGAGGAATTTAAGAGGTGTGTTCCTGATAACGTTTCCACACATCTAAATGAGCATAAGGTATCAAAGATAGCCGACGCTGCTGTCTTGGCTGATGAGTTTGTGTTAACACACAAATCTGTCTTTGTAGATGAGGGCCGTGTGGAGTCCAGGGGTAGTAGGCGTCCTTCTCAGGGGAGCCGGTTCCCGGCACCCGTGTCTGCTGGTCGGTTTACTTCGACTCCTAGGCAAGGTGGCTCTGCTAGTGCATTCCCAGAGGGGGTTATCTGTTTTTACTGTAAGGAGCCTGGTCATATCGTTGCTGGATGCCCTGTGCTTAAGCAGAAACATTTAAAAACGGTGGCTCTGGTAGAAATCATAGACAGGACACCTATGCCGACATTAGAGGGTGGGGTGCGAAGTATCAAAGGTGCAGACAGGGAGCTAGAGGGCTCCTCAACATTTAGGATGGATGGATTTGTTTCACTGGTTGGTGAATTAGGATCAAGGCAGGCTATTACAATATGGAGAGATACAGGAGCTTTCCAGTCTCTCATTCTGGATGGAATTTTGCCATTTTCGGAAGATTCTTCATTGCATTCCGGTGCCATTGTTCAGGGCTTTGGAGGAGGCTTTGTGAATACTCCTTTGCATGAGGTCTCGCTAAACTCTCCCTTAGTATCAGGCAATGTTGTCGTAGGAGTGTGTTCTCACATTCCCATAAAGGGGGTGTCCTTCATTCTAGGGAACGATTTGGCCGGTGGCAAAGTGCTGGCTACTCCAGTTGTAATTCCCGTCCCTGTAGTTTCTGAGGTTCCTGATGAGCTCGCACAGAAGCATCCAGGAGTGTTTCCTGTGTGTGCGGTAACACGCGCAATGTCAAAGGTCAAATGTGACACCCATGAGGTTGTTAACTTAGATGGTGATATGACACTTAGTGACACGTTCTTTGTTGAGTTGAAAAGTGGCCCTGATGAGGGGTTTGGTAAGGTGATTCCGTCTCATGAGCAGTTGGTACTAGAGCAAAACAAGGATGTCTCCTTGTCGTCCCTCTTTGAAGAGGCGGTTTTAGAGGATGAAATGGTAGATACGTCTCAAGGATACTTTGTTAGCAATGACGTGCTCATGAGAAAGTGGACACCACCTAACCTGTCCAGTCTGGATGACTGGGGCAGTGTGTTTCAGATTGTTGTTCCAGCCGTGTATCATCCTGATATACTGCATCTAGCACATGATCATGATCTTGCTGGTCACATGGGGGTCAGGAAGACTTATGACCGTGTGCTGAGACATTTTTGTTGGCCTGGTTTGAAGTCAGATGTGGCACAATATTGTCGCTCGTGCCATGTGTGTCAGGTGGTTGGTAAACCAAACCAGAAGATCCCTCAGGCTCCTCTGCAGCCTATCCCTGCCGTTGGGGAACCTTTTGAGCGGATCCTCATTGACTGTGTTGGTCCCCTCCCTCGAACTAAGACAGGGAACCAGTACCTTTTGACTATTATGTGTGCAGCGACCCGTTTTCCTGAAGCCATTCCTTTACGCAAGATCACAGCCCCAGCTATATCCAAAGCTCTGGTTAGGTTTTTTTCGACTTTTGGTCTACCAAAGGTCATTCAATCAGATCAAGGGTCTAACTTCATGTCCCGTCTCTTTGCTCAGGTCCTCCAGCAGTTGTCTATCCAGCATTGCCCTTCCTCTGCCTATCATCCAGAGTCCCAGGGGGCGCTGGAGAGATTTCACCAGACTATCAAAACAATGCTGCGGGCATATTGTACGGAGTTCGACAAAGACTGGGATGATGGAATTCCTTTGCTTCTGTTTGCTGCTAGGGAGGTAACCCAGGAGTCTCTTGGATTCAGCCCGGCTGAGCTGGTGTTCGGCCACACAGTGAGGGGTCCTTTGAAACTGCTGAAGGAAAAGTGGTTGGCTGACCAGACTCCTTCCTCTACTAATTTGTTGGACTATGTGTGTGACTTCAGGCTTAAGCTTAGTAGAGCATGTGAACTAGCGAAAGAGAACCTAAAGGTAGCCCAAGGAAAAATGAAGGTGTGGTATGATAGGCGGGCCCGACATAGGGTGTTCTCACCGGGAGACAAGGTGTTGGTTCTCTCGCCTATTCTTGGGTCTGCATTACAGGCTAAATACAGTGGGCCATACTCCATTGAGCGCAAAGTTGGTGAGGTCGACTACTTGATTAAAACTCCCGACCGCAGGCGCAAGAGTAGATTATGTCACGTCAATATGTTGAAGGCGTACAATGATAGGGCTCAGATTGACCAGTCAGGGGTCAAGCCTGTGGCTGTTCTAACAGTTTCTGCATCTCCTATTGTAGCCGACTGTTCTGTGTCGAAGGAGATTTCTCAGGGCCGGTTGCCAAACACCCAGATACTAGGTGACTTGGACTCACACCTGTCGTACTTACCACTTCCTGAGCGTACGGATGTGGTGCGCCTACTTAGACAGCATACACGTTTGTTTTCTGATGTCCCTAGTCGTACTAATGTACTCGAGCATGACATTGATGTTGGTAGTGCAGGGCCAATTAAGCAACATGCCTATAGGGTGAATCCGGAAAAACGAAGGATCTTGAGTAAGGAAGTAGACTATATGGTGAGACATGGCATTGCGGAGCCCAGTTCTAGTGCATGGAGCTCCCCCTGCCTGCTTGTTGATAAGCCAGACTGCACTCATTGGTTCTGTACTGATTTCCGTAAAGTTAATGCAGTAACCAAGCCGGACTCGTACCCTCTGCCTCGGATGGACGACTGTATCGATCGGGTGGGTTCAGCAGCCTTTGTAAGTAAATTGGATTTGCTAAAGGGATACTGGCAGGTTCCGCTTACTCCGCGAGCACGTGAGATATCCGCTTTTGTCACACCAGAGAGTTTCTGCCAGTATACAGTGATGGCCTTTGGCATGCGAAATGCCCCAGCAACGTTTCAGCGGCTAGTGAACAAGGTCCTGGGCGGGGTAGCGTTCTGTGAGGCATATCTGGATGACCTGGTTATCCACAGTTCCTCTTGGTCACAACATGTGGAGCATCTGGCCGAAGTGTTCAAGCGGTTGGGTGATGCTAACTTGACAGTTAACCTTGCGAAATGTGAATTTGGACAGGCCACGGTTACCTACCTGGGTAAGGTGGTTGGACGTGGGCATGTGTGCCCCATTACAGCTAAGGTGGAGGCTATAGTGGGCTTCCCTGCTCCCATCACCAGGCGGGAGTTAAAGCGCTTCCTAGGTATGGCAGGGTACTATAGGAGTTTCTGTAGGAACTTTGCTTCTGTTGTTGCCCCTTTGACCAATCTGCTCAGTCCTAAGGTACCTTTCGTGTGGACTGAGACTTGTCAACAGTCTTTTGAGAGCATCAAGGGTATTCTGATTAGCGCTCCCGTTCTGTCAGCTCCTGATTTTCAACTGCCATTCAAGTTGGCAGTGGATGCTAGTGACCTCGGTGCTGGAGCCGTCCTCCTGCAAGAGGATGCATTAGAGGTGGAGCACCCAGTGTGCTACTTTTCTAAAAAGTTTGACAGGCATCAACTGCACTACTCTACTATAGAGAAGGAGGCGCTCGCTTTGGTTCTTGCCTTGAACCATTTTGATGTTTACGTGGGATCCTCCAGTTTACCCCTTGTTGTGTATACAGACCATAACCCTTTGGTTTTTCTTCGCAGCATGGTGAATTCGAATCATCGTTTGATGCGATGGAGTTTGTTCCTCCAGGCGTATAACTTGGATATTCGCCACATTCGTGGGAGGGACAACGTGCTAGCAGACGCCCTCTCACGATCGTAGTACCGGTGTTTGTGGTACCCGTTATCGCTGTTGTGGTAGAGGCCCTGACAACTAAGGGGTCACAGTTGTTTTTGTTTTGTTTATGGGTTGTTGTGTAGTGGTTGCCTCTTGGTCAACCAGTTTGGTGGGGGAGGTGTTATGTACTAGAGGCCTGGTCACTCCTGTGTCACCAGGGCAGGCAGGTGAGGGCTGCCAATTAGCCAATTAGTGCTGATTGGTTACCTGCTGGGGAGCTTCAAAGGCAGACCCAGAAACACACATGCACGGTCTGTGCCTAGTGAAAGAGCTGTCAGGTTCTTACAGTCCTTGTCCGTTGGGTTACCAGTACATTAGCTTAGTTATATTAGTAGTTCCTTGGTTTTAGTAGCATTCTTGAGTTAGAGCACAGGGTTTTGGTGTTGATTACACATAGGTTGCGTACCCATGAGCCAGGGTCGTAACAGGGGGATTATTACAGGCTAGGCATGTGTCAATGATTAGCAGCAACACATATTTTGATGGATTTTTTGTAATGTCAGATTTAACACCAACTCTTTTCAGAAAAGTGGGAGTATTTCATTTTTTATCTGACATTACAAAAAAATAAAAATAAATGGTTATTGTTTGTTTAACCTTTATTTACCCAGGGTAGGTTCGCTGAGCACAGATGCTCTTTTTCAGCTACGCCCTGCTTCACATTCACACAGTTCCATTCATACCTGGGAGCTGCCCAGTACAACCACAGTCTGACACCATTGGCCACTGAGCAACTCCACTGGAGCAGTTGGGGGTTAAGTGCCTTGCTCAAGGGCACTTCAGCTGCAGATTTTTCCTGCCGGTCCCGGGGATCAAACCGGCGACCTTCCGGTCACAAACCGGCTTCTCTAGCCATTAGGCCACCGCTGATCAGGGCTGAAGTTGAATTAAAGATTTATGACTGTATAGACTGCATTACTCCCTGCATTACAATCTCCTGGTTGTTCCCCACTTAGATTATCTAACTATCGCGCTGCCGCAACCAGAAACACTGGCCTGGCCTGCTTATAAGTTCAGTGGCCTGACTGCCACTGCTTTTTTGGAAATGTTTTCAAGTACCACCAGCAGTACCACCAAGTACCACTAGTGGTACGCGTACCACAGTTTGAGAACCACTGGTCTAGAATATAAGTGTTTTTATCGTTTTCTGCAGTAATTCCTAGAACGCTAGTTATAGGCCTAAACGCATAATATAGATTATCGATTGCAGTCTATTCCCTAGACACGCTATATTAAAAAATCCAACTGTATACGATCCTAAACGTTATGACTCATTATGCGCGGCTGAACGGGGGGGGGGGGGGGGGGGGTCATTTATAATTCCGTGATCGTCAGTAAATGCTTTATGTAGTATGGGTTGATTTATTGATCTGTTGGTTTGTAAACAAAGAAATGTACAATCGCCTTGAAAATGACGTCAGCGTCCTCTTACCGTTCGCTGATGAGACTGGAGGAAAAAGATCCCACCTATTTGACAGCGATCCATATACACGGATGTGTGTCTAGAGTCCCTCAACGATATGACTGCCGGACGGATTTCCCAGATGCACAGAGATCGACTAGATCCATTTCCGGTTGTAAGTCGCCCGATCATCCACCAGGCGGCGGTATTGAAGCGTTGCACTGTTGTGCAGGCTCCCACTGTATCAGACCAGGCTCGGTGAGGGAATTATGAATACCATGGCGAAAAAATGAAATATGATCTCAATAACGTCGTACGCCGTGGATTGGCGGAATTCGCATGACCTTGAAACACGTCGTACGCCGTTTTTGGCGGGGACTGTGTTAACAATTGTTTGTATTGAGCCGTATTGTATTGTACCCATTCTGCAATGTTAAATAACGTTTATCCATTCAACTAGCTGTACTATGCTAATGTAGCTAGCCTAGCCGCAATGCTATGGCACGTTAGCATGTAAGCTAACAACAACAGCGCTCTTTTTGTGAGACTAAATTCTCCGCTCTTGGTGGTACATTGTGTTGATGTTGGTTTCGTTTCATCAATAAATGAGGCAGAACACAGTGAATGTATCATTTTTTTTTTTATTGCACTTTGTTTGTTTCTCACTGAAAATAAATGGAGCTAAATACTAGTTCACCCGAGGCCCGAGGTGATTTAAAGATGGCGGATTTCATTTCTGTTTTGACTTGTTAGCAGGATGTGTAGTGAGCGCGTTCACCCTTCTGATTGGTTGAAAATTGCCTTCATGTTTGTACATCGCCACCTATTGCTTTGGCATTGTACTACATGTATATTACATCAGTTTAAACCACTGTGTGATCGTGTGCACTGAGCGGCTGGGAGAGCTCTCGCTCCGGAGTCGCTCTGACCCATTTTAAAGCCCACTCCAAGCTCACTTCAAAATCCACCGCTCCGCTCCTCACCCCGCTCATGCTCCGCTCCGCTCACATGCTCTGGTGGAGACCACTAGTCACCACCACTAACTTGTGTTTCAGAAACCTTGTTTAAATATGCTGATACTAACGCATATACATGTGAAAAAGTAGAGTCTGGTACCATATTTAATTGTGTGCCCAGGCAAAAGAGAAGCCATTCTTCCTGTTTTCAATGATCAATATTAAGATCTGGGGGAAAGCCCAAAGATGCCAGTGATGTATACAGATATCCAGGAGAGGTCATATTCCAGGTGGAGTGAACTATCGAGCGGGGCAAGTAATGTCTTACTTTTATAAATAATACAGTACCTTGGACCTAATGAGGAACTAAATGTTAAAGTATATTTAACAAATATTCTTCACCTGAAGGTTTCAGCTCTATCTTACCATACAGCAAATCTATTACTATATATATATTAATAATACAATATATTTCACATACTGTTTATAGTGAATAGACATTAAACAATAAATATACATTTGTATTCTCATCATTGAGCAGTCCTTGAATATATAGGTCCTAATCTTGTAGTTCCACTTAGATGGAAAGTGAAGAATTATGGGGTTTTTCTCTGTGATTATAGCAGGATAGTCCGTTATGTCAGGAGTCAGGAAACCTTTAGATTGGTGTTTGTAGCTGATGTTTTGTGGTGTTTGAAGCTCTGATCTCTCCCTCCTACGCAAGGCTAGGGCCAGAGGTCAGGTTACCAAGGCAACCTGACCTGAGACGCCTGAAGAAGATGGAGTCTGGTAGAGAAAACAACCTTGACAGATTTACAGGGAATGACTGGCCTCATCATCATCATCATCAAACCTTTATTTGAATAGGCAGGTTAATTAAGAACAAGTTCTTATTTTCAATATCGGCCTATTTGGGGGTAAAAAGCCCCCTAGGGGAAAGGGGATGGGGGATAAAATCAAATAAATAAAAATAAAACACAAAGGAACATTATTAAAAAGGCAGGACATACATACAGAGCAACAACTGAACTGAACAACAACTGGCGGACAACAGAACAATAGTGGCAGCATGGTGTTAGCATATGGAGAAACATCTACATGAGTGCTCTAGGGAGTTTGTTAAAGTTTCCTTAAACAATCGAATTGAAATAAACGTTTCCATATTTAAGGTTTTTTGTAGTGTGTTCCAGCTATCAGCTGCTGCGTACTGAAAGGAGGAACGGCCTTGTGAGGAGTTGGCATGGGGGGCGTTTACCAGGATATGTGTGGCTGACCGGGTGTGGTAATTTGGGAGTGGACAAGGGTGGACTAGGCGAGTAAGTTAAGGGGGATTATGGCCTAGAAGTGTTTTATATACAAAGGCCAGCCAGTGGATGTTGCGTCTAATCTCCAGGGAGGGCCAGTTTACTAGGGAGTATAGCTCGCAGTGGTGGGTCCTGTAGGGGGCATTGGTAGCGAAGCGAATGGCGGAGTGATATAGGATATCTAAGCGCTCTAGATCACCTTTACGGGCCAAGCGGTAGATTACATCGCTAAAATCAAATAGCGGCAGGACAGTCATCTGGACCAGGGTGAGTTTAGCAGATCTAGTGAAGGAGGAACGGTTCCTATACAGAAAGCTAAGCTTTGCTTTGACTTTGGCCTGCAGTTTAGTTAGGTGTTCAGAGAAGGAGAGTTTGGTGTCGATCCACACTCCCAGGTATTTATAAGAGGTGACCAGTTCAAGCTTTTTGCCATCGGCGGCTACAATGGTGCCAGTCTGGGAGGTACCCTTGTGGCCGAACCACATAACTTTGGTCTTGCTGGTGTTTAGGACCAGGCAAAGGGCGGAGAAACCAGCTTGGATTTTTAGAAAGCTCTCCTGGAGAGTTTTCAGAACAGCATCCGGGGAGGGACCAGAGGTGTACAGGACTGTGTCATCAGCATAGAGGTGAATTAGGGAGTTTCCAGCGAACTGGCCTATGTTGTTTATATAGATGGAGAAGAGGATTGGAGCTAGTAAGGAGCCTTGGGGGACCCCCTTAGAGATGGATAGGGACTGGGTTAATAGGTTGTCGGTTTTTATTGACTGAGTGCGATCAGAGAGGTAGTTCTCGAACCATGCTACACTGTGATTAGTGACACCAATGTCTCTCAGCCGCTCCAAAAGCTGTTCATGATCCACAGTGTCAAAGGCCTTGGCCAGATCTATAAAGGCAGCAGCACAGTAGAGTTTGGAGTCAAGGGCATTGAGGACATCATTGAGGACTTTCATCGTAGCAGTCTCACATCCATGCCCTGAGCGGAAGCCAGATTGGTTTTCCGAAAGTATGTTGTAGGTTTCTAGAAAGCTTGTGAGTTGTTTGCAAACTAGTCTCTCTAGCACTTTTGCTATACAGGGTAAATTGAAATTGGCCTGCATTCCTTAAGATAACGAATGTAAAGAAACTGAGTTTTCTTTCATCTGGGCCAGTTCTTTGTTGCAGCGGAGAGAGAGAACAGAGTGAGGAGAGACCTTGTGATCAGAATCTCAAGCTTTGTTCATCTTTTGTTTCATTTCTTGTTTTTTTAAGGTACTTTCTATTCACAGTTCAGCATCAGGAGACTAAATGCACCCATGGGGCCTGCAAGCCCAGTATGTTTACATGTATTTAAACATTTTAGGGAGTAGTTAATGATAGGGTAATGAGTGTGTTAGGGATAGGGTTATGGGAGTGGTTAAGGTTAGGGTACACTGTGTAGGAGGTCATGCAGCAGGTGATGGCTATTCACCAGCTGACAGGCAGAGGGCGCACATGGTTAATTTACAGTGCAGGTTGTCCCAGGTGGGAGGAGGTTTCCCTTCCTGTACCATTCCATTACATAGAATGGAAAAGAAAACCAACCCGGTCTCTCAGGTTGTAAAACATGAGATCCCTGATACAAATCAGGATTATAAAAATAGTGCAGCTATCTAATTATATGAAGGGTAAACTAACAGCAAAATGGATACCACTTCAGATACATCTAACATGTCGCCTACTAAACTAATATCCTCCTAATATGTCACATTATCATCAGGGGTATGTGGCTCCAGAGGGTGGGGACACCATCTCTGGGCATTTCACATCTAGACCATCTCTGAATCTACCACCAGTAATGTTACCACCCCAGTAAGTCAAGGGGAAGGGGCAACTAACATAAAGGATGATTGTGTTGTAACCTGGGATAAATGAACCAAAGGGAAAATAAACCAAGGTCAACAACAAATGAGGTAAAAGAAAGTGATATATTGTGCATTTGATATTTACAGTGTTTACAATAAACCAAAGATGGACTAAATACACAATGATATTTACAGTGTTTACAATAAACCAAAGACAGACTAAATATACAACTGATATTTACTGTGTTTACAATAAACCAAATATGACATTTACAGTGTTTACAATAAACCAAAGATGGACTAAATACACAACAATGATATTTACAGTGTTTACAATAAACCAAAGACGGACTAAATACACAACTGATATTTACAGTGTTTTCAGATTCGGATAACTTTTAATCTCCATTTTGTTTACAACAAAACACATAGGAACGTGATCCGGCATTACATTGCATAGACTTTATTCACAGATAAAGTGCAAAACAGGACAAAACAGTGATGCAGCAAGACAAGACAGTAAAGTGCAATGGCTAATGATATATTGTGCAAAATAGAGTTTCAAGATTCCAGCCCTAGCAGCTCCCCATAGAGGGGGGGGGGGCAGGGGGACACCTGACTCATTTACTAGGCGAGCTGCTGAGGGGAAGAAGCTGAGTCTGTGACAGGTTTTTAATGTCTTAGGCAGCCGTAGCCGCCTGCCGTGGGGGAGCATGGTGAAGAGGTCGTGACCCGGGTGGACGGGGTCTGCCATGATCTTCCTCGCCCTCCTCAAGGCCCTGGTGGAGTGTAGGGACTCGAGGGAGGGAAGGGGGCAGCCGATCACCCTCTCCACCAAGCGTATCACCCGCTGCAGCTTGGCCTTGTCCCTGACCGTGGCTGCAGGGAACCAGGTGATGATGGAGAGGGTGAGGATGGACTCCATGATGGAGGTGTAGAACTGAGCCATCATGGTCCTCGGCAGCCTGAACTTCCTCAGCTGACGCAGGAAGAACATCCTCTTCTTGTTGAGAGCGTTGGGGTTCAGCTCCCATTTCAGGTCCCGGGAGAGTGTCATGCCAAAGACAGACTAAATTCACAACAATGATGTTTACAGTGTGTACAATAAACCAGAGACCGTTTAACTACTAGCTCAATCAATTCACCTGATTACCTATAATAATCTACAAACTAGTGATAGACCGTTTAACTACTAGGTCAATCAATTCACCTGATTACCTATAATAATCTACAAACTAGTGATAGACCGTTTAACTACTAGGTCAATCAATTCACCTGATTACCTATAATAATCTACAAACTAGTGATAGACCGTTTAACTACTAGGTCAATCAATTAACCTGATTACCTATAATAATCTGCAAACTAGTGATAGACCGTTTAACTACTAGGTCAATCAATTCACCTGATTACCTATAATAATCTACAAACTAGTGATAGACCGTTTAACTACTAGGTCAATCAATTCACCTGATTACCTATAATAATCTACAAACTAGTGATAGACCGTTTAACTACTAGGTCAATCAATTCACCTGATTACCTATAATAATCTACAAACTAGTGATAGACCGTTTAACTACTAGGTCAATCAATTAACCTGATTACCTATAATAATCTGCAAACTAGTGATAGACCGTTTAACTACTAGGTCAATCAATTCACCTGATTACCTATAATAATCTACAAACTAGTGATAGACCGTTTAACTACTAGGTCAATCAATTCACCTGATTACCTATAATAATCTACAAACTAGTGATAGACCGTTTAACTACTAGGTCAATCAATTAACCTGATTACCTATAATAATCTGCAAACTAGTGATAGACCGTTTAACTACTAGGTCAATCAATTCACCTGATTACCTATAATAATCTACAAACTAGTGACAGACCAAATCACCCACATCATTGGTTTAACCATTTATTATAATGCAGAATAAATGTCAATGGTAATAGTTATTCTTCTCTTAGCGGTGCTCCCTGCTGCAAGAGAGATTAAAGCATAAGGTTTCATGTTGCTCCATGTGAGTAGACCTTTAGGCCGTGGTGGGACATCTTAAATCCAAATGAAAACCTATAGCGAGCTGAAATGTCCCACTCTATCCTTCCTCATCATAACTATATGGCTGAACACAGCTCTTCTGTTCAATGTTGACACCTTGACCCTCCAGATGTGTTCTGCACATTTACCACTAGAGGGCAGAATGTCACCATGTATAACCTCAACGTCACTCCTTACATGATATACTTTTCTTATCCAGCAGAGGGCAGTACACTCACTCACCCACTCACAAACCTATGTGTCGGGCTGAAAACGGAAAACAAACCAGGTAACAGACTGCTTTACTGTTTTAACTCATATTCACTGTTGGAGTATAACGTGAAAATAACATACAAAAGTACATAGATGTGGAAGGGAAGGTAACATGTGATGAAGGGCTTGTTGGTTGTTTAAAGTCTGCTGTAAATGACGTTAGATAAACACTGTGGCAGACCAACCTAACCTCCTCAGTCAACTGGCACCGATGTTACCAAAGTATTACCTGATCAAAAGCTTGTGTCTGGGAGTCCCTGCTTCATGATTTACATGGCTGAATACTTGCAACAACAGATATATAAATATATATATAACAACAGATATAACGGCATTCTGTGATTTTTTAAATGTATTTTGTTATTTATTTTTTGTGTTACCATTTCAGTGTGGGGTATTTTCACAGACATTATTGAAGAATTTGATCCTACTAACTTTATTATTGTAAAGGACCACTTGAGATTCATATGTGTGCTATAGGGATAAATGTTGGAAATATGTATAAAATGTCTAGGCAATATCCTTAGTAATTTACTCAATAATATTCAGACATTTGTATGCCTTGAAATGACGCGCAGGATTTTTGTGTACCGTTACACCCCTAATATATATATATATTCATATTCCCACATTATATATACCTATCCTCACCTGTCTGTACTTACCTGCACATAGTCCTTTACTATATCTATATCTATATCTGTACATATCCTACTCTTACTATTACACTGCTGGCCAGTTGTAGTCATACTGTCTCTATTTATATAATATAACTCTGTATGTAGCCGGTCTCGTATTGCTCTGCGCTGTGTTTCAGATTAAGGGATCGCCCTGAGTGGGAGTTGAACCCCGGTCTCCCGCGCCGCGGGCGGCATCGCAGACCACTGTACCAAGAGGTGAAGTAAGTAATGATTGTGGATAGACAAGTTTCAAGTTTCAAGTTTCTTTAATAGTTGTCATACAGAAGTACAGAATACTTTTGTACAAAATGCTTCTTACTGTTGCGCTCCAGAGACTGTTGAAGTAAACTTCTGTTCTTCATTTATCTCTATCTAAGTTCATTGATCGTATAGTTTTCTATTACCCTTCCCTCTGCATTGGTTAGGTATTTTCAGAGGTTCGGTTCAAGTAAAGAGAGGAGCTGACAAAGTGGTCAAAAACAACTGCGGTGTTTATTAATAAAACCACAGCTTAGGAATTAAAACAAGTACATCGTCTCTTTGGTTCAATCTAATCGTCTCTTGGGTTCAATCTAATCGTCTCTTTCATGTGGCTTGTTGGGTCCATGCTCGGATCAGCTATGGCTGATCAGAGTTTTCTTCTCGGTGCTGGCGTTGTTGTCTCTTGGTTCCATGGCAACAACCGTTCTCTCTCGTGGTTCGTGGTGTGGTTGTCAGGGCAACCTGGTCTCCGTGAGTATCGGTGCTCAGCAGAGAGCGCTCGTTTTTCGTCTCTCCTTTGGTGGTAGGCTTCTCCTGCTGCGAAGCGATTTCGTCTGTCATCGGGTCTCAGTCCCTCTGTGTCACGGCTTGGCTCTCCCTCTGTCGGTGGAGGTTTTCAGCGCTCCAGCTGCTAGGCGATCTCTGTCATCATCTGTGTCCATGGCTCTGTGTCTCCATGCTCTCAGGATCCTTCTCGCTGTGTCTCAGGCTCGGCTCTCGAGTTCTGTGTGGCTCGCCTCCCAGGGTCTGTCCTCTCTCCGGGTGTGTCCCCGGGTCTGTGTGTCTCTCCAGGTCCTTTCTGGTGTGTCTGTCTTATGTCCGTCGCCATCAGCCCTTTTTATCAGAGAGAGAGAGAGAGAGAGAGAGAGAGAGAGAGAGAGAGAGAGAGAGAGAGAGAGAGAGAGAGAGAGAGAGAGAGAGAGAGAGAGAGAGAGAGAGAGAGAGAGAGAGAGAGAGAGAGAGAGAGAGAGAAGAGAGTCCCTGCCTGCCTATTCACGTCCACAATCTGGCTTCCTTATTTGGCCATATTCCTCTGTAGCCGGAATTGGTCTGTTTGTGACACGTCCTCTTGGGTCTTGTGACAACAGTTACACTTATTCTGCTGACACAACCGTTTCACCATAGAATCTTGCCGGGCTGTTTAATCATTGATTAGTTTAATGCGTGCCATCTCTTCATGCTTCTTGTGACAACAGTTTCATAGTCTAAATTGGGGAGACAGACTGGCTCTTGATGCATAGATAATAAAACATGAGCTATTTCCATCTACAAACACTTTACCATTCTGTAATTGCATTTTTAGAATACTAAGATAATTCTTTATTGTCTAGCCAGTGACTCACTGTCTTGTCTTCAGTTGGGTCCACTTTTTACTTTATTTGATTGAACTATTTATCTTACTGTTTGTCTTTCCTATTCTAAAGTAATCTGTAATCTAGGTTGTAGCTCTATTTTGATCACTAAGTATTTTGTTCAGTATTAACATTAATTAACAAACGATGTAACTGGTGGCATTCTACTGTGTAAGGGGAGATTTCCAAATAGTCTGTGTCACCTTTCTGACCTCTGGGTCTTCGTCAGCAGCTGCCGTGTCGTAACCTAAAATTGCTTACTCGTGTCAATAAGACCTTTGATCTCAACTGTATTTTAAGTTCTAAGATAATTAGTTCCTCTTTTATCTCTTACCACTTACTTTAAACAAACCTCGCTTCCTGCCAGCTGGCCGGGTGAGGGCCACTGTCTCTCAACCTCTTTAGCCTGGGGCCACAGAGATAACTTCACATGGTGTTCAAATCACCTGTCTATCAAATCAACTTCTCTGTTTTATCATTTGGTACATTTATAGTTGCTTTATTCATGTTTTCATTTAGAAATATACGACAATCCACCCGTAGGGGGTTTAATAATCTCCTATACAGCATCAATATTCTAAATTAAACATGTTAAAATCATTTCATAATTTTTGCTAATATTTTCTAAAATTTTCAAAAAAATCCAAAATTTACACAAATCGAACTACCAAACCCCTTTCCATCTGTACCGTTACAAAATCATCATTTCACCTACCTTTTCCTCCTTTCACAGTTTATACACATTATCAGTTATTATTATGACATCCAGTCTAGGTCCGTGTCTTTATACAAAAAGAATCATCGTACCATTCTGCAAGAAAAGATTTACCTCACACCAATATAAGACTAACAGTTCTAAACATTTGAGGGAAATTCAAACAAGCAACATAAATCATTTCTTCTCCTTGAAAAGACCACTGAGGCCTCAATTACCTCCCTGTCAGTTATCCCTATTTCAACCTCCTGAGGCCTTTACTGCTAACTTGTTTTTGACCGTTTCTTCTTGTTGTATTTTGTGCTAATCACCGCCTCTTCTTCGTTGTATGCAGGTCTCTGGTACTGCTCCGATTTTTCCACAGAAGGAAACGATTTTCCCTCTGTCCTTTTTGCATTTGGGATTATTATTTACAAAACACACAATAGATTGGAAACTTTTATTTTCGCAGATACATCTTTACTGTTCTGCATTTTGACAATACATTTTTCTCCAAATTAATTATCTATGTATTTCACAGCTTCTTAAGTTATTTATTCAATCAAATCACCTTTGTCTCATTTCTTTTTGTGCTGTACTGTTTTACTAGATCAAATATCTCAAGATCAACACAACTACCACTTCCACCCTTGAAAGTGGAATATCCATTATTTCACTATCCATACCTCGTTTCCCGACAGCTCCTCGGTCCGGACAGTCAGCTCTAGACGAGGCCAATCACCAACAGAACCTATGTGCATGGTTAACAAACCACAGTCCCTTTAAACACACATCACACACACTCCGCCAGCTTTCAACAAGCCGGTGCAGAGTCTCCCATAAGTCAATCATCAAATTCACATGTCTGCACCCTACATGAACACTATTTCGGCCAATGTCGACCAAAAAACCTACAGAGCTTTCTATAGACCGAGAAATATGCTTCCCCAACCCTTACCATAACCCAAAAAGTGACACAACCCCCCAGATTCTACATCTGGACTCTTAATGAGCGGAAAACAACCATGAACCAACTCCCGTCCATTCTCAGTTTCCAGCTCATTACAACAGACTTCCTACCAGTCTCGCTGTGTCACCACCACCTGCTATCCCTGACCGGCGAGAGATCCTCCCAGCCAGCCAGTTCCTAAAAAAATATAGTCAAACAAAAACAAAGAAAATTGTAAATAAACAAAAAATTGTGAGTGCCTACATGCTACACACCCATCCAACAGAATTAAACTATCATCTAGAGGCATAAATACCCCCGCAAAACTAAGACAGCAAAATAAAAAATCCAAAAAGAAATAAATAATATTATTGTTGTGTTTTTTTTTTTTTTTTTTTTTTTTAATTCAACTTGACCACCCTTCGATCAAGTATGTAATCACTACTATAAATAGTCCTTTGTTTCTAACTCTGTCTAATATTAAATGTTCCATTGTTCCTGTCTAAAATCATCAATTTTGTTAGTTTGATTAGCCCAGGCAATATTCAGTTACGTCATCCCTCTATAGCCCCAACTTACCCTGGTTAGTCTTCCAAACCATTTTAGTAACTTGCACACTTAATCAAACCTTATCCATGTATCCTCGTCTCTATCCTTACTCTAATCAGTCTCATTTTCCATTTTAATTTATCAATAACTCTATTTACTCGAGCACTTTTAGCTTTGTTTTCGTGCATTCCCGCTTCGCTCTTAATCAACCTATGACCTATGCAGACACCCCCTATTTACACCCCCTCTGAAAATGTCCCAACTCTCCACATTTCCAGCAACTCTGTTTTCTGATGGACTCTTGCTTTCTATTGGACTCTTGCTGAGCCCGCCACCCTTTGTCACATGACCGAGCGAAATGGCCAACCTCCCCACAATGCCAGCACACAGCCGACGCCGGCCATCCCAGGGGTTCCAGTTTACCACGACTCCCGCAGTCTCTCGGCTGGCATCCCACAGTCCTCGCCAGGTCAACCCCTCTCCTGTCCTCTGGTCGCATGTCCTGGTGCCTGGAGGAGAGAGGGGCATACCTGTCCTTTTCTGCTGCCTCTCCTCGGGCCCTCTCTTGTTGGGAGGGGCCTAGAAACTCACCCCTCCTGCGGTTCCATTCACCCTGTCGCGGCCCAGTTCCCTGTCCGGGCAACGGAGCACAGGGCACTCTTTGATCACGGCGGCCTAGGTCAGACGCCCGAAGCATGATCTCAACAGCTGTCGCTTCTAGTAGCGCAGCCTTTCTTGCCAGTTCTCGTTCCAATCTCTGAGTCTCGTGTGCGGCTTGACCGATCTCCAACTGTGTCTTCATCAGATCTCGATGAACTGCCTCATGTTGTTCGAACGCTGTCACAAACGCTCTCTGTTGTCTATAGGATGCTGCCTCTTCTTCCATCTCAGCACTGGCGGTTTGACTTCCCATCGCTAGGCCCCGCCTCTCCTCTTGGCTTTGGTGCTGAGGGCAGGGTGGACATGGGAAACGGGTGGGCTGTAGAACCTGTTCGTATATTATTCCATACCTGCTGTCGGTCTCAGTTCCAGCCCTCCGGCCAGAGTGGACTTCGTGGGACTGCTGTAACCTCAGTCTCTTTTTCTGCCCCTTGGTTAAACTGCAGTCTCCTGCAATGGACACTCCAGCTCGAATCGGTTCTGGTTGGAGTAACACCGTTGTCACTGGTTCACTCCCCTGTATTGGAACCAAAGTCAACATTTCAAGTCCTTCTGTCGTACTGGTCACATGAGAGAAGTCCCAATCAATCAGATTATTATCACTGGTAAAATCTATCTGGGAAATGTCTGCAGAGGCTCTCGGCCTTCTCCCCCCAATGGCCTGATCACTAAGGCCCTTCTCCATATTGTTGTTGTTGTTATTCTATTGTTATTGCATCTAACGCTTCAGTTGTTCCTATCAATGTTCCACTAAGGTGAACTTCCTATGTTACTGTCATTCATTCCACTTTCAAACACTCCTGTAATCACCGTTTGAAAAAACAAGTTTCTCTGTCTTTCACTATTTCCACTTACTTGAGTTAAAACACTCACACTGTCAAATTTTACTGTGCAGACAAGGATTGATAATTGGCTTATCATTCATACTTATACCAAGGCTCATTACAGCCGTTTCCCTAGTTGGCTTATGGAAATCGTTAGAGCTCCTGTCCGGCCGAGCACCTGTACAGAAAGAAAGCAAAAACATCCAGACTTAATACAGTGGCATTTCCCTATTATTTCCACTATTCGTTATGCATTGGAAATGTCGGGCAACACTATACTAAAATTTTTAGAGAGACACAGTGTGATCTGTTTGAAAATAACGATACAGCTTATCTTGATTGTCCGTTCCTTCAACAGGAACACTGGAGGTTTCCAATCCCCTGTGTGTTCTCTCCACCTGATTTTCTGGGAAACATAATCATTAGTCCCATGCCTATCAATTTGTCTAATAATCCTGGTAAACCTGGTCTTTCATCCGTTCCAATCTCTCTTTGCTTGATGAATCTGTTTATCCTAACCTTATTTCTTACTTTAACTGCCCGATTAGCGTCTCGACTAAATGTATTATTCGCTTTTGCTTCACACACTCCTCATACAACATCAATTTCATTCATCCTTACACACAACCATTACCCCCTCACAACACTAAAAATCAATTAGTGTTGTTACTGCTACCAACCACCAATCAGGGAAAACAATAAACTTTTAGCAACTTAGATCACTAAAACCCTGACCGACACATAGTACAGCTGGCCACGTTAATAAATTCACGGACACCCGCACTATGCCACCGCAATATTCACCCAGCTCCCTGAATACACAAAGAACCGTCAACTCACAGCCCAAAGCGTCCTCCCTCCAGTTTCGAACCTGAACGGAAACACCCCAAACTTCCTACCAAGGAATATCACAACTCAACCTACCACCACCTGCACCTAGACAGGCCAGCGCCCATCCGGTACCTACTTCACATACACAATAACAACGCAGTCCAAATAAACCTACAAACCAATAACCACAACATGCCGCAAAGCCAGGGATGGAGAACCACAGGGCGAAATACAAGGAGAGACAGAGGGGGGGCGGAGGGAAAAGAAAAAGGAGGGAGGGATACAGGGATACAGGGACTAAGGGGAGGAAGGGGGGGGGGGGGGGGGCACACAATGCAACATTAACTATTACCAAAACCGTCTACTCTCAATCAGCAGAATACCCCGTATTGCCTGGTCCCGTTTACCCACAGGACTCCAAACACTATCACCATCATCTGCTGCCAACTTTAACTCAAATCAACCTTAATAATTTAGCAAGTAACACTATATTAATATAACCAACACTCCAACCCCACCATAAAGACAACCTATCCCGAACAAAACTCCCCTTGCGCACCCGTCATCTCACAAAGTCAAGCTGGGAGATAGGGATGGAGCGGAGGGGGGCGGGGGGGGGGAGGGAGGGAGGGAGGGAGGGAGGGAGGAAGGGAGGGAGGGAGGGAGGGAGGGAGGGAGGGAGAGAGGGAGGGAGGGAGGGAGGGAGGGAGAGAGTGTGAACGAGGGAGGAAGAGACAGAGGAGAAAAAAGGGGGGGGGTTCACGCAAACCCCACCAGCGCCATTACACTTGGCCCATAACAATCACAGATTGATAACCAAACAAGTATACACATACATCATCAACAACTGAAAAAACCGAATATAAAGAATTTACAAATCCCCACAGATGGTCGCTCAATTATAGGTCAAAACCTATAATAATCACAAACATTCTGCCGTTGCCTACTGCACCTCGTTTTACCTGTAAAGGAGAGGTGTAACTATCAAAGAGGCAACACTGCCCTCCACTGGAACGTTCGCTCATCACCCTTATCGCACCACAGTTCTCACCACGTCCTGCAGGAGGCGCCCACGCCTCCCCCGCAAGTGCGTCATCACGCCGTACCACACCAAGACGTCAACTTGACGTTCCATCTCAACCACAAAACTACAATTCCCAGAATCCCCTACACCGGAAGTCCCTGTCCTCCGCCTCTCCAAGATCCCGCGCCAGCCACCAAAGAGTAGCAACACGCGATATTCTCCGAGAGTTCAATCATGCTATATTGTCAGCACAGGTAGCTTAGCATCTTAGCTTCGTTAGCTCAGTACTGCTAGCTCCTATTAGCTTAGCTTAACACCCAATATCACTCCTCCTAAACGGCCCAGTATCCTGTTGATTCGAGCGGCACAACACATCGCGACGTTTACACAACCCCTGCTATACCCCGCAACATAACTTTAATCCTATTTAGCCCCCGTTGACAGAACATATATCATTATCCTTATCCTAGTACGCTCGCCCGTTTGGCCCCGCCTGACCGAAATACACAGTATATTAAACCCACGCTTCCCAAGCTCCGACGCTCCCAGTGACGTCATCAGCTCCAAAATCTCCGTATCCCTTGATCGCTACTACATTATTTTTAGCGCTTCCACACCACCGTTTTGAAAATTTTCAACGAACATTACACATCATCTAGGTTCCATCACACTTGCTATTCATTCAATTCACTCGACAACGCAACACAGTGTCCACACGTTAGTCCCGTTGCCCTCAGCTAACGTCGGCAGCTAAACAAACACCTCCCTTCTTCCGGACAGGGGTGCGGTTTCCCCGCTGCAGCCTTGGCCACCAGTGTTTATAATAATACAAAAAAATACCTTGGCATTCACTCAGAGCTCCTAACATTCATCCATTCAAACACATATACTTAGCAAAACAATGTCCCATTCATAAGCATACCATTCATTTATGCACACGCATAATAAACGCATTTCCTCGCTTTTTTCACACAATTTTCTCCTATGTTCTAATCACATGTGCAGTATCTACTCCCAAAGTGCTTCATATATCTACTGAGTCCGCGTTGCTATACCCCTGAGAAACCCACTCCATTCATGTATAGTAGCCCGTGAAGAGTTTTAGTAGCGCCCCTTGTCGGCTTGTATCGGAGTGTTATATGGCCAAATCGTGTGTTCGACCGTACTCTCCGCTACCCGTAGAGCCCCTTGTCGGCTCGACTTTTTCTACATTCCCTCATTCCTCCACGAGGCTGATGTTCTTCAGATATCGACCTTAGCCAATCTGAGCCTAAATGACGTCAGATTAGAATTGGAAATTCGCTTATGGAACGTCTTCCAAAGTCCATTACTCAGTCGTACCGATTCTAAGTGTGGCTTCTATCTCGTTAAGCAATCCTAGCCCGAACCCTATCCTCTTCCCATCACTCTGTTCTCAGTACTCTACACTCCGTTCTCTGTTCTCTTCGTGGAACCAGGCTATCCCTGTACTACACCACGGTTCTCTCATTAAACTCTTTACCTTACCCTTTAATGAACCACTTCGTCACTCACAGTCCCTCATCCCGCTATCTGTGACTAATCCCCGTTCTACCGCTTCCACGCCGGTCCCCTCAAATATTTTATCTATCCCTAGCCTATCCCCCTAAGCTAACTAAATATAGACATCTATTTCCTCTCCTCACTTGGCATTTGTACCAACCATAGGCACCCTAACCGAACATCCCCATCCCCTACGCTTCCTAAGTGCAGCGCCGGCGTGTGGCTGAGACCAGAGTCAGGTTGTGAACCCTGAACCCCGATCCCCTCCAACACCAACTTTATCCTGGTCCATTTACAACTTATTTCTAACCAAAGTAATAGCAACCCCAAAAACGAGACTGCTTCGACCATCACCAATTTTAAACACATCAAAGTCTACTCACCTAGTCCCGCTGGCCTCGGCCGAAGTGGTAACGATCCTTCAGTCGTAGAGGGCTTCGATGAGGGGCTGGTCCATTTTCCAGAAGCAACTTGTTGTCGTCTTCAACCGGTTCCGGTCGAATGCAGCACGGGTCACCGCACCAATTGAAGTAAACTTCTGTTCTTCATTTATCTCTATCTAAGTTCATTGATCGTATAGTTTTCTATTACCCTTCCCTCTGCATTGGTTAGGTATTTTCAGAGGTTCAGTTCAAGTAAAGAGAGGAGCTGACAAAGTGGTCAAAAACAACTGCGGTGTTTATTAATAAAACCACAGCTTAGGAATTAAAACAAGTACATCGTCTCTTTGGTTCAATCTAATCGTCTCTTGGGTTCAATCTAATCGTCTCTTTCATGTGGCTTGTTGGGTCCATGCTCGGATCAGCTATGGCTGATCAGAGTTTTCTTCTCGGTGCTGGCGTTGTTGTCTCTTGGTTCCATGGCAACAACCGTTCTCTCTCGTGGTTCGTGGTGTGGTTGTCAGGGCAACCTGGTCTCCGTGAGTATCGGTGCTCAGCAGAGAGCGCTCGTTTTTCGTCTCTCCTTTGGTGGTAGGCTTCTCCTGCTGCGAAGCGATTTCGTCTGTCATCGGGTCTCAGTCCCTCTGTGTCACGGCTTGGCTCTCCCTCTGTCGGTGGAGGTTTTCAGCGCTCCAGCTGCTAGGCGATCTCTGTCATCATCTGTGTCCATGGCTCTGTGTCTCCATGCTCTCAGGATCCTTCTCGCTGTGTCTCTCGAGTTCTGTGTGGCTCGCCTCCCAGGGTCTGTCCTCTCTCCGGGTGTGTCCCCGGGTCTGTGTGTCTCTCCAGGTCCTTTCTGGTGTGTCTGTCTTATGTCCGTCGCCATCAGCCCTTTTTATCAGGGGGAGAGAGAGAGAGAGAGAGTCCCTGCCTGCCTATTCACGTCCACAATCTGGCTTCCTTATTTGGCCATATTCCTCTGTAGCCGGAATTGGTCTGTTTGTGACACGTCCTCTTGGGTCTTGTGACAACAGTTACACTTATTCTGCTGACACAACCGTTTCACCATAGAATCTTGCCGGGCTGTTTAATCATTGATTAGTTTAATGCGTGCCATCTCTTCATGCTTCTTGTGACAACAGTTTCATAGTCTAAATTGGGGAGACAGACTGGCTCTTGATGCATAGATAATAAAACATGAGCTATTTCCATCTACAAACACTTTACCATTCTGTAATTGCATTTTTAGAATACTAAGATAATTCTTTATTGTCTAGCCAGTGACTCACTGTCTTGTCTTCAGTTGGGTCCACTTTTTACTTTATTTGATTGAACTATTTATCTTACTGTTTGTCTTTCCTATTCTAAAGTAATCTGTAATCTAGGTTGTAGCTCTATTTTGATCACTAAGTATTTTGTTCAGTATTAATATTAATTAACAAACGATGTAACTGGTGGCATTCTACTGTGTAAGGGGAGATTTCCAAATAGTCTGTGTCACCTTTCTGACCTCTGGGTCTTCGTCAGCAGCTGCCGTGTCGTAACCTAAAATTGCTTACTCGTGTCAATAAGACCTTTGATCTCAACTGTATTTTAAGTTCTAAGATAATTAGTTCCTCTTTTATCTCTTACCACTTACTTTAAACAAACCTCGCTTCCTGCCAGCTGGCCGGGTGAGGGGCCACAGAGATAACTTCACATGGTGTTCAAATCACCCTGTCTATCAAATCAACTTCTCTGTTTTATCATTTGGTACATTTATAGTTGCTTTATTCATGTTTTCATTTAGAAATATACGACACTGTGCAAGACACCGTTACATGTACATACATCTGAGTAGCACTACATGTTGTATGACGACAATACATTTTTTATCTAATCTACTATGTCTACCTACTATAGCCCTACCTGCTATAGCTCTGCAGCTACCTACTATAGCTCTGCAGCTACCTCCTATAGCTCTGCAGCTACCTCCTATAGCCCTGCAGCTACCTGCTATAGCTCTGCAGCTACCTGCTATAGCCCTGCAGCTACCTCCTATAGCTCTGCAGCTACCTGCTATAGCCCTGCAGCTACCTCCTATAGCTCTGCAGCTACCTACTATAGCTCTGCAGCTACCTGCTATAGCCCTGCAGCTACCTGCTATAGCCCTGCAGCTACCTACTATAGCTCTGCAGCTACCTGCTATAGCCCTGCAGCTACCTACTATAGCCCTGCAGCTACCTGCTATAGCCCTGCAGCTAAACCTACTATAGCCCTGCAGCTACCTACTATAGCTCTGCAGCTACCTACTATAGCTCTGCAGCTACCTACTATAGCCCTTCTGCTACCTACTATAGCTCTGCAGCTACCTACTATAGCTCTGCAGCTACCTACTATAGCCCTGCAGCTACCTACTATAGCTCTGCAGCTACCTACTATAGCCCTGCAGCTACCTACTATAGCTCTGCAGCTACCTGCTATAGCCCTGCAGCTACCTGCTATAGCTCTGCAGCTACCTGCTATAGCTCTGCAGCTACCTACTATAGCTCTGCTGCTACCTACTATAGCCCTACCTGCTATAGCTCTGCAGCTACCTGCTATAGCCCTGCAGCTACCTGCTATAGCCCTGCAGCTACCTACTATAGCCCTGAAGCTACCTACTATAGCCCTGCAGCTACCTACTATAGCTCTGCAGCTACCTACTATAGCTCTGCAGCTACCTGCTATAGCCCTGCAGCTACCTACTATAGCTCTGCAGCTACCTACTATAGCCCTGCAGCTACCTGCTATAGCTCTGCTGCTACCTACTATAGCTCTGCAGCTACCTACTATAGCCCTGCAGCTACCTGCTATAGCCCTGCAGCTACCTGCTATAGCTCTGCAGCTACCTACTATAGCTCTGCAGCTACCTACTATAGCCCTGCAGCTACCTACTATAGCCCTGCAGCTACCTACTATAGCCCTGCTGCTACCTACTATAGCTCTGCAGCTACCTGCTATAGCCCTGCAGCTACCTGCTATAGCTCTACAGCTACCTACTATAGCCCTGCAGCTACCTGCTATAGCTCTGCTGCTACCTACTATAGCCCTGCAGCTACCTACTATAGCCCTGCAGCTACCTGCTATAGCTCTGCAGCTACCTGCTATAGCTCTGCAGCTACCTACTATAGCTCTGCAGCTACCTGCTATAGCTCTGCAGCTACCTTCTGCAGCTACCTGCTATAGCTCTGCAGCTACCTACTATAGCTCCGCTGCTACCTACTATAGCCCTTCTGCTACCTACTATAGCCCTGCTGCTACCTACTATAGCTCTACAGCTACCTACTATAGCTCTGCAGCTACCTACTATAGCCCTTCTGCTACCTACTATAGCCCTGCTGCTACCTACTATAGCTCTGCTGCGACCTACTATAGCACTGCAGCTACCTACTATAGCTCTGCAGCTACCTGCTATAGCCCTGCAGCTACCTACTATAGCCCTGCTGCTACCTACTATAGCTCTACAGCTACCTACTATAGCTCTGCAGCTACCTACTATAGCACTGCAGCTACCTACTATAGCTCTGCAGCTACCTACTATAGCCCTGCAGCTACCTACTATAGCCCTGCAGCTACCTACTATAGCTCTGCAGCTACCTACTATAGCACTGCAGCTACCTACTATAGCCCTGCAGCTAACTACTATAGCTCTGCAGCTACCTACTATAGCCCTGCAGCTACCTACTATAGCTCTGCAGCTACCTACTATAGCTCTGCTGCTACCTACTATAGCTCTGCAGCTACCTGCTATAGCTCTGCAGCTACCTGCTATAGCCCTGCAGCTACCTACTATAGCTCTACAGCTACCTGCTATAGCCCTGGAGCTACCTGCTATAGCTCTGCTGCTACCTGCTATAGCTCTGCTGCTACCTACTATAGCCCTGGAGCTACCTGCTATAGCTCTGCTGCTACCTGCTATAGCTCTGCTGCTACCTACTATAGCCCTGGAGCTACCTGATATAGCCCTGCTGCTACCTGCTATAGCTCTGCTGCTACCTGCTATAGCTCTGCTGCTACCTACTATAGCTCTGCAGCTACCTACTATAGCTCTGCTGCTACCTACTATAGCTCTGCAGCTACCTACTATAGCCCTAGTAGGGACATAGCGGACGACTCAGCCCTGCTGGTCTCTGACAAGAACAAGTTACAGGTTGAACTAGGCAAAATCTGCATATGGCTCGCCAATAACAAACTATCATTACACATGGGCAAAACAGAGTCCATTCTCTTCGGTTCAAATAACAAACTCAGCAAGACCGACGGCTTCTCAGTTACAGTGGGTGACAATATTGTCACAAGGAAAGATGAAATTACCTACCTGGGTTCCATCCTAGAGGCTAATCTTTCCTGTGACAAAATGGCATCCAATGTAATAAAAAAAAGTCAACCAACAAACTCTATTATTTTTTACAAAAAAGCTAAAAAAAAAACTCTATTCTTGTACCGGATCTCCTCTCTGGTAAACAAGAATACCCTGAAGACTCTCGCAGGAGCACTCATTCAAGGGTACTACGACTATGCTTGCACCTCATGTCAAGTCAAGTCAAGTAAATTTTATTTATATAGCACATTTCCAGGCAGCGGCAGCTGGCACCAAAGTGCTTCACAGGCAGGTTGATAAAAACAAAATAATGTAATGCAAGATATACGATTAAAAACATAATAAAGCAATGAAAGTAATAAAAACTAAATAATATGATGCAAGATATAAGATTAAAAACATAGTAAAGCAATGAAAGTAATAAAAACAGGTAGGACACAGTAAAACAAAGAGGATAGAAGGGCCAGGGGTCTAGTGGTGATTAAGTGGGGGGGAAGGCCAAGGAGAACAGGTAGGTTTTTAAAAGTGATTTAAAAGCCTGCACGGTCTGGGCGGTCCGTACGCTGAGGGGCAGGCTGTTCCACAATCTAGGCGCTCATGGTACCAAAGCACCTCAAAGGCGCTAAAAACAAAATTACAAACATCTCAAAACAAACTGGTCCGACTACTGCTTGACCTGACTCCTAGAACCCACCTCACCCCTGCCCACTTTGACTACCTAGGATGGCTTAGAGTAGACGACAGAGTACAGCAACTTGCAATGGGCCTGGTCTACAAGATACACTACACGACCAAGGTACCCATGTACATGACAAAATACTTCCCAAAGGTCAGTGAATACCACGATCACAACACCAGAGGGAGCTCCACAAATCATGTTAAACCCAGATTCGGCTCAAACAAGGGACTAAACACGTTTCGCAATTATGCCACATCAATGTGGAACGCCCTACCCACAGCTGTAAAGGAATGTGAATCACTACCCACTTTCAAAACCACTCTCAAGGGACACCTACGTGAGACTGCAATTCGAAACTGGCCCCTGTAAATGTCCTAACCCAACCCCCTCCAATGTACAGTAAATGACCAAGTATGGTTTTGTCAATATTCCAATGTACAGTTTTGCTTGTACAGTGTTCCCCACCCACCCCTCCTACCCAACCCCCCCCCCCCCCCCCCCCCCCCCACTCCACCCACCCAACCACCTCCAATGTTCTCTGGTCTGCATGCCCTTAACAATTGTGTGTATTGAGCTGTACTGTATTGTACCCATTCTGCAAT
Organism: Notolepis coatsorum; assembly: GCF_963971535.1. Classification (NCBI taxonomy): domain Eukaryota; kingdom Metazoa; phylum Chordata; class Actinopteri; order Aulopiformes; family Paralepididae; genus Notolepis; species Notolepis coatsorum. Next base: position 119,021,065 of record NC_140165.1, read on the forward strand.
CTGTTAATAAAGTTTTCAATCAATCAATCAAACTCAAACAAGGGATACATTATTGCAACGCTGCATGCCGTGAGTAAAAGGGATACAACATATCAGAATGCGCGCCTGACAAGCTAACTGTTTCCAGAGCGGTCAGTGGAGGAATAAGCTAACTGTGATTTGGAATCGTGAATGATATTAACTGTGTCGAGCTGTGGATTATAAGAACGGTATTAATTTAAGTAACTAAGTAAACTGTGGAAGATTGGAACGCAGTATCCTGGACGCTTCTCCCTCTGTGAACTGCCTCTCTCTTGTGTATCGAGAATATTGAAAGTGTGCATTGTGTTTCTAAACCCACGAATGGGGGACATGGCTTTCTTCTGACTGTGCTCCCCCTTGCAGGCGGGAGGACATTACGATACGCCCTCGCTTGGAGGACACTAATTCCCTGTTGCCGACAGAACGAGGGGCTACGAGAGCGGGAGGGGGAGGAGTCCTCCCGGTCCTCACCTTCGGGCCCCGGTCTTAATTATCTTTTTGTATTTTTGTAACCCAGCGCTGCTACTGCCCAAACGTATAGGCTAGGACGTGGAGAGGAGCATTCTGGCCTATGGCATAACCCTTAGTGTTCAACATCCCCCACTACCCTACAGCCCCCTTGTCTTTTATATATATATTATATTCAGTGTTCATTATTTTAATATTACTATTCATCATTATGTGCCGTGCCTCCCTGGGATAAATCAAATCAAATTTATTTATAAGGCCCGACAACACACGTTAATGTCCCCATGGACCGGACACGTCTTCTTTAAACAAGTCAAGAAGAAACATAACAATAAGTCAAGAACAGAACAAGAACACCATAAGGTCCAACAAATTTAAAATAAATGCAAATAAATGAAAGAATGCAAGCACTCCCAGACATACCCCACGCGAAGGTAAGGAAAAACTCACTAAAACCTAACAATAGGGAAAAATGCTCCACAGGCAGTGTGGAGGAGAGAAACCTTAGAAGGGCCATTCAAGGGGGGATCTCCCTTCTTAGATGTCGGTGATAGTAGTGTTGCAGACTAACAGTTGGTAAGCATGCACTCATGTGTAGTGAAACACAGATGAGTGCATGCAATAGCAACTGAACATTTTGAAAAATTAAAGATAGAGCTGATAGCGATAGCAACTGAACATTTTGAGAGATTAAAGATAGAGCTGATAGCGAATCTATTTGAGGCACAGGGGCGACGCAAAGAGGGTCGTGTCCTCCCCGTCTTAATCACGGGACGTTCAACACTCCGGTCATCGCTCCGAGACAGCCGGAGACAGGGAGATGGGGGGGGGGGGGGGGGGGCGGCGCAGAAAGGGTCGCAACCTCCCCGACATCATCGCGGGACGTCCAGCACTCCGGTCATCACTACGAGACCGCCGGAGACAGGGAGACAGGGAGGCACGCAGAGAGGGTCTCATCCTCCCGGCCTTCATCACGGGACGTCCGACACTCTGGTCATCACTACGAGACCGCCGGAGACAGGGAGACAGGAGGGCACGCAGAGAGGGTCGCATCCTCCCGGCCTTCATCACGGGACGTCCGACACTCCGGTCTACACTCCGGGACAGCAACTCACAGGGAGACGGAACAGGCGTTAGACAGCTCGCATGATTGTAGTGGGCGGACATAGCAATAGATACAAGTGGTAAGCATATGTGTGAATAGAATAGATATATGAAGTAAGCATATTATGTGAATAGAATAGAAGTACTTAACCCAGCCGTTGTGACGTCACAGTATGATGTCATAATAGAACATTCTAGAACATTTGTGATGTCACAGTATGATGTCATAATAGTACATTCTAGAACATTTGTGTTTTATATATTCAACAATTCTCTCAGAAGATCTCATTGTGCATCTTGAAACAGTACGGAACAGTACTGAACAGATAGACTAAACTACATAGATTGAAGCCTGCATTTCTCAACCAAGGTGCCTTGCCGACCGTTTAGCTGTGGAAAGGTGAGTGTCCACAACGGCTAGCTAGCTGTTCTACTTGAATAATGAATGTTAAAACCCATTCTCTGCCGGGCATTGTACCCATCATTGTATGGGTGATATATTGATCAGAGCAGTTTGTATCGAAAATGATAAAGAAAAATGCTGAAACCCACCCCAGTCTCCTCGTAGCGTTGGGCGATGAGAGTGGAGCAAAAAGATCGTTATTATGGGATGTTGATCGATGCGATCCATTTCCGGGTTGTATATTACTAATACACGTCCAAATCATGTTGATTATTGAGTTATGGCAAAGATCAATATCCACAGTGTCTGTATTGAGCCCCGGGACGATAAGCGAGTGGCCGGACGAAAATAGGGGACGGACCAAGCACTTCCGGGCACTTCCGGTTTGGCAACTCGTCGATCTCAAAAACGCCTTACGGAGTTATTGGCAGACAACGCATGGCGGAGAAACCCGCCTTAACACGTGAATGGCGGATAATGGGTTAATATTGAATCAGACAATATTGAATACTGAATGTTAATTCAGGTTGACAGTTGACATCATTTGACAGTTGACAGGGGGCTGGCAAGTTGATTTAATAAAAGAAAAAATACTAATTTAATCAGATTAATCAATTTATTCAAATTGAGGATTTAGTTTGAAGATAAAAAAAAAATTATAATTATTATTATAATTGTTTTATTTCTTTATTAACCCATTCCTGCCACAACTTTGATCATCTTATACCATTCTCTGCCAGTGCTGTAAGTATGGAGATGTTCACCTTCTTTGCAGGGCTATAACTTTTTAAATTGTATTGCTAAATTTACATTACTATGGCCCATTCAACATCGATTATCTATCGTTCAGGATGTAGGAACGTTTAACTTTTTCATTCACACATTCATACGAAAATACCGTCTAGAGCAGCGGTTCCCAAACTTTTTTGGCAGTGCACCCCCTGTCACAGGCAGTGCACCCCCTGTCGCAGTGCACCCCCTGTCACAGGCAGTGTGGAGGAGAGAAACCTTAGAAGGGCCATTCAAGGGGGGATCTCCCTTCTTAGATGTCGGTGATAGTAGTGTTGCAGACTAACAGTTGGTAAGCATGCACTCATGTGTAGTGAAACACAGATGAGTGCATGCAATAGCAACTGAACATTTTGAAAAATTAAAGATAGAGCTGATAGCGATAGCAACTGAACATTTTGAGAGATTAAAGATAGAGCTGATAGCGAATCTATTTGAGGCACAGGGGCGACGCAAAGAGGGTCGTGTCCTCCCCGTCTTAATCACGGGACGTTCAACACTCCGGTCATCGCTCCGAGACAGCCGGAGACAGGGAGATGGGGGGGGGGGGGGGGGGGGGCGGCGCAGAAAGGGTCGCAACCTCCCCGACATCATCGCGGGACGTCCAGCACTCCGGTCATCACTACGAGACCGCCGGAGACAGGGAGACAGGGAGGCACGCAGAGAGGGTCTCATCCTCCCGGCCTTCATCACGGGACGTCCGACACTCTGGTCATCACTACGAGACCGCCGGAGACAGGGAGACAGGAGGGCACGCAGAGAGGGTCGCATCCTCCCGGCCTTCATCACGGGACGTCCGACACTCCGGTCTACACTCCGGGACAGCAACTCACAGGGAGACGGAACAGGCGTTAGACAGCTCGCATGATTGTAGTGGGCGGACATAGCAATAGATACAAGTGGTAAGCATATGTGTGAATAGAATAGATATATGAAGTAAGCATATTATGTGAATAGAATAGAAGTACTTAACCCAGCCGTTGTGACGTCACAGTATGATGTCATAATAGAACATTCTAGAACATTTGTGATGTCACAGTATGATGTCATAATAGTACATTCTAGAACATCTGTGTTTTATATATTCAACAATTCTCTCAGAAGATCTCATTGTGCATCTTGAAACAGTACGGAACAGTACTGAACAGATAGACTAAACTACATAGATTGAAGCCTGCATTTCTCAACCAAGGTGCCTTGCCGACCGTTTAGCTGTGGAAAGGTGAGTGTCCACAACGGCTAGCTAGCTGTTCTACTTGAATAATGAATGTTAAAACCCATTCTCTGCCGGGCATTGTACCCATCATTGTATGGGTGATATATTGATCAGAGCAGTTTGTATCGAAAATGATAAAGAAAAATGCTGAAACCCACCCCAGTCTCCTCGTAGCGTTGGGCGATGAGAGTGGAGCAAAAAGATCGTTATTATGGGATGTTGATCGATGCGATCCATTTCCGGGTTGTATATTACTAATACACGTCCAAATCATGTTGATTATTGAGTTATGGCAAAGATCAATATCCACAGTGTCTGTATTGAGCCCCGGGACGATAAGCGAGTGGCCGGACGAAAATAGGGGACGGACCAAGCACTTCCGGGCACTTCCGGTTTGGCAACTCGTCGATCTCAAAAACGCCTTACGGAGTTATTGGCAGACAACGCATGGCGGAGAAACCCGCCTTAACACGTGAATGGCGGATAATGGGTTAATATTGAATCAGACAATATTGAATACTGAATGTTAATTCAGGTTGACAGTTGACATCATTTGACAGTTGACAGGGGGCTGGCAAGTTGATTTAATAAAAGAAAAAATACTAATTTAATCAGATTAATCAATTTATTCAAATTGAGGATTTAGTTTGAAGATACAAAAAAAATTATAATTATTATTATAATTGTTTTATTTCTTTATTAACCCATTCCTGCCACAACTTTGATCATCTTATACCATTCTCTGCCAGTGCTGTAAGTATGGAGATGTTCACCTTCTTTGCAGGGCTATAACTTTTTAAATTGTATTGCTAAATTTACATTACTATGGCCCATTCAACATCGATTATCTATCGTTCAGGATGTAGGAACGTTTAACTTTTTCATTCACACATTCATACGAAAATACCGTCTAGAGCAGCGGTTCCCAAACTTTTTTGGCAGTGCACCCCCTGTCACAGGCAGTGCACCCCCTGTCGCAGTGCACCCCCTGTCACAGGCAGTGTGGAGGAGAGAAACCTTAGAAGGGCCATTCAAGGGGGGATCTCCCTTCTTAGATGTCGGTGATAGTAGTGTTGCAGACTAACAGTTGGTAAGCATGCACTCATGTGTAGTGAAACACAGATGAGTGCATGCAATAGCAACTGAACATTTTGAAAAATTAAAGATAGAGCTGATAGCGATAGCAACTGAACATTTTGAGAGATTAAAGATAGAGCTGATAGCGAATCTATTTGAGGCACAGGGGCGACGCAAAGAGGGTCGTGTCCTCCCCGTCTTAATCACGGGACGTTCAACACTCCGGTCATCGCTCCGAGACAGCCGGAGACAGGGAGATGGGGGGGGGGGGGGGCGGCGCAGAAAGGGTCGCAACCTCCCCGACATCATCGCGGGACGTCCAGCACTCCGGTCATCACTACGAGACCGCCGGAGACAGGGAGACAGGGAGGCACGCAGAGAGGGTCTCATCCTCCCGGCCTTCATCACGGGACGTCCGACACTCTGGTCATCACTACGAGACCGCCGGAGACAGGGAGACAGGAGGGCACGCAGAGAGGGTCGCATCCTCCCGGCCTTCATCACGGGACGTCCGACACTCCGGTCTACACTCCGGGACAGCAACTCACAGGGAGACGGAACAGGCGTTAGACAGCTCGCATGATTGTAGTGGGCGGACATAGCAATAGATACAAGTGGTAAGCATATGTGTGAATAGAATAGATATATGAAGTAAGCATATTATGTGAATAGAATAGAAGTACTTAACCCAGCCGTTGTGACGTCACAGTATGATGTCATAATAGAACATTCTAGAACATTTGTGATGTCACAGTATGATGTCATAATAGTACATTCTAGAACATTTGTGTTTTATATATTCAACAATTCTCTCAGAAGATCTCATTGTGCATCTTGAAACAGTACGGAACAGTACTGAACAGATAGACTAAACTACATAGATTGAAGCCTGCATTTCTCAACCAAGGTGCCTTGCCGACCGTTTAGCTGTGGAAAGGTGAGTGTCCACAACGGCTAGCTAGCTGTTCTACTTGAATAATGAATGTTAAAACCCATTCTCTGCCGGGCATTGTACCCATCATTGTATGGGTGATATATTGATCAGAGCAGTTTGTATCGAAAATGATAAAGAAAAACGCTGAAACCCACCCCAGTCTCCTCGTAGCGTTGGGCGATGAGAGTGGAGCAAAAAGATCGTTATTATGGGATGTTGATCGATGCGATCCATTTCCGGGTTGTATATTACTAATACACGTCCAAATCATGTTGATTATTGAGTTATGGCAAAGATCAATATCCACAGTGTCTGTATTGAGCCCCGGGACGATAAGCGAGTGGCCGGACGAAAATAGGGGACGGACCAAGCACTTCCGGGCACTTCCGGTTTGGCAACTCGTCGATCTCAAAAACGCCTTACGGAGTTATTGGCAGACAACGCATGGCGGAGAAACCCGCCTTAACACGTGAATGGCGGATAATGGGTTAATATTGAATCAGACAATATTGAATACTGAATGTTAATTCAGGTTGACAGTTGACATCATTTGACAGTTGACAGGGGGCTGGCAAGTTGATTTAATAAAAGAAAAAATACTAATTTAATCAGATTAATCAATTTATTCAAATTGAGGATTTAGTTTGAAGATAAAAAAAAAATTATAATTATTATTATAATTGTTTTATTTCTTTATTAACCCATTCCTGCCACAACTTTGATCATCTTATACCATTCTCTGCCAGTGCTGTAAGTATGGAGATGTTCACCTTCTTTGCAGGGCTATAACTTTTTAAATTGTATTGCTAAATTTACATTACTATGGCCCATTCAACATCGATTATCTATCGTTCAGGATGTAGGAACGTTTAACTTTTTCATTCACACATTCATACGAAAATACCGTCTAGAGCAGCGGTTCCCAAACTTTTTTGGCAGTGCACCCCCTGTCACAGGCAGTGCACCCCCTGTCGCAGTGCACCCCCTGTCACAGGCAGTGTGGAGGAGAGAAACCTTAGAAGGGCCATTCAAGGGGGGATCTCCCTTCTTAGATGTCGGTGATAGTAGTGTTGCAGACTAACAGTTGGTAAGCATGCACTCATGTGTAGTGAAACACAGATGAGTGCATGCAATAGCAACTGAACATTTTGAAAAATTAAAGATAGAGCTGATAGCGATAGCAACTGAACATTTTGAGAGATTAAAGATAGAGCTGATAGCGAATCTATTTGAGGCACAGGGGCGACGCAAAGAGGGTCGTGTCCTCCCCGTCTTAATCACGGGACGTTCAACACTCCGGTCATCGCTCCGAGACAGCCGGAGACAGGGAGATGGGGGGGGGGGGGGGGGCGGCGCAGAAAGGGTCGCAACCTCCCCGACATCATCGCGGGACGTCCAGCACTCCGGTCATCACTACGAGACCGCCGGAGACAGGGAGACAGGGAGGCACGCAGAGAGGGTCTCATCCTCCCGGCCTTCATCACGGGACGTCCGACACTCTGGTCATCACTACGAGACCGCCGGAGACAGGGAGACAGGAGGGCACGCAGAGAGGGTCGCATCCTCCCGGCCTTCATCACGGGACGTCCGACACTCCGGTCTACACTCCGGGACAGCAACTCACAGGGAGACGGAACAGGCGTTAGACAGCTCGCATGATTGTAGTGGGCGGACATAGCAATAGATACAAGTGGTAAGCATATGTGTGAATAGAATAGATATATGAAGTAAGCATATTATGTGAATAGAATAGAAGTACTTAACCCAGCCGTTGTGACGTCACAGTATGATGTCATAATAGAACATTCTAGAACATTTGTGATGTCACAGTATGATGTCATAATAGTACATTCTAGAACATTTGTGTTTTATATATTCAACAATTCTCTCAGATATCCGATGGCAGCTCAGTATTTGTGACAGAGTTGCTTGCCATCCTCTGGGCATTGTGGTGGGTGGAGGAAGTGGGACCAAGCCAGGTGATTATATGCTCTGACTCGGCTGCTGCACTGATGGCTCTGAGTGCAGGTGGGTCTAAAGCTCGCCCTGATCTCATTCAGGAAATAATGTTGGTTTTATATAGGATTGCGAAGGCAGGCTGGTCAGTGGAGTTTTGTTGGGTCCCGGGACACGCTGGGATTGCGGGGAATGAGATGGCTGACTCCCTTGCCAAACAGAGCCTGGGAAGGGAGGAAGAGATAGGTATTTCAATGGGAAGAGTAGAACTCAGAGATAAGATAAAGAAAGGAGTTGAGGCTGAGTGGCAGGATGAGTGGGAAAGGGGGACCAAGGGAAGGCACTATTTCTCTCTGCAGCCTCGGGTCAAGATTAAGGTGGAGGGATATGGGTCAAGGAGTGATAGGGTGAAGATGTGTAGACTGAGGCTGGGGCACTGTGGGTTGAACAGTAGCTTGTTCATTGTGGGCAAACATCCAGATGGGGTGTGTGAATGTGGAGAGACTGAAACTGTCGGGCATGTCTTCCTAGAATGTGAAAGGTATAGGAAAGAGAGGGAAATCTTTTATAAAAGTCTGGTAGAGCTGGGAGTATCTTCCTTCTCTCTTAAATCATTCTTTGGCATGGATAATGAGAACCACCAGTTGATCACAGAGGCAGTGCTGACATTTCTGCATGCTTCAGAGTTGTACCAGAGGATATAGCGTTAGTGTATGTATTAGTATTGGACAGGCAAGAGGAGCAGAGAAGAAGGAGAAAGTGTGAGTTGAAGAGGCCTAAAGATGGAACACCACTAGTGTAGTATAAGAAATCCCGCGGAGGGGGGCTCAGACAGGAAGTAGCAGCAGTAGCTGCACTCCAATGGACAATGTAGGTGATGACGGGGTCCAGTAGAAGAAGAAAAAGAAGGAGAAGAAGGAGAAGAAGAAGAGCCCATAAAAAGAATTGCGGAGGGCAGTAATACGCCTCGATGCGTCTACTCTGCCGGAAATTCAAATAAGAAGAAGAAGAAGAAGAAGATCTCATTGTGCATCTTGAAACAGTACGGAACAGTACTGAACAGATAGACTAAACTACATAGATTGAAGCCTGCATTTCTCAACCAAGGTGCCTTGCCGACCGTTTAGCTGTGGAAAGGTGAGTGTCCACAACGGCTAGCTAGCTGTTCTACTTGAATAATGAATGTTAAAACCCATTCTCTGCCGGGCATTGTACCCATCATTGTATGGGTGATATATTGATCAGAGCAGTTTGTATCGAAAATGATAAAGAAAAACGCTGAAACCCACCCCAGTCTCCTCGTAGCGTTGGGCGATGAGAGTGGAGCAAAAAGATCGTTATTATGGGATGTTGATCGATGCGATCCATTTCCGGGTTGTATATTACTAATACACGTCCAAATCATGTTGATTATTGAGTTATGGCAAAGATCAATATCCACAGTGTCTGTATTGAGCCCCGGGACGATAAGCGAGTGGCCGGACGAAAATAGGGGACGGACCAAGCACTTCCGGGCACTTCCGGTTTGGCAACTCGTCGATCTCAAAAACGCCTTACGGAGTTATTGGCAGACAACGCATGGCGGAGAAACCCGCCTTAACACGTGAATGGCGGATAATGGGTTAATATTGAATCAGACAATATTGAATACTGAATGTTAATTCAGGTTGACAGTTGACATCATTTGACAGTTGACAGGGGGCTGGCAAGTTGATTTAATAAAAGAAAAAATACTAATTTAATCAGATTAATCAATTTATTCAAATTGAGGATTTAGTTTGAAGATAAAAAAAAAATTATAATTATTATTATAATTGTTTTATTTCTTTATTAACCCATTCCTGCCACAACTTTGATCATCTTATACCATTCTCTGCCAGTGCTGTAAGTATGGAGATGTTCACCTTCTTTGCAGGGCTATAACTTTTTAAATTGTATTGCTAAATTTACATTACTATGGCCCATTCAACATCGATTATCTATCGTTCAGGATGTAGGAACGTTTAACTTTTTCATTCACACATTCATACGAAAATACCGTCTAGAGCAGCGGTTCCCAAACTTTTTTGGCAGTGCACCCCCTGTCACAGGCAGTGCACCCCCTGTCGCAGTGCACCCCCTGTCACAGGCAGTGTGGAGGAGAGAAACCTTAGAAGGGCCATTCAAGGGGGGATCTCCCTTCTTAGATGTCGGTGATAGTAGTGTTGCAGACTAACAGTTGGTAAGCATGCACTCATGTGTAGTGAAACACAGATGAGTGCATGCAATAGCAACTGAACATTTTGAAAAATTAAAGATAGAGCTGATAGCGATAGCAACTGAACATTTTGAGAGATTAAAGATAGAGCTGATAGCGAATCTATTTGAGGCACAGGGGCGACGCAAAGAGGGTCGTGTCCTCCCCGTCTTAATCACGGGACGTTCAACACTCCGGTCATCGCTCCGAGACAGCCGGAGACAGGGAGATGGGGGGGGGGGGGGGGGGGCGGCGCAGAAAGGGTCGCAACCTCCCCGACATCATCGCGGGACGTCCAGCACTCCGGTCATCACTACGAGACCGCCGGAGACAGGGAGACAGGGAGGCACGCAGAGAGGGTCTCATCCTCCCGGCCTTCATCACGGGACGTCCGACACTCTGGTCATCACTACGAGACCGCCGGAGACAGGGAGACAGGAGGGCACGCAGAGAGGGTCGCATCCTCCCGGCCTTCATCACGGGACGTCCGACACTCCGGTCTACACTCCGGGACAGCAACTCACAGGGAGACGGAACAGGCGTTAGACAGCTCGCATGATTGTAGTGGGCGGACATAGCAATAGATACAAGTGGTAAGCATATGTGTGAATAGAATAGATATATGAAGTAAGCATATTATGTGAATAGAATAGAAGTACTTAACCCAGCCGTTGTGACGTCACAGTATGATGTCATAATAGAACATTCTAGAACATTTGTGATGTCACAGTATGATGTCATAATAGTACATTCTAGAACATTTGTGTTTTATATATTCAACAATTCTCTCAGAAGATCTCATTGTGCATCTTGAAACAGTACGGAACAGTACTGAACAGATAGACTAAACTACATAGATTGAAGCCTGCATTTCTCAACCAAGGTGCCTTGCCGACCGTTTAGCTGTGGAAAGGTGAGTGTCCACAACGGCTAGCTAGCTGTTCTACTTGAATAATGAATGTTAAAACCCATTCTCTGCCGGGCATTGTACCCATCATTGTATGGGTGATATATTGATCAGAGCAGTTTGTATCGAAAATGATAAAGAAAAACGCTGAAACCCACCCCAGTCTCCTCGTAGCGTTGGGCGATGCGAGTGGAGCAAAAAGATCGTTATTATGGGATGTTGATCGATGCGATCCATTTCCGGGTTGTATATTACTAATACACGTCCAAATCATGTTGATTATTGAGTTATGGCAAAGATCAATATCCACAGTGTCTGTATTGAGCCCCGGGACGATAAGCGAGTGGCCGGACGAAAATAGGGGACGGACCAAGCACTTCCGGGCACTTCCGGTTTGGCAACTCGTCGATCTCAAAAACGCCTTACGGAGTTATTGGCAGACAACGCATGGCGGAGAAACCCGCCTTAACACGTGAATGGCGGATAATGGGTTAATATTGAATCAGACAATATTGAATACTGAATGTTAATTCAGGTTGACAGTTGACATCATTTGACAGTTGACAGGGGGCTGGCAAGTTGATTTAATAAAAGAAAAAATACTAATTTAATCAGATTAATCAATTTATTCAAATTGAGGATTTAGTTTGAAGATAAAAAAAAAATTATAATTATTATTATAATTGTTTTATTTCTTTATTAACCCATTCCTGCCACAACTTTGATCATCTTATACCATTCTCTGCCAGTGCTGTAAGTATGGAGATGTTCACCTTCTTTGCAGGGCTATAACTTTTTAAATTGTATTGCTAAATTTACATTACTATGGCCCATTCAACATCGATTATCTATCGTTCAGGATGTAGGAACGTTTAACTTTTTCATTCACACATTCATACGAAAATACCGTCTAGAGCAGCGGTTCCCAAACTTTTTTGGCAGTGCACCCCCTGTCACCTCCCGACCTAGCTCGCGCACCCCCCAATGGGTTTCTGTTAGAAAAAATTGTTGCTGGTCTCCGTGCACAGATTTAATTTTTAATTTTATCTCTTCCCACGGCGACTATGGATAGGGAATTTCTTTATTTAATTAAAATGTTCACGACAATACTCTGCCAGCATGTTTAATATCCATAATACTAAAGGTTTGACTAAGATTTGTATGAAATTTTATTGTAAAAAAAATAATCTTATTTTTTTTTACCACCATTAGCCTTTTCATGTCACGCACCACCTAGAGGGCGCTCGCGCACCACAAGGGGTGCGCGCACCACAGTTTGGGAACCACTGGTCTAGAGTATAAATATGTTTTTATCGTTTTCTGCAGTATTTCCTAGAACGTGAGATAGACATAAATCCATATATTAGATTATCAAATGCAGTTTGATACCGATGCACGCTATATTAAAAATTTCAACTGTACATGGTCCTAAATGTTATGACTGATCATCTGCGGGTGAACGGAGGGGGGGGGGGGTCGTTTATAATTCTGTGACGGACGTTAAATGATTTATGTAGTATGGGTGATATATTGATCAGAGCAGTTTGTATCGAAAATGATAAACAAAAACGCTGAAACTCATGTCAGTCTCCTCGTACCGTTGGGCGATGAGAGTGGAGCAAACAGATCCCAGTTATGTGGTGGGGATCGAGGCGATCCATTTCCGGTTTGTATATTACTAATACACGCCCAAATCATGTAGATTATTGAGTTATGGCAAAGATCCATATCCACGGTGTGTGTATTGAGTCCTGCGACGATAAACGAGTGGCCGGACGGAATAGGGAGACGCACCGGGGTCACAAGAGATCCACTTCCGGTTGCAAAAGAAAACATAATAAGTCAAGAACAGAACAAGAACACCATAAGGTCCAACAAATTTAAAATAAATGCAAATAAATGAAAGAATGCAAGCACTCCCAGACATACCCCACGCGACGGTAAGGAAAAACTCACTAAAACCTAACAATATGGAAAAATGCTCCACAGGCATACCTTAGAAGGGCCATTCAAGGGGGGGATCTCCCTTCTTAGATGTCGGTGATAGTAGTGTTGCAGACTACACACTTGAGGGCATGCTTACCAACTGTTAGTGAACACAGATGAGTGCATGCAATAGCAACTGAACATTTTGAAAGATTAAAGATAGAGCTGATAGCGATATCAACTGAACAGTTTGAAAGATTAAAGATAGAGCTGATAGCGAATCTATTTGAGGCACAGGGGCGGCGCAAAGAGGGTCGCGTCCTCCCCGTCTTAATCACAGGACATTCAACACTCTGGTCATTGCTCCGAGACAGGGAGATAGGGGGCGGCGCAGAGAGGGTCGCAACCTCCCCGACATCATCGCGGGACGTCCAGCACTCCGGTCACCACTACGAGACCGCCGGAGACAGGGAGACAGGAGGGCACGCAGAGAGCGTCGCATCCTCCTGGCCTTCATCACGGGACGTCCGACACTCCGGTCAGCACTCCAGGACAGCAACTCACAGGGAGACAGGGAGACGGGACAGGCGTTAGACAGCTTGCGTGATTGTAGTGGGCGGACATAGCAATAGATACAAGTGGTAAGCATATATGTGAATAGAGTAGATATATGAAGTAAGCATATTATGTGAATAGAATAGAAGTACTTAACCCAGCAATGAAACCGCGTCGACGGACCAGTTGACAAGACCACGGACAGACGACGGTAAGTAGCTGATCCATGGCCTCGGTGGTGCATGTAAAGCAGTCACTGCAATCTTGGCCCAGACCCCGAGGCATCCATCACCTTAGTCAGCACTAGGAGACAGACACTCAGAGAGATGGGGGAGGGAGGGAGGGGGGGAGGAGTTAGAGAGTTCCCATGTTTGTGGTGCTGCTAAAAACAGACATGGGGGAAAATAGACATCCTAACTAAACTAGACAGATTAATCTAAAGGTCAGTCCCCGACCAGGTGAGATCAGGGTAGGTTGAAGGAGAGAGAGAAAAGATGGGTCTTAAGCAGGGATTTAAAAGCTTCGACAGAGCAGGCGCCCCTGATGATGGCAGGTAATTTGTTCCACAGGTAGGGAGCGCGGTAGACAAAGGCTCTGTGGCCGGCGGATTTCTTTTATAACCCTAGGAATCGATAGAAGCCCCGCATTTTGTCAGCGCAGAGCACGAGCGGGCGAGTATCGGGAGATGAGATCGGATAGATAGAGCGGTGCAAGCCCATTTAAAATTTTGTAGGTGAGGAGTAGCACTTTAAAGTCAGATCGGGCTTGAATAGGAAGCCAGTGTAGGGCGGACAAAACTGGTGTGATTTGATAACATTTTCTAGTTCTAGTTAGTATCCGTGCAGCCGCATTTTGCACGAGTTGAAGATTTTTGATGCTTGAATTAGGTAGGCCTGAACAAAGTGCATTACAGTAGTCCAAACGTGATGAGACAAAAGCATGAATCAGGGTTTCAGCATCAGCCAGAGTTCAAATGGGGCGTATTTTTGTGATATTACGAAGATGGAAGAATGCAATTTTGGTGACATTTTTTATATGTGCATTAAATGAGAGGGAGGAATACAAAATTTGTCTGAGGTTTTTTATGGTGGAGCTCTGGGATACATGACAAGTATCAAAGTTGAGGGAGATGTCCTGAAACAGGCCTCTGTGGTTTGGGGGGCCAACAATTAACATCTCAGTTTTATCTGCATTAAGGAGTAGAACGTTTTGCGACAGCCACTTTTTGATGGCAAGCAAGCAGGCCTCAAGGTTTTGTAGTTGGGAGGAATCATTTGGCTTAATAGGTATATATAATTGGGTGTCATCAGCGTAAAAATGAAAGTCTATGCCAAATTTGCGTATGATATTGCCGAGGGGTAGCATGTAAATCGAAAATAGCAAAGGGCCCAGGACAGAGCCTTGTGGGACACCACATTGCACTGGGAGGGTCTCAGATGTTAAATCATTATAGACCACGCAGTGTGTTCTATCAGTTAAATAGGACTTAAACCAAGCTAGTGCGAGACCCCGAATGCCAACATGATTCTCAAGCCGACCTAGAAGAATCGAGTGATCGATAGTGTCAAAGGCTGCACTGAGATCAAGCAATAAGAGCACAGAAGTGAGGTTTGAGTCAAGAGAGAGCAGTAAGTCATTTGTGACTTTGGTAACCGCCGTTTTGGTGGAGTGTAAGGCTCTAAAGCCAGATTGAAAAGATTCATTAAGATTATTGTTTGATAAATGGTCAATAAGTTGTGTTGCGACGATCCGTTCTAACACTTTGGATAGGAACGGAAGATTGGAGATGGGTCTGTAATTTTTCAAGATTAGAGGGTCGAGGTTAGGCTTTTTAAGTAGTGGTTTAATGACGGCTGATTTAAAGGCCAGGGGCACCACGCCAGTAGACAAGGAGGTATTGAAGATATTGAGCAGGGCAGGGCCTAGAGTTGGGAAGAGTTTTTTGATGAGAGTTGCTGGAAGAGGGTCAAACAGACAGGTTGAGGGTTTAGCCGCGCCAACCAATTTAGAGAGGGCACTAAGTGAGATGTTTTCAAGGCAGCATAGCGTATGGCTGGAATCAAAGTCAGGGGGAAGGCCCATCAGAGGTTGGGAGGGACTCTGATTGTTGATTAAAGCAACAATTTCATCTCTAATGAGGTCAATTTTCTTGGTAAAGAATTTCATGAATTCGTTAGCCGAGAACGCATGGTTTAGGGCACTTGGTTGTTTCTGAGTAAGTTTTGCAACTGTGTCAAACAGAAACTTTGAGTTGTTTTTGTTTTCATTAATGAGCCTGGAAAAATATGAGGTTTTGGCAAGTGAGAGTGCCTTTTTGTAGTTACGTAAACTATCATTCCAGGCAAGGTGGAATACTTTGAGTTTGGTCGAACGCCATTTATGTTCAAGTTTGCGACAAGCCTTTTTAAATGAGCGCGTTTCCTCCGTAAACCAGGGAGTTTGTTTTTGCGGGGCACGTTTAATTTTAGGCTTAAGGGGAGCGACAATGTCGAGCGTGCTACGAAGGGCGGCGTTAAGTTTGTCTGTAAAGAGATCAAGGGGGCCAGAGTAAGAGAGGAAGGGAGAGAGGGTGTCTGGTAGGCAGTTAACTAGAATTGGGACAGTTGAGGCGTTAATACGACGGCTCATGTAGGATTCTACACTGTCTGGGCGAGAAACCGTCAGATCAATTTGAAATTTGATGAGGTAGTGGTCTGAGAGAGCAGGAACATAGGGGGAAACGGTCAAATTTGACACAGTGAGACCGCGGGCTAGGACTAGGTCAAGGGTGTTCCCACCACTGTGAGTGGGTTGGTCAATGATTTGAATGAGACCGACAGAGTGATGTCAGTAAAAGCCTTATTTAGGGGATCTAGAATTTTGTTGGAATGAATGTTAAAATCACCAACAATTAAAATGTTATCTGAGCGCATAACAAGCTCAGAGATGAAAGTTGAAAATTCATCTAGGAAGAGGGTGTAAGGGCCTGGGGGGCGGTATAGGACAGCCATTACAAAGGATGCAGTGGAGGTAGGAATCAGACCGCCACACAGGAGCACCTCAAACGAGGAAAACTTACAGTTTGCGTCGGATGTAAAGTTGTGCTTAGAGTCGTAAATTAGAGCAACTCCGCCTCCTTTCTTGGAGGTGCGTGCGATATGGGAGCTACTAAAATTAGGGGGTGAAGCCTCGTTTAAGGGCAGAAAGTCATTAGGTTTAAGCCATGTCTCAGTGAGGCCCAATAGGTCCAGACTATGGTCTGTTATCAGTTCATTTACCAAAAGAGCTTTGGTTGGCAGAGAGTGGATGTTGATAAGGCCAACCTTCACGCACTCTGTATACTTAACAGCGCGATTTTCAGCCATGCTGGTAGGTTTAATCGCAATTAAGTTGGCATGGTTTATCGCACAAGGACGAGCTGGGTAAAGCGGAGCGTAACGAGGTAACGAGATATTCTAGTTTTGATTGGATATACCGGTTTAAGGATAGAGATAGAAAGAGAGGAGTGGGGAGCCTGGTGGAGGAGGGACCCAGCATGGTTAGGAAAGGTATAAGGATTGGCAGGCTCCATCGGTTTAGCATGACTAGCAGGCTCGCTAAGAGCCTGCACCCTGGCATGCTTGTGGGGTGGCTGTCAGCCCGAAGCTATAATCTTGTCTATATTGCTAGATAAGAGAGAGGCGCCTAGCATGTTAGGATGCACGCCGTCCTTTCTCAGCAAGCCAGGGCGCCCCCAGAAAGAGGACCAGTTATCCACGAACCCTAAGCCCTGTTCTTTACAGTATTTTTCCAGCCATCGGTGTAGAGAAGCTATCCTACTCATGAACTCATCATCATGCCGGTTTACAGGCAGGGGGCCAGAGAAGATTACTCGATGCCGACTCATCTTTCTGGCGAGGTCAGAAAGCCTAACTATGTTGATTTGTGACCTCAGAGACTTTCATCCTACAGTCATTATTTCCGACGTGTATAACAATATGGTCAAATTTATCTTCAGTGGGTGTGATATGTGGGTTACTTTTTGCCTTGACTATGCTATTCGCCAGAAATCTCAGGTTGGCTTCAATGTCGGTAGCTCTGGCTCCCCCAAAACATTTGATCTCGGCTGGCTTATCTAGCTTAATATGCCGGGTGATGGAGTCGCCAATCACAAGGACAGGAAGACGGGGTTCCAGTGGAGGCCGCTGCGTACTGGGACCGGAACCCGCAACACGTGTAAAATCATGTTGCGGAGCAGGTGCTGTTGAGGCCGAGGCCGAGCGATTACACTGCCACTCCGTAATGGGCGCAAAGGCCTTGTCCTGAGCACTATGTCTGGGACTCTCCAGACAAGAAGACCTCGCTAGAGGCTCCTTAGAAAAGCCTATAGTGTCCGAGACGTCTAAAGCTGACTGTTTTCCTGACTCAAGTTCAAGGACACGACTCTCTAACCGAGTTAACCTTTCTAGGAGAGAGGGACAGACAGAACACAGAGCCATGCTTACACCAGGTGGCGGTGGTAGACCAGGAAAAAAATAAAAATAAGAAGTACTATGGATCAACTGCTAAAGGCTATGTGTATGAAGCCAATTGAAGGTTTAGCTAAAGAGCTAAAACCAGTAGGTCGAGCTAGTTGACAAGCTAACAAGGCAAGACCAGAAAATGCAGATACAAAAGGGTGGCCTGCTGGAGGAGGGCAAGTAAGAGGCAGTAGATACTCAAATGCACTCGGTTGCCTCCTCGGAAAACTCCAGCCCTGAAAACTCCAAGTATTTGTCTGTGTTAGTCGGTCGCCGGCGCTCTGCTGGCGCTTAGATAGGCTACACTTAAATCCCTAATGAATATTGTCCCACACCTGTAGGGGGCTGGCCTCTGATTGATTGGACTAATTAGCACAGGCTGCTCAAGTCAATCCCTATGGGGTGAACTGAGCTGATTGATTCAGAGAGAACAAACAATTACCAAAAATATACAATGGATTGGGTACTAACTTACTTTACTCAGCTAGGTCACAGTGTAGTCAGCTCAGCTTAGTGCAAAGTGAGCTACAGGCAGGAGTATTTAAACACAGGCCTTGCCTCTGACTGATTGGACTAATTAGCACAGGCTGCTCAAGTCAATAGTGTGATATATGCCCAGGCTTTTGCCGTGAAGTGTGAGAAAGTGTGTGGTGATACTTTGGACGAGTAGTGTGATAGTGTCCAGACCTGTGTGCAGTGCAGCACCTTCCCTCACGTGTGTAGTGTAGGGTTTAGGATTTGTAATGAATTAATCTAATTAATCACATTTTAATCACATAACCATTTTATGCCTGATATTCTATATTCTATAATCATATTTCAAATTGCATGTGTCCGGATGGCAGAATTCAGTACTTGTAGGAGCCAAAGCTATAATGTTATTGTATTATATAATTGTCATAATAGAACATTCTAGAACGTTTGTGATGTCACAGTATGATGTCATGGTCGAACGTTCTAGAACATTTGTGATGATGTCATAGCCGAACATTCTAGAACATTTGTGGTGATATCATAGCCGAACATTCTAGAACATTGAACATTCTAGAACATTTGTGGTGATGTCATGACCGAACCTTCTAGAACATTTCTATACAGTATATTCAGCAAGTCTCTCAGCCAGGTCAGTGTGCATCTGTGGACCATCCAGTTGGATATCTTTGTTTTACACTGGAGTGACTGTGGACATAATCTTTCTTTATCAACGAACGTACTACTCACGAGTAAGTAATTTTAACCAGTAGAGTGGAACGTCTGCCCTCATAGTACTGTATCTACAAAACCTTCTGTTGAATCATCTTCCATTGATTAATTTGCTCAGATTTTTCAGGTATAATAATACACTTTATAATAAACTTTATTTGTAGAGCACCTTTCATACAGAAACTGCAGCTCAAAGTGCTTCACAACAGAAAAAAGACAGGCATAAAATGAGCACATATGAGACATATAAAATCTTTTTTTCACATTAGGATCTAACATCCCAACAGGCCACCTTGTTTATGGTTTGATTCAGTTTTAAATAGACAATAATAAAAAGATGCCAAAGATGTCCATCATTATCATTTAGTTATGGTCAATGTGTTACTCATTCAGAGAGAGAGAGAGAGAGAGAGAGAGAGAGAGAGAGAGAGAGAGAGAGAGAGAGAGAGAGAGAGAGAGAGAGAGAGAGAGAGAGAGAGAGAGAGAGAGAGAGAGAGAGAGAGAGAGAGAGAGAATGATGTCACACCAGTTGGAAACGAGAGCAGCCCAATGGCTAAAGCGATATAAAGGAATGAATAGCCAAATAAATGTGACGTTATCTTTGAACCTCTGTTTTCAAGCCTCGTCAATATACCCCCCCCCCCCCTTTCCTCACTAATGGAACTGGTGCCACGGAGTCACGTTTCAACATTAGTTATCGTCTAACGTGAGGTCTCCTCTCATCCTCTTTAGCAAAATTGAAATGCCCAAACTATATGGCAAGGTCCGTGAGCAAGTGGAGAAAAACTCAGTACAATTAAACACTATGCAACGCCCACTGCAAACGCAGAGTGAATCGTCAAGTAACGTTGATGTCATTGCTACTGCTGTGACTTAGCTGCTTATACCGGTCACAAGGTATAGTCAAAATCCATACTGTCGCGCAAATTTATACCGTTTATACCGTCCACCCCTAATGGGTATCATGTAAGTCCTACTGTAGAACATGACATATTAGCATGACATCTGATTTATTAATGCCAACAATGGGCGACAACCGCAATTGCCACTTAAAGTGTAAATGATGGATTAGTCAGTAGCAATTCATGACGGTCCGTTTAGCTCAGCTGGTTAGTGCACTGCCTGTGGAGCGTATGGTGCCAGGTTCAAACTCTGGTTGATAAGATAAGATATTCCTTTATTGATCCCCTTGGGGAAATTCAGGCATCATAGCAGCATGGGGGGGGGGGTACAGGTAGTAAAAACTACACAAGCAGTGTAAACAAATAAATCAATATAATTTACTATCTAACTAACTGAAATATACAGTATCACAGTATTCACATAAGGTGCAGTATGCATAAGGTAGTGTTATAATTTATTGTCCTTTTTGGGACACTAGAGTGGATACATTTATTAACGTTACAAAAAAAGAAAAAAAAAGTAACCAAGATTTGAACCTGGCACCATACGCTCCACAGGCAGTGGACTAACCAGCTGAGCTAAACGGGCCGTCATGAATTACTACTGACTAATCCATCATTTACACTTTACACCATTATTGGCATTAATAAATCAGATGTCATGCTAATATGTCATGTTCTACAGTAGTATTTACTACTATATGATACCCATTAAAACAAGTCATTAACGATGGAACGATTCATTTCAAACGTATACAGCGTGTGTGTGCGTGTCTTCTTTTGTGTGTGCGCTCGCGCGTTGAGCCTAGCTCTCCACGCATAATTTTTACCTGAGTAACGCCCCCGTTGATGACTGAGACGGTGGAATGTTGGTTCTGCTTAAATGGGTGTAAACGCGGGGTGGTTCGTCAGAGGGTTCAGAATGGAGCTGGAGCTTGAACTGGAGCCCGGGCGGTTTAAAAGCGCTAACAGAGACCTCCAGTAAATGAGCCTGATACCCAGTACTGCCTCATGCCTGATTAATGTCGCCACACACACCAGAACACAACGCAGACGTAACACACCGGTTACATTTGCATGCTAAAATGGCTTACCTGAGCTTGGTCCACCCTGGTTGGTCTCCTTGTTCTCATGCAAGGCTCTATATACACTGGTTCTCAACTGGTCTAGCCTCAAGTTCAAGTTTCTTTAATAGTTGTCATACAGAAGTACAGAATACTTTTATACAAAATGCTTCTTACTGTTACGCTCCAGAGACTGTGCAAGACAAGATAAGTATGAAATAAAATAACATAGTATAGTATGTAAATTAGAAGTAAAAAATGAGGTCACAGTGTTCAGTATAGACATATGTACAATGTTCGATGCAGAATAGACGTAACTGAGTTACCATATAATATACAATACTATGCAGTGTACTAATGTACAGTACTATATAGTGCAAAGCAGAAATGGGATGAGGTGCAATTTAGGTACAATTTACAGTAGGTGTACGAGTTGTAGTGCAAATCCTTTATCAATAAATATAAAGTGTGTTTGTGTGATCTAAAGTGTGGAGAGTGGGTGCTGCAGTGTGTTGTTTGTTTAAGTGATTGCCGACCCCTGGTATAGATGATAGGGGGCGGTATTTTCCCAATGGAGCTCAGAGACAGTTCCAGTGGTAATGTGAGGCTAGATTGATGAAATATGAATGGAAATTGCTAATAAAGAAACTATTAAAAACTAGATTTCCCGTCGGCTGGCACTCAAAGTGTTAAGCAGGGATTTAAAAGCTTCGACAGAGCAGGCGCCCCTGACGACGGCAGGTAATTTGTTCCACAGGTAGGGAGCACGGTAGACAAAGGCTCTGTGGCCGGCGGATTTCTTTTTAACCCTAGGAATCGATAGAAGCCCCGCATTTTGTGAGCGCAGAGCATGAGCGGGCGAGTATCAAGAGATGAGATCGGATAGATAGAGCGGTGCAAGCCAATTTTAAATTTTGTAGGTGAGGAGTAGCACTTTGAAGTCAGATCGGGCTTGAATAGGAAGCCAGTGTAGGGCGGACAAAACTGGTGTGATGTGATCAAATTTTCTAGTTCTAGTTAGTATCCGTGCAGCCGCATTTTGCACAAGTTGAAGATTGTTGATGCTTGAATTAGGTAGGCCTGAAAAAAGTGCATTACAGTACAGTAGTCTAGACGTGATGAGACAAAAGCATGAATTAGGGTTTCAGCATCAGCCAGAGTTAATATGGGGCGAATTTTTTTGATATGGAAGATGGAAGAAGGCAATTTTGGTAAAAATGTGTATATGACCATTAACACATTGAGTGCCACGGCCCTTCCGGGAAGTGACCACTTCCGTGCCGCCCATTAACCCCATGTAAACGTAGTTGTAGTTTGTAGAACTAAACCTATATTTTTATAGGTCTAATAACACTCTCGAGTCTCATTGAGCTGCTTCTGGGCAACGTGCAAAAAACGGATAATTTTTTCATCTGTACATTTCTATTTTATACCGTTTTGAATATGAACATAGTCCGGCCGCTTCTGAGCAATTCCAGGGAAAAGACACATTACATTTTTGTCTAATTCAATAAACACATTGTCATTTTTCGCCTGATTATCGGATCCTCCTGAAATCAACGCTAGATCATCACTATTATCCTTTGTCGTGCACGCATGCAATGTGGCTTACGGCACGGGCACACTGCTGACGAATGAACACGGACGGACGGGCGGGCGGCTGCCTCTTCACTTCCGATCCCATGTTAACGGACGATAGTAGGCACACTGGCCGCGAGCGGGAGCGTGCCTCGCGAGCGGCTCCCGAGCGGCAAGCTATCTTTTCGCTTCAATCCTATTCGAGGCGGCGCGGGAGGCGTGCGCCACGCGCATTGTCACAGAAATACAATTGCATATCTGCATTATTACCACAGATATAGATGTTGTTCAACCAGCTGTGTCTGTATCTGCAAATAAACGCCCAACCCCCCCTGTCTGTATGTTTGTTTATACCTATAACTATTACAATGTTGCATAATAATAATAATAATAATAATAATAATAATAATAATAATAATAATAATAGCAGGATATAGCAGTCAATATAACAAGTCAATCCACCTTGTCACCTATAATGACAAACGTTTTATTTGTTTCCTGACAGCTAATTATGGTAATTATGATTATGATTATTATGATTGAACAGCAACCAGTAGGCTTGATATCTGATGATACTGATGATAATGATACACGAAAACTTTATTTAACAGATTGCAGAATGGGTACAATACAGTAGGCCTACAGCTCAATACATACAATTGTTAAGGGGATGCAGACCAGAGAAATACGTTTGTCTTGTATACATCAGGGTCCCCCATTTTCAATTCATAGTGATACAAATACAACACTGTATTTAGAGATTAGTTTGAAGTAAACAACAATGTATTTTTTTATAATCCTGGAAATAGAGGTAACATGTTGGTAACAGTGTAAATATTTACTTACCCAATGGCATTATGTAAGCTGGTATTATGTAAGCGAAGGTCGATGAAATAAACTCTAGTCTGTAGTCTGTAGAATGCTCTGTTGAATGTGCATTCCTCCCTGCGCGCCGCGCGCTTATATAGTCCCGGGGGGAGGTGTGTGCCTGGCCAGGCGCGCGATCCCGCGAGGGAGCCGCGCGTGAAATTCATTCGTCAGCAGTGTGCCCGTGCCGTTAGACCGGCGCGCCCCACCCCCCCTCCTGCAACCCAACGGCAGAACAGCTAGACACATAAACACATAGCTTCAATTAGGGCTGGGCGATATATCGAGTATACTCTATGTATCGCGGCTTGTTCTACATGAAATGTAGTAAATTAGTATATCGTGAACATCGAGTATATGTTGTCACGTCGCGGCTGATTAGACTTTAGCTTTAGCGCAGAGCTGTCCTCTCATTTCATTATAGACACATGACCAGCGCGGACCTTAAATTACATGCAATTGTAATTTCATTAGACAGACCAGCGCGGACCTTTAATGACATGCAATTTAATTGATGCAAGCAATGGGCTAACGTTAGCTGCTAACTAAGTTATCCATGATGACTAGGCTAAGCTACCTAGCATTAGCTGCTAACCCTGGAAAGCGTTCAAAGCGGACTCCACGACACTAGTTCCATTCGTGAGGAAAGGGGGTGGGTTATATTGACGACGCTTGACAACAGAAGTTTAAACATTGTTTCTTTATATCAGCATCCAGGTTCAATCTCCGTCTGTTCAACTCTTCCTGTTTACATTCGAGTGTGACATCACCTACGGCAGCTTATACGCTCAAAACGCAAACCTAGAACAAAACCCGAGGGGGGGGGTCTCTCTCTCTCTCTCTCTCTCTCTCTCTCTCTCTCTCTCTCTCTCTCTTCATTCAATGATTTAAAGTAGCCAAACGTTACAGTATAAATACTAACTGGATAGTTGATGATATAAACATTTAATTTCATTATCTGAAATATTCTAAAATCATTAAGTCTGCTATAAGCCATTATCCCTTTGTGTGTGATTATTTTTTTATCATAGTAGTGTGTATATATATATATATATATATATATATATATATATATATATATATATATATATATATATATATATATATATATATATATGTGTGTGTTTGGCTAAAGTGGATAGAAAACACAGTACAGTGAGGGGAGCAATAAAAAATGACTCAGAGGTTTTTTATGGTGGAGCTCTGGGATACATGACAAGTATCAAAGTTGAGGGAGATGTCCTGAAACAGGCCTCTGTGGTTTGGGGGGGCCAACAATTAACATCTCAGTTTTATCTGCATTAACACAGAGAAATCCGTGTTTCGAATCCATGCGTTGTGGACAGAATCACGGACATATCCGTGGGAAGTTGTTATTGGTTTTATTCCATTTTAATCCCTATTCAAGGTCGCCGAGCGGCACTGCAGATTTTCCCTACTCTATGAATTCGACAAGGTGCAATACCGGCCAGATGCTCTTAGGGGCGCTACTGCAGTGTGCCCTATGGCTGAACGGATCAGTCTTTTTTTTTTTCTTTCAACAGAGATTTCAGTAGCAGGATTCTGGATGTGCATCATGTAGCTTGGATTACGTTTCGAATAGCAGATTTCACCATGCAATAAGGGGATTTATCATCAGCCAATGGACATATCGATCTACCAGATGGCGATCGATAACGGGGAAATGCTCGGGGGGATCCAACCGGCTCATGGTAAGATCTTTTTCACGTAAATTACAGCCCGATCGGGCATTTTTTTGATAGCTATCCATCTAACTAGCCTATGTGGCTAGTTAGACGAACACGGTTATTGGTAATCAATAATAATAAACGACGTCCCCCGCCCCCCCCCCCCCTTTCATGCATACATACATGCTTTGGGATTGTGCCGACCATATGCAGTTTGAGTTATTTCTGTAGCATCTGTAAAACGGAAATGCCATTGGATATAACGTTAGCAGCTATTAGCTCTATATCTAGCCTTCCAGAAAATATACTAGACCAAATCCCCTATAATGCTTATATTCACGGCACTATAAAATGAGAACCTATTGATGATATTTTTTTATTTAAGCCATTTTGAAGGGACGGTTTATGGACTCAATTGACAATGAGAATGGACAGATAGCAATACTATAAAGTATAGATTTAGCTGTACTAAAAGCGCCACGTTTGTTTACATTCCCCGGTCCTCTTGACATTAATTAGACTGGCCCCGATGGCCCCGAATGTGTTAAGGAGTAGAAAGCTTTGCGACATCCACTTTTTGATGGCAAGCAGGCAAGCCTCAAGATTTTGTAATCAATCTCAATAGGTATATATAATTGGGTGTCATCAGCGTAAAAATGAAAGTTTATGCCAAATTTGCATATGATATTGCCGAGGGGTAGCATGTCAATCGAAAATAGCAAAGGGCCCAGGACAGAGCCTTGTGGGACACCGCATTGCACTGGGAGGGTCTCAGATGTTAAATCATTATAGACCACACAGTGTGTTCTATCAGTTAAATAAGATTGTTACACCATTGTTACACTCTACCGCCCTCCAGGTACACTCAATCACTTCACAGATGAGCTGGACATGCTTCTTAGCTCCTTACCGGAAGATGGTACCCCTCTCCTTCTACTGGGCGACTTCAACCTGCCTGACTCATCTCAGTCAGTCATAGTAGTCTCCCTCCTACAATCGTTTGACCTGACTCCCACTGCCATGCCTCCCACCCACAAAGCAGGCAACTCCTTGGATCTCATATTTTCCCGTAACTCCAGCATCATTAACACCACGGTAACTCCCCTACATGTATCTGACCATTCCTTCATATCCTTCTCACTAACTCTCATGCTTAACCGAAAGGTCTTCACCCCAACTCAAACAGTCTCACTCAGACGCAACCTGCCCTCCCTATCCCCCTCCACCCTCTCCTCTGACATACTATCCTACCTTTGAGTGACACCTTCTCTGCTCTCTCCACAGAGATGGCAACCTCCACCCTCCTTTCAGCCCTTGCAACCTCCTTCGACAAGCTCTGTCCCCTCGTTGAGAAACCTGCCCGCCGTTCCCCACCCAGTCCATGGCTGACAGATCCAGTGAGAGAACAAAGACAGGTCCTGAGAGCAGCTGAAAGGAAGTATAGAAAGTCACGCCTCACTGCTGACATCGACACATATCACAACCTCTTGTTAACATTCTCCAAAACCATCACTAATGCCAAAGCTTCTTTCTTCCACCATAGGATCGAGGCCTCTGCCAAGAATCTTCGCAAACTGCATGCTACCATGTCCTCCCTCCTCACTCCCCCCCACCCCCCCCTCCCTCATCTTTCTCTGCCAAAGACTTTGCGATCTTCTTTGAGGAAAAAGTGGAGAACATCCGCAGCTCCTTCTCCCAACCCCCACCCATTCCAAATGCTGAATCGAGAACCTCATCCTTCACTCTGTCATCTTTCTCTCCCATTACAGAAGCAGAGACCCTGACACTGGTAACGTCAAACCGTCCGACTACTTGCCAGCTGGACCAGCTACCCTCCCCACTCCTCCAGACCATAGCACCAGACATCCTCCCATTCCTAACTGCAACCATCAACTCCTCACTCAACTCGGGGGTGGTCCCCACCTCCCTAAAACAAGCCAGAGTCACGCCGCTCATAAAAAAACCAACCCTGAACCCTACCGTCATAGGCAACTACCGTCCTGTCTCTCTTCTCTCCTTCCTTTCTAAAACACTTGAACGTGCTGTATCCAACCAACTTACTGCTTATCTCTTACAGAATGACCTCCTAGACCCTAATCAGTCAGGCTTCAGGACTGGTCACTCCACAGAGACAGCCCTCATTGCGGTCACAGAGGCACTTCACTTAGCAAAAGCGAAAGGCCTCTCCTCTGTCCTGATTCTCCTAGATCTATCTGCAGCCTTCGACACAGTCAACCACCAGATCCTCCTTGTGGCCCTCGCAGGAATGGGAGTGGCTGGCTCTGCGCTGACATGGCTGTCATCATACCTCAATGACCGCTCCTACCAAGTGTCATGGAGAGGGACCCTGTCGGCCACCCGCCCCCTGCGGACGGGTGTCCCCCAGGGCTCGGTTTTAGGACCCCTTCTCTTCTCCCTCTACACTAAATCACTGGGTAACATTATCACGTCTCATGGCTTCTCCTACCATTGTTATGCCGACGATACTCAACTCTTCCTCTCCTTCCCTCCCTCAGATATCCACGTCTCTGAGCGGATCTCGGCCTGTCTGTCCGACATCTCAGCCTGGATGAAGTCCAACCACCTCAAACTGAACCTAAGCAAAACAGAATTGCTCCACCTGCCGGCCAAATCCTCCCCCCTAACCGACCTTTCAATCACAGTCGAGAATGCAGCTGTGACTGCGTCCCCGACCGCCAAGAACCTTGGTGTTGTCCTCGACGACCAGTTGAACTTCTCTGCTCACATCGCAGCGACGACCAGAACCTGCCGATTCCTCCTGAGCAACGTCAGAAGGATACGCCCCTTCCTGACAAAAGAAGCCACCCAACTCCTCGTCCAATCAACAGTCATCTCCCGCCTCGACTACTGCAATGCACTGCTCGCTGGCCTCCCGGCCACTGCCACTAAGCCTCTTCAACTCATTCAGAACGCAGCGGCCCGCCTGATCTCAAACCTACCGAAGTCGGCCCATGTCACCCCACTTCTTAGGGACCTGCACTGGCTCCCCATTGCTGCACGAATCCGCTTCAAGGCCCTCGACCTAGCATACCGTGCGGCAAAGGGAACCGCTCCCGCCTACCTCCGGTCAATGATCTCTAACTACACACCCTCAAGACCCCTACGCTCTGCATCTTCTGGCCGCCTCAGACCTACTCCTATCCAAGCTCCGGGAGGGTCATCAAAGAGAAGTCGCCTATTCTCAGTCCTTGCCCCACAATGGTGGAATGAACTACCCACCCCAGTTAGGACAGCCGAATCACGTCCAATCTTTCGCCGTCGACTAAAGACGCACTTCTTCAACCATTATCTGAATTAAAAAAATAAAAATAAAAAAAAACAAAAAAAAAATCTAACCCTAACTAACCGTACTGTCATGCACTTGTCCTAATAAACTAACCTACACTGTAGCACTCAACACTTTGATGAACATTGTTGCTCAGCTGATAGAGTTGTGCCCTTCCTGATGGCTTGTCGTACAGAACTTGTAAGTCGCTTTGGATAAAAGCGTCAGCTAAATGACTAAATGTAAATGTAAATGTAAGATTTAAACCAAGCAAGTGCGTGACCCCGAATGCCAACATGATTCTCAAGCCGACCTAGAAGAATCGAATGATCAATAGTGTCAAAGGCTGCACTGAGATCAAGCAATAAGAGCACAGAAGTGAGGTTTGAGTCAAGAGAGTCATTTGTGACTTTGGTAACCGCCGTTTCGGTAGAGTGTAAGGCTCTAAATCCAGATTGAAAAGATTCATTAAGATTATTGTTTGATATATGGTCAGTAAGTTGCGTTGCAACAATCCGTTCTAATATTTTGGATAGGAACGGAAGATTGGAGATGGGTCTGTAATCTTTGAAGATTAGAGGGTCGAGGTTCGGTTTTTTAAGTAGTGGTTTAATGACGGCTGATGTAAAGGCCATGGGCACCACGCCAGTAAACAAGCAGGTGTTGAAGATATTGAGTAGGGCAGGGCCTAGAGTTGGGAAGAGTTTTTTGATGAGAGTTGCTGGAAGAGGGTCAAACATCATCCATGTGTAAATGGACAATATAATTTATATAAAGGTGAAGAGGACTGGACCCCGGATGGAACCCTGTGGAACACCCTTTGTTATCTGTAAGAATTCTGATTGGGCATTTTTCAATTATTCTCAAACCAGTCACAGGCTTTTCTACCCATACCAATTATTATTAGTTATATAATTTCTGTAAGAGCAAAGGCTGATCCACTATCAAATGCTTTAGATAGATCTACAAAAAGAGCAGCACAATGCTTCTTGTTATCTAATGCAGATATAATGTAGCGTAATATAGCGGCACGGTGGTGTAGTGGTTAACACTGTCGCCTCACAGCAAGAAGGTCCAGGGTTCGATTCCCGCTTGGGGACCAGGTTTCCATGATGCCAGGCGTACCCAGGTGGGGTATCTCCCAGGCCTTTCTGTGTGGAGTTTGCATGTTCTCCCCGTGCTCGCAAGGGTTTCCCCCCCCCCGATAAGATAAACCAAATGGAAAAACATGCACTACAATAGATCGCTAACGCTGTGGCGTCCTTGACGAAGACGGACAGGAGCACTTGGATTGGTCCCCTGGCGCGGCTCACGTTGACGCCTGTCTGCTCCCGGCTGCCCTTGGGGGGGAAGGACGACGGGATGGGTTAATCGCAGAGACGAATTGCATGCATGCATCGCATGTGTGCCGATTGATGACCTCTGAGCAGGTCCTAAATTATTATTATTATTATTATTATTATTATTATTATTATTATTATTATTATTATTATTATTATTATTATTATTATTATTATTATTATTATTATTATTAATGTCATTTGTAATTAATGTGACCTGCTGAAATAGTGCTGTGATTTGTTCTAAATCCAGATTGAAAACTGAATGAGTTGAAAGGAAAGACTTCAGTTAGTTGTCAATCAAGGATTCCATTATTTTAGACAAGCATAGCTTGAATATTGGGCGCTAATTGTTTAAGTCACTTCTATCTACACTGGCCAATTACCAAGCATAGCTCGAGCGGAAAGTCTATTCAGTCCACCTGGAGTCTATGGAGTGCAAACAGCCACCATATTCAACCTGTGCATAGATGAACCACCTTCCAGAAGATTGTCAAGTTTGTATATGAGGGTGTGAATTGGTCCAGATATAAGCTAGATTTAGCTGTTGTTCTAGCAGAGGTACATTTATTTAGTGAAAATTAACCAATGTGCAGGATCCCCTGAGTGTCTGGTTTGAGCCCAGGCAGAATCCCTGTCTCTAAGCAGAGTTGTTAGTTGTCCCGGCATAACGTAATAATCTTTTGTATAGCAGTGGGATACACTCCTCCTAATTGATTTGCAATTGAAAAGTCAATGGGAGCAGACTGGAGCACCCTACAGATGGTCTAATGGCACTGAACACTGTACACACAGGTGTGCATAAGCTGGAATGGTTCTCACTGAAAAGCTACCAAATACCTCTGATGGACAATAGCTTAACGTTACGCTTCAATTTACATGACAGTCTGCCATCCTTTCCTTCCAATGCTCGGTGCCGCGCCCCTACTCTGCCTCTGATTGGCTCTGACCCTCATCCCCGGGTGGGATGACAATAGGGAACATATCACGTCCTGTATTGATTCTAAATGGAACTGAATGAATATAGTTTATTTTCTGTCTTTGTTTACAACAAATCATAATCACACTGGTGTGGACTTACAAAAAGAAAAAAATCACAAATGTACATATTCAAAGTAAGCTCACACACAAAATCCCAACTCAATGACTGAAAAAGGAATAGGCTGAAGCACATGCTTGTTTTTTTTGTATATCCTTTACAATTCTTAAACAAAATATATTTGAATATTAAAAAAAACTTAAAATATGCTGCAAGATAAGAGAGAAAAAAGATATTTTACTCAACTGTAGTCCAGAGCGGCGGTCAGGTGGCGTAGCGGAGATTGCGCTCGTCACCAATGCAAGAGGCTGCGGTCTCGACTCCCGGAGTCAGCATTGCTTGAGGCTTGGGCTGATCGTCATACTAACTTGTTTGGCTGGGTTAGGGGGAGGGCAAGTCGTGGGTGGGAAACTGGCGTTGTGGACAGTGACGCCTACCTGTCAGGTCTGGGCGCTCCCACGCTGCCAGGTGAAAAAATAGTCACTGGCTGTCGCCACACGTGTCGGAGGAAGCGTGCGGATGACTTCAGGGTTCCCTTGCACCGACCAGTAGGAGAACATACACACAACAACCAGGTAGGGGAGGGGGGGAATTGGCACAACGACTAAAATTGGGACGGGGAGAAAAACAGAGAAAAATCTGAGAAAGAGAGGATACAAAAAAGAGAAAAAAAACTGTAGTCCAGAATCATTTGTATTGAAGATATAACTAGGGATGCCCCGATCGATCGGCCACCGATCGTTATTGGCCGATAATCAGTATAAATATGAGATCGGTGATCGGTGATAATGCTTTATTTTCGCCGATCAAAAAACCGATCAAAAAACGAGATCTCACTTGCTGAGTTCTGTCTCAGACGCTCCGTCTCCTCCTCCTCCTCCCTTCCCCGTGTAAACAAGCTCAGGCAATAGTCTGCTCTAGCCTAGTGCATGCGAGCTCCGTGAGCTAACGTTAGCTACCGTTACTGTTTGATTGATTGATTGATTGAAAACTTTATTAACAGATTGCAGAATGGGTACAATACAGTACAGCTCAATACACACAATTGTTAAGGGGATGCAGACCAGAGAAAGACTTTCGTCTTGTTTACATCAGGGTCCCCCATTTTCAATTCATCAGGACATATATGACATACATGACATACAGATAGTCAGTACTGCTACATCTATACATTTATGACATACCAGATTTGCAAATACAGTACTGTTTGTGATACAGCAGGAGTCAAGAAAAGGGAGTATATACATTTGACGTAGAAACTGTACATTGGAGGAGGTTGGGTGGGGGGGGGTTGGGTACATTGGGATATTGACAACCATACTGGGTAATTTACATTGGAGGTGGTTGGGGGGGGGGCACACTGTATAAACAAGCAAAACTGTACATTGAGGGGGGGGGGGGGGAGGAGACACTGTACAAACAAACAAAATTGTACATTGGACTATTGACAAAACCATACTAGGTAAATGACTGTACATTGGAGGGGGTTGGGTTAGGATATTTACAGGGGCCAGTGTTGAATTGCAGTCTCCCGTAGGTGTCCCTTGAGAGAGGTTTTGAAAGTGGGTAGTGATCCACATTCCTTTACAGCTTTGGGTAGGGCGTTCCACATTGATGTGGCATAATTGCGAAACGTGTTTAGTCCCTTGTTTGAGCCGAATCTGGGTTTAACATGATTTGTGGAGCTCCCTCTGGTGTTGTGATCGTGGTTTTCACTGACCTTTGGGAAGTATTTTGACATGTACATGGGTACCTTGGTCGTGTAGTGTATCTTGTAGACCAGGCCCATTGCAAGTTGCTGTACTCTGTCGTCTACTCCAAGCCATCCTAGGTTGTCAAAGTGGGCAGGGGTGAGGTGGGTTCTAGGAGTAAGGTCAAGCAGTAGTCTGACCAGTTTGTTTTGAGATGTTTGTAATTTTGTTTTTAGCATAGTCGTAGTACCCCTGAATGAGTGCTCCTGCCAGAGTCTTCAGGGTATTCTTGTTTACCAGAGAGGAGATCCGGTACAAGAACAGAATGACCCAGTCAACTATTCACTTTTAGTTTAATACATGAGGCATTGTTAACGGTATCTAGCCGGCTAGCTACTGATAGCTCCTGATATCAACAAATGCTCCAGCAAAAGTCTAGTAGATGTGCATGATAGCTCACGTTAGCTCACGTTAGCTCACTGTTCAAAACGAAACGTCCCATTAAACTAAATAGTTCACTGATGCGTTGTCTTAACGTTATCTAGCAGTAGCTACAGATAGCTCCTGATATCAATGTCTTATAACAGTGATTCGATGCGTATTCGAGCCCCGGCTTGCATCGCAGTCACAAACGGGGCTAGCTGAGGGAGTAGGGTATATCTGCAGAGCCGCGGGTATATCTGCAGAGCCGCAGATATACCCTGCTGAGGGCATGCTGAATGTGATTTGATCAAAGCAGAGTATACACACAGACAGTGGAGATAGCGAGCATTTTGACTTGTTGCGTGGTGGTGATGTCTCGCAGATAATACAACTACAAGTATAATTATATAAAAAAAAAAATTTAGCACCAGCTGAAATAGAGAGGACATTTAGAGAATACTATGAGAAATTATACACACAGCCAAAAGCAGCGGGAGAAGAGGAAATAGAAACATATCTGGAGAAGCTAGAGTTACCATCGATAGGGAAAGAACAGAATGAAGAATTAAATAAAATAATTACGGAACAAGAACTGGAAGAGGCAATTAGTAGAGCTAAAAACAACAAGTCTCCGGGGAGCGATGGATTCCCATCGGAATTCTACAAGACATTTAGAACTGAATTAGCACCCATGTTAGGGGCGGCGTTCAGACACACGATGGAAGAGGGAAAAATGCCCCCCTCGTGGAAGGAAGCCATAATCACCACGATACCGAAGGAAGGGAAGGATAGGGAATTATGTAGTAGTTTCAGACCTGTGTCCATACTCAACGTGGATTACAAGATGTATACATCGATAATATCAAAGAGATTTGAGACGTTTATGCCAGACATTATAGATGAAGATCAAACTGGATTTATTAAAGGGAGACAGACACAGGACAACGTGAGAAAGACATTACACATAGTAGAGGAGATACAAAAACAAGGGGGTAGCGCGGTACTGATTAGCCTAGATGCAGAAAAAGCATTCGACAGTGTGAGCTGGACATTTTTATATAAAACATTGATGAGGTTCGGACTGAACGGGAGGGCGATGAAGATGATCAAGGCGCTATATCAAGAACCGACAGCGAGGGTTAAGGTGAATGGCAGCTTGACGGATAGAATCAGATTAGAGAGGGCTACCAGACAGGGATGTTGTCTCTCACCGACGCTCTTCGCCGTTTTCATAGAACCACTGGCACAACTGATCAGACAGACCGAGGACATTAAGGGAGTAAGGATAAAGGGAACGGAATATAAACTAGGCCTATTTGCAGACGACGTGATAGTATACATGAGGCAACCAGGCAAGAGCTTCCCGGCACTGATGGATCTACTGAAGGAATATGGCCACTACTCAGGATACAAACTAAACGTGACAAAGACACAGACCTTAGCATGGAACTATACCCCAACGACGGAAATTAGAGAACAGTACGGGATAAGATGGGACATGGACAAGATTAAATACTTAGGGGTGAACATCACAAGAGGGGTGGAGAAACTGTTTGAGGCGAACTATACACAGATAAATCAGAACATCAAGAGAGACTTAGAGAGATGGACAGTAATGCCCTTGGACTTCAATTCAAGAATAGAGGTCATTAAAATTAACATACTATCAAGGTTACTGTACCTATTCCAGTCACTACCGATACAAATACCACAGAATCAATTCAGGGAGTGGGACAGACTGATATCGAGGTTTATATGGGCGGGGAGAAGACCACGGGTCAGATATAAAACACTACAACTACCAAAGGAAGAGGGAGGGATGGCAGTACCCAGCCTACAAGATTATTACTATGCAGCACAACTGAGAGCAGTGACGTGCTGGTGTAACGACAGATATGAGGCAAGATGGAAAGACATTGAAAAAGAAGGGGAGGGATACAAGGTACAAGCTCTGGTGGGAGATAGGGAACTATTTAAAGAAAAAGAGGGACTATTAGATCCTCTATTAGAGTAGTAAAAACACACAAATTGGAGAAGCAGTCAGGGGTCCTGAGATGGGTAACACATGACAAGAGATTCAAACCAGGGAGGTTAGACCATGGATTCAGAAGGTGGGAGAGGGGGGGGGCAACAGCGATATGCAAAATGATAGAGAAGGGGGAAATGCAAACACTACAAAAATTAAAGGAGAAATTTGGACTAGAAAACAAGGACCACTTCAGATATCTACAGATTAGAGATTACTATAATAAAGAAATAAGAGGGGACAAGGAAGAAGAACAGAATGGAATAATTAGGATGATAGTAAGGGCATACGAAGGAGGGAAAGGAAGGGTAATATCAGCACTGTACCGGGCTATAATGACCAGCAAGGGACACACGACCGATTATATAAGGGAGAAATGGGAGAGAGAACTAGAGATGGGAATAACAGGGAAGGAATGGGGGAACATATGCGAGGTGCAACATTCAACAACAGGATCGATGATATGGAACGAATTTGGATGGAAAAACATAATCAGATTCTTTATAACCCCAGAGCTGAAGGGAAAATATGCACCAACACAAAGAGCATGCTGGAGGATGTGTGGGAAGGAGGGGGCAAATCACACGCACATATTCTGGGGATGTCAGAAGCTGAAGGGGTATTGGGAGGAGATAGGGGAGGCAATGATCAGAATATTAGGATACGGGTTACCACAAACAGGACTGGTGCTTTACTTAGGAGACCTGACACACGAGGGAATACAAGGGGGGGACAAATATTTAATAAAGATAATGTTGATAGCGGCCAGAAAAGCAATAACGAGACTGTGGTACAAGGAAGACCCACCGACAATAGCACAATGGGTAGGAATAGTGGAAGAAATACAGGATATGGAGAGGATAACACACATGCTGAGGTTACAGGAAGAGAAATTTGGGGAAAGATGGGGAAAGTGGGAGGATTATAAAGGGAACGAAAACGACATCACAGAGGAAGAACCAAATGCAACACAAGAGGGCGAAGGGTAAAGGAGGAAAGAAGTTCAAGGAGGGTCTCTGAACCCATGTCACACACCTATGCTTTAGTTAGTATTTTCTATTTTTTTGGGGCATTACAATTGTTTTACGTTTTTATACTTTATTATTTATGTCTGTTTAACAGTGTTATATTAATATTCAGGGATGATGTGGTTTGTGTATGGGTGAATCAAAGGGCAAAGTGAAAGTTAATTAAATTACTCCCTGTTAGACAATATCTTGGTCTGACAAATTCCTTTTTTTGTAATCTGATTCCATAATATTTTCATTCACCGGCCAACTGGATGGTCAGTAATGTAAGTAATGTCAGACTCAATGTTTATTAAAAACCATGGAATACATCAAATGAATACATTTCCTAAAGACACTTAAATTAAAAGTCCCACTGAGGATTGTGTTTGGTTTGGAACTTGAAATATGTCAATATTTAAGGATTTGGGCTCAATTCTGATCATCCAGTATCTTGTAAGAGAGAGAATATTGAAATAATGAAAGTATGATAAGTACAAAAAAACTAATATATATACAAGTGCAAATACTGCACACATACATAGTGATTGTACAAAGTGTAGCATAATAGTTGTCTTGATGATGGATGGGGTGTGTATTCTGATTGGCCAATCAGTTCAAAGCAGCTAACTGCTCAACTATTGGCTCTGTTGTTTAAGAACAGGCTGTTTTCAAGACTGAAGTACTCATTCAACCAAAAACACTGGATAGTCTGCTGGTTGACTTGAACCCCTCTCTGTTGCAGAACACATTCTCTACTGGAACAAGGATCCAAACTTGCTTCTGATAACATATCAGACTTTTGACACCACAATATCAGTACGTACAATTATTTATTTGATCTTTTCCATGGCATTGCAGAGTCTCTCATATTTTCTGTCTAAATATGCTGTCTAATATTTTGAATCTGTTGTTTATTTCTCTTCAATATATGTATATGTAAAGGTATATTTGTACAGTAACAACCACAATGACAAATTGCAGATAACTGTCCTTTGGGTTGTGCACCGTATTTTAGCTAATGCTGCCCATACTGCACATGTGTTACTAAACTCAACTCCAACCCAAACATCAGACCAAAACTAAAAACAATATGGAATTACAGATTCTGACATTTTCATTGCAATGTTTCTCTCTATTCCAGATACAATTGTTCCCCAACAACAACTACAATAATGGCTGAGTCAAGGCCTCACTGCTGTGACCAATGTGGGAAGAGCTTCAGTCAGTCTGGAGACTTAAAGACACACCAGCGTATTCATACAGGAGAGAAGCCGTACCACTGTGACCAATGTGGGGAAGGCTTCAGTCAGTCTGGCAGCTTAAAGAGACACCAGCGTATTCATACAGGAGAGAAGCCCTACCACTGTGACCAATGTGGGGAAGGCTTCAGTCAGTCTGGAGACGTAAAGACACACCAGCGTATTCATACAGGAGAGAAGCCGTACCACTGTGACCAATGTGGGGAAGGCTTCAGTCAGTCTGGCAGCTTAAAGAGACACCAGCGTATTCATACAGGAGAGAAGCCCTACCACTGTGACCAATGTGGGAAGAGCTTCAGAAACGTTGGTAACTTAAAGACACACCAGAACATTCATACAGGAGCGAAGATCTATCCCTGTGACCAATGTGGGAAGAGCTTCACTCAGTCTGGAACCTTAAAGACACACCAGCGTATTCATACAGGAGAGAGGCCCTATCACTGTGACCAATGTGGGAAGAGCTTCAGTCACTCTGGAACCTTAAAGAGACACCAGCGTATTCATACAGGAGAGAAGCCAATGTGACCAATGTGGGAAGATCTTCATTACATCTGGACACTTAATGAGACACAAGAACATTAATTCTTGAGAGAATCACTATCCCTGTGACCAGTGTGGGAAGAGCTTTGTTCACTCTGGAAATTAAAGAATCACCAGCGTATTCATACAGGTGTCAAACACAACAAATAAGTAGAAACTGCTTAAAACCTTTTACATACTCAACAGTGCATTCATACTGGACACAAATCAAACATTCCTCTGTCTATTGTATAAACCTATCTATTTTTTGCGTTACACTTCACGAATGAGAGTCCTCGCTGCCAAGTGAAAAGACGTCACTGGCAGTCGCCGCACATATCGGAGGAAGCGTGCGATCGGCTTCGGGACGCCCTTGCACCGACCAGTATGGGAGGGGGGGAATTGGCATAACGACTAAATTGGGATGGGGAGACAAATAGAAAATCAGGCGGAGAAAAAGAGGATAAAAAAAAAGAAAAAAAAACATCCGACGTCAACCATACAAAGTTGTGATGCAAAAGCTGTACACAGCCGGCCACAAGCCAAGGCTAGCATATCCGGCGCTGTTATCATTCTTGGACAATAACGGCCGCAGGTCAGGTCCATTTACACCCTCTGATGCTGAGGATTTCCTGATTCAA
Organism: Notolepis coatsorum; assembly: GCF_963971535.1. NCBI lineage: Eukaryota > Metazoa > Chordata > Actinopteri > Aulopiformes > Paralepididae > Notolepis > Notolepis coatsorum. Next base: position 119,059,671 of record NC_140165.1, read on the forward strand.
AATGCAGCAAATAACCCAAAGCATGACGGAAATACCGGAATCAGTTAAGCCTCTCTCTAAATATATACCAGTGTAGGAATGACTTTATTGTGTTCATCAATGAGGTCATTCCACCAGTGTTGGAATAACATTGCTGTGTTCATCAAAGTAGCAAACGATATGCAAGTCGTCTATAACAATGTTTACTGTGTATAATACGATTCATAATACATTATAATTTCAGTCTCTGGTCTCTGAGGGGACAAATAAATAAATATCAATGCAAAAAGATCTATCTGGAATATTCTGGGTTTATCGCTCAAATGACCTGGGTCTCTTAGATCATTCTGGAATGTAAAAGAGTCTAGGCACTAGTATATTCTACAACCTTCTAGAATATAAGGCACCATGACAACGAAGTAAAATAGTCTAGGCACTAGTATATTCTACAACCTTCTAGAATATAAGGCACCATGACAACGAAGCATACAACTCTAACAATAACATTCGGTGTGCATACACATAGCAAATATAAATTAAATGAAGTGCAATCAGCCCTTAATAATACTTTAAAATTATCCACACATAAACGTATGGGCACAGCAAGGTTATTCTAACAATTTAAGTAATCACTCCATTAAAGGCACATTGAAGCGCTAAAAGGCGCTGCTTTTCTATCTTATCTAATCAGTTAAATCGGTTCTAGTGGCTTCTCCACGTTGATAATTATTTATCTCTTATTCATTATCTATATCTTTCCATTGATTTTTATTTTATTAAATTTTTTCTTCTCATCACCCTATATTTTTTAAATATAATTTAACTTACATTGTTCTTTTCCAATGTTCTTCACATTAAGGTGTCAATATTACTATATATTTTTTAAATATATTGTAACTTACATTATTCTTTTCCAATGTTCTTCACATTAAGTGTCAATACTGATCTACAATCTTTTCCTTTTTTTTTTTCCCTCACACGTTGGTGGAGGGTTCAAAGGAATATGTTGATAAAGGTTTATTCTCTTTTTATTTTATTTTTTATTTTTATCTTTAGGTTAATTATCACAATACTTCATTACAGTAAGGGAAGGTGCAAGACCAAAAGCGACATTCTATTGCAATAGAATGGAAATGTTAGATCCTATGGCAATGAGCATAGGAAAATTAGGATTACAATGCTCAGGTTGGGCAATCCGGTGGACCATGGGAGAAAGTCAATCGCGGAGGATGTGTTCTTGGAACACAGGCATGTTCGACTTTCTGGGAGAGGGGAAAATAGGGGATTTTTATTTGTATATATATATGTTTTTAAGCTCAGCTCTCAACGGGACCGCATTAATTGGATGTGCATCTATTGTAGCTTCATACTCCAGAAACATTACCAAAAACTACACGAAAACATGCATAGACTATGGCTAGTTTGAATATAATGGTATGGAACACCGGTGGGATAAACAAACAACACAAGCGCAAAAGCGTGCTTACACTGATGAAAAAAGAACATGTGGACGTGGCACTATTAAACGAAACGCACATTTTAGAGGGAGACATAAATACGTTAGCGGATAACATATACCATAATATTGGTCACTCTTCTTTTGCTACGAGAACTAGAGGGGTAGCCATAGTCGTCAGACGCAAATTAAATATCGAATTGAAAGGGGTATGGTCGGATGCTGAGGGGCGCATAACTATAGCTAGGATTATACACAATAACAGGAAAATTGCATTGGCAGCGGTATATGCCCCGAATTTGTACGAAGTGGGTTTCTTCACTTCACTAACAGGAGAAATGTTAAACCATCCCGAGTACTCATACATAATAGGTGCGGATTTTAATGCCATTTGGAACCCAAGGATGGACAAAACTTACCTTTCCTTCTCCAGCGAACAAAAGAATTCATCTAAAGCATTAAAAGATTGGTCGGAATCAACAGGAGTAACTGATTTATGGCGTTCACTTAACCCCATGACCCGCAAGTACTCCTGTCGTTCGGCGAGACACAACACACTATCCAGAATTGATTACGTCTTTGCATCCCCGAGAATATTTGATAAATACGAAGTGGAAATGACACCCAATGCGCTATCAGATCACTGCTACTTAATCCTGAAAGCAACATTTGGTACATTATCTACCCGGGCCCCAAGATGGCGTTTTAATTCGATGCTGCTTAACAACAAGGAATTCATTACACAAATTAAAGAAGCTCTCACAGTATTCCTACAAGTTAATGCTAACTCGGTGCAAGATCCCAGAATATTATGGATGTCGGTAAAGAGTATGATCAAGGATTTCTCGGATAGATTTACCTCCATATTGCGCAAAAATCAAAACACAAAACTGTCTGAAAAAGAAACGCTTTACTCAACGCTTTTTAATTCTTTAAAATACAACAACTCTACTAGACTAGATAACCAAGTTAACATTCTAAAGACCGAGATCAAAGCAATGTACAGACAAAAATCGGAATTGCAAATACGCAGCACTAGACAACAGCAGTACTTCCAAGGTTCTAAACCTAGTCACCTTTTAGCCATGCGACTAAGAATTAATGCAAAATTTGCAGATATAACTGCCATTAGGAAACAACAAGCTCTAGTAACAGAACCCAAAATAATAAACGATACATTCAAAGAATTCTACTCCGATTTATATAACTCAGAAACGACCTTTGATCAAGACAAATTAGACACATATCTTAATCAAATTACTCTCCCTAAACTTACAGATGAAGACGCTAAACAGTTAGAAGTACCGATCACATTAGAAGAACTCAAGAAGGCCATATCCGGAATGAAAAACGGCAAAGCTCCGGGAATTGACGGTATCCCATCAGAAATGTACATTTCTTGCTGGGACATATTTGGACCCTTATTACTAAATATGATCTTATACTCAGTCAAAGAGGGAAGCTTCATCGAACACCAAAATACCGCACTCATTTCAGTTCTTCACAAAAAAGACAAAGACCCCACTGAATGCGGTAGTTACCGTCCTTTAAGCCTCCTCGGAACCGATGTCAAACTGTACTCTAAGATATTAGCCATCAGATTGCAAAAGCATATGACGTCTTTAGTTCATACGGACCAAACAGGCTTCATAAAAGGTCGCCTGATCAATGATAACATAAGGCGAATACTGCACGTACTAGATACAGACAAAGAGGACATCACACCTAAGGCGATACTATCCCTGGATGCTATGAAAGCATTTGACAGGTTGGAATGGTCGTTTCTATGGGCAGTATTGGAAAGGATGGGGTTAGGAAAAGGTTTCATTGATATGATTAAAGTACTATACAAGGACCCATCGGCCATGATTACAACAGGCACAATCATCTCCAAAATCTTTCCGGTATCACGCTCTGCCAGACAGGGTTGCCCTCTTAGTCCCGGACTATTCAATTTATCATTAGAGCCTTTAGCACAATATATAAGACAATCCCAATCCATAGAACCAATCGTAATCAAGGGCACACAACAAAAAATTAGTTTATATGCGGACGACGTAATATTGTTCATGCAAAACCCCAACACCACATTGCCTCATCTGCTCAAGTTGATTGAGAACTTTGGTGATTTATCGGGATTTAAGATAAATTGGCCGAAGTCGGCTTTCCTTCCACTTAACACCCCTGCAAAAAAAGATATAACCCTCCCAGGTGCGATACCGATGGTAAAACATTTCAGATGCTTGGGAGTGGAAATATTCCCCACCATAAGACAAACGGTGAAGCACAATTACACAAAAATACAGAACAAAATCAAGGACGACCTGGACAGGTGGGCAAAACTTAAAAACTCAGTACAGGCAAGGGTATCAATAGTTAAGATGGATGTATTACCAAGAATCAATTTCTTCAGCTCAATGCTTCCGTTACCTCCTCCAGAGGGATACTGGAAAAGATTACAAACCTCCACATACAAATTTATTTGGAATAACAAACCACCTCGCATAAAAAGATCCACCGCACAGAGAAGTAAAGCAGACGGTGGCATGGCAGTCCCAGATTTTTTACAATATTTTAATGCCTTCACATTAAGACCATTGAAGAAGATATGGTTTGACCCCGAGGCTTTGGTATCTTGGAGAAAATTAGAAGAAAACATAGTAGCCCCACAGAGATTGAAAGACATAGCATACACTAAACTTTCAATCAAGCATTGTGAGCGAGAATTTGGCCCAATAATAACCCATGCAATCAGGACATGGCGGGAAACTCAAAGGAAATTTCCTAACAATCAAGTATGGCATAATCACACTCCCATATTCAATAACAATGCTCTCTTAATGGGAAAACGACCTATAAGATTCCCTGTATGGGAAGAAAGAGGCATACACTCATTAGGGGATATTTTTAATAACAAGGGCCTCTGTAGTTATGTCGAAATATGCATAAAGTTTAACCTCACCGAGTCCACATGGCTTTTTTACATACAGTTAAAACTTTGTATGAGATCCCACGGTGTTCCATTACACATACCAATTGAACACCACAGATACCACAAATTTTTCTATGACAGAAATACATTGGGAGGTTTTGTATCAGGTTTTTATTCACAATTACTAACGTCCTCGTACGAAACCCTTCAACTAGACAATGTCTGGAGGAGGGATATACCAGACCTGGAAAATGACTTTGATTGGCAAGGAGCCTGGGCAAATGTCCGACTTACATCAAGGAACCCGGATCATCAACAAATCAATCTGAACTATATTCACAGGACATACTTGACTCCTATAAGGCTGTGCAAAATGGGGCTTATACAAAACTCCAAATGCTCCCAATGTACAAATGGGGACGAAGGAACATTTATGCACATGTATTGGGACTGCCCACCAGTTAAGACATTCTGGGAAGATGTGTCCCAACAATTATCAATACTCGTATTTTGGAATATACCTGTACACCCCGCTGTATTGCTATTGAATGATGTTTTTGAGTTTGCAGTGAACCCACAACTAAAAAGATTGGTTTTATCGGGTATCACAGTAGCTAAAAAACTGATTGCATCACGTTGGTTTCAACCGGAAAAAATGTGCCGGAAAGTGTGGTTTCTTACATATCTTGATGTGATATATCAAGAAATATCAACAGCAAGAATTCTAGGGCTCAATGAATCCAAAATGTTAATGTGGTTAGAAGTGGTGGAGAGAATAAAAGCTAGCCTATAATGGTGATGTCTGGTTAGGAGTGAGGGATAATGGAGGTACTATCCAAGAGGGGGTCCGGGAGGGGGGGATTTGAGCTGGAGCATATGTGTGTAGGGTTTTAGAAAATAGGTATTCGGGGTATATTATATACTAACATTTATATAATTGTAACTTCGCTGGATATACACGGTATACGGTTAAAATGTTATTATTGACTATTTTTGTTTTATCCTGTTTCTGTACTTGCATATATTTTAACCACCTTTACTGAAAGTTTCATTATACATTGTGTGTTGAGTACTGACTTTTAATAAGTTTTGTTTTGCAATAATAAAAAAAAAAAAAAAAAAAAAAAAAAAAAAAATACCGTTGTATATACTTTATTTGAAATCTAGTAATCCATGCATGAAACTGACATTTTTTCACTGGTTTTGTTCTCTACTTACAACACTATTGTATCACCAAGGTGGGTACTGTCCTGTTAGAACAGTGTTATTTTGTAGATTAAGTATTTAATGTTCTCTATTGGCTATTTTCACCTTGTTTAAAACCCTTAGGAGTCTAACCTAAAGAGCTCCTCCTGAGAATTTCCCCCTTTTTTTTGTTACATAATATAAAATTACAGATTCATACCTTCAAAATAAGCCATCAATTGTCAAATTTGAGACGATAGTTTTCAATCAATGTCCTATCAAACATTCTGGTAAAATCCTAACACCTTTTCAGTATAGGACTTGAAGTAGATCCAAGTTCATTCAGCTATCTGATGAGAGAACTACTGTGGTAAAATCCAAACATAAATCATCAAGGATCTAATCAAACTGTGGTGTAAAAGTCTTAAAGAAACAGTCAAAGTGGAACAACAATCATATTGTGTATTCTGATCTATTCTCTTCTATCCAGTTCTAATTTAATCACCAAGACCTTGTGGTCACCCCAGGAGGGCATTTGCATATAGTGGCAGCTGAGGTAATACTTACTTCCCTTTAGGGGGTGGGTAAGAACAAAGGGCAGGAAATTCTAGAGAAACATGTCTCCTTTTAGGAGACATCAAAGAGCCAACTGGTCTGCCAAAGACAATGATTAGGTCACATATTGATGGCTACATGTGACCATCAAAGGTCTGATTACACACACACAGAGACACACACACACACACACACATTCAGACACACACACACACACACATAGACACACACACACATAGTCACACACTCACACACACACAGTCACACACACACACACATTTTCAAATACACATACACACACATATACACAGAGAAGATCACTATTGAAATCCTTAATTTAAGCTCCAAACAAGTAAAATATAATTAGGTTTGGTCATACTTAAATTAGGTAATTAGTTAATGTGCCTGTTCTGTTTTCATTTATGTTCAATTTGATTAATTGATGGTTTTATATTCTGATCTATTCTCTTCTGTGCCTGTTCTGTTTTCATTTATGTTCAATTTGATTAATTGATGGTTTTATATTCTGATCTATTCTCTTCTATCCAGTTCTAATTTACAACAGACTTAGTGATAAAGAAATATATCTGTGTTTATGTGGACAATTGTAATTCAAATAAGGACAGCCTCCGTTTGCAGTTATGTGAAGGGGGTTGGGCTATTAAGCCAAACCCCTATTTTTCAAATACAAGCTTAGCAGGCTTGTGATTGGAGCAAATAATGTGATGATGTCATCAACTCCGAGACACTGGGCCTTGGCTATAAGATGGGGGTGATGGGGGGAAAGAAGGACTCTGAAACAAACAACCCACAGACAGGACAAGACCTCTCCAACCATCTCACCCATCTACAGCAGGCAACAAGGACAAAGGAACTTCTTGGAGGGAAAATCAACTCTTTGTTCACTAGCCAAGGGAACAAAGACCATCAACAACTTATCAACTATCATTCTTTATACTGTAATATTAGTCTGGTTGTATCACTTACGGCATAGTGTTTGTGATCACAACTATAGCATTTTCTTATTGTAATTTGTATACACTCTTAAACTTTGATTAAACAGCTGCTATATAACCTTTTTCCTCCTAAATTCCTTCTGCCTGCACCGCTCAGTTTGAACAGAAGTGATTCCCAGAGCTTTAAGGTATTGAATCACAACGCAGAGTACCAGCAAACAGGTTCTGGCAGAGCAGAACCGAAATAGCTTGGGAAGTCCACTTCACTACACTCCCAGAATTCAATGTGATCATTGTCACTAGAACCATTTCACACCTGGAGCAAAGGCCCAGTCATTCCTTTGTTATTCCAGTGAATGGACCCAGCAGGAGGCCTAGCCTGTGTGTGTGTGTTTCTGTGTGTCTGTGTCTGTATTTACAGTACTGTACCATAAAAAAAAAAATAAGCAAACTAGACTAGATGTAAATGTAATGTGTAAATGTGTAAATGTAAATGTGTGTGTGTGTCTGTCTGTCTGTGTATGTGTGTGTGTGTATGTGTGTGTGTGTGTCTGTGAAACATGTCTTGTACTCATTTACCTCACTAAATACAGCAATGTGTAACTGTAGATTTCAAGAGAGAGAGAGAGAGAGAGCGACATTTATAATAATTATATTATTAATTAGTTTTTTTAAACACACACACACACACACACACACACACACACACACACACACACACACACACACACACGAAAGAAAGAAAGAAATGACAATAAACTGCACATAATGTGTGGGCAGACTGGTCAGATTACCTTGGAAGTAAAGGTTTGTTTGAATACTACTCAGAACAAGACACTTTTACCAAATACACAGGACCTGATAACCTCCGTGTGCGCAATACAGATACAATAACAACTCGTCCCCGCGGAGAAACGGCATTGTTGCAGACCGCAATAGGTCAAGACATACTCAGATTTCACCATCTCCTTCTGAGACACATGTACATGTAGACACTTCACCATCTCTTTCTGAGACACATGTACATGTAGACACTTCACCATCTCTTTCTGAGACACATGTACATGTAGACACTTCACCATCTCTTTCTGAGACACATGTACTGTACATGTAGACACTTCACCATCTCTTTCTGAGACACATGTACTGTACATGTAGACACTACACCATCTCTTTCTGAGACACATGTACATGTAGACACTACACCATCTCTTTCTGAGACACATGTACATGTAGACACTACACCATCTCTTTCTGAGACACATGTACATGTAGACACTACACCATCTCTTTCTGAGACACATGTACTGTACATGTAGACACTTCACCATCTCTTTCTGAGACACATGTACTGTACATGTAGACACTACACCATCTCTTTCTGAGACACATGTACTGTACATGTAGACACTACACCATCTCTTTCTGAGACACATGTACATGTAGACACTACACCATCTCTTTCTGAGACACATGTACTGTACATGTAGACACTTCACCATCTCTTTCTGAGACACATGTACATGTAGACACTTCACCATCTCTTTCTGAGACACATGTACATGTAGACACTTCATCATCTCTTTCTGAGACACATGTACATGTAGACACTTCACCATCTCTTTCTGAGACACATGTACTGTACATGTAGACACTTCACCATCTCTTTCTGAGACACATGTACATGTAGACACTACACCATCTCTTTCTGAGACACATGTACATGTAGACACTACACCATCTCTTTCTGAGACACATGTACTGTACATGTAGACACTTCACCATCTCTTTCTGAGACACATGTACATGTAGACACTACACCATCTCTTTCTGAGACACATGTACATGTAGACACTACACCATCTCTTTCTGAGACACATGTACTGTACGTGTAGACACTACACCATCTCTTTCTGAGACACATGTACTGTACATGTAGACACTTCACCATCTCTTTCTGAGACACATGTACTGTACATGTAGACACTACACCATCTCTTTCTGAGACACATGTACATGTAGACACTTCACCATCTCTTTCTGAGACACATGTACTGTACATGTAGACACTACACCATCTCTTTCTGAGACACATGTACTGTACATGTAGACACTACACCATCTCTTTCTGAGACACATGTACTGTACACAGGGCCGCCTGGGAGAAATGCGAGGCCCTGTGCGAGATTTAACGCGAGGCCCCCCCCCCCCCCCCCCCCCCAAAGGTAAAAAAAAAAAAAAAAAAAAATTATATATATATATATATTTTTTTTTTTTTTTTCTTTTTTTATATATACAGTCAACATATTCTTAAATAATAGCGCTGCCCGAGGCGGGGCATGATACAGTCAACATATAGCAAAAGAGAGAGCGAAAGAGAGCTCCCGTTCTACAGTCAATATACAGTGTACAGAGAGAGAGAGAGAGAGAACATGTGTTTGTCATGTGTGTGTGTGTTAGAGAGAGACTAGAGCATGTATGACAGATTCAAAAGGACAAAGATCAAAAGAGAGAGAGAGAGAGAGAGAGAGACACATTGGAAAGAAATTGAAATGCTATTTGGCCCTAAACAGAGAGTACACAGTGGCAGAATACCCGAGCACTGTGACTGAAGATCCTTGAGCACAGCCTAGCCATCGAGAAAGGCCGCCATAGGCAGACTGTGTGTGTTAGAAAGAGAGAGAGAGAGAGAGAGAACATGTGTGTTTGTCATGTGTGTGTGTGTTAGAGACTAGAGCATGTATGACAGATTCAAAAGGACAAAGATCAACACTTAAATCCAACAAGAAGAGCAGGGTATACCAGAGAAACCAAAGCAAGGAGCCAATGGCCGACATCAGCTAAATAGGCTAGCCAGGTACTCTGTGACACCAGGCCACACACAGCTTTGGCCAATGGCCCAACGCTACACAAGCTACACAAGCTACACAAGCTACACCATTCACACACAGCACATGTCGTATCTCCAAATGTTGTGAAGTAGCATATGTTTTGCCTGGAAAAAAACATCGTTATTAACAAAACATTCGGGAGGGGAAGGAAGTAAGAGTGGGGTAATGTCATGACATTTTCATTAATCTTAGTTACCTGGCTGCACGAGGGCGCAGGGCGAAAGGCCGCAACACAGGTCTCCACGTTGACGAAAGGCCTCAGCGCGCCTCCCTCCACCTTCGCTCCCCACCCCTCCCTCCTGGTATAGTACGGGGGGCCACGGCTCCGGCCGAGGAGACTGGGTGTGGGGAGGACGTGGTGGGCCGACAGCCAGCCAGCCCACACATGGCGTCTGGCTAACAGTTAGCTCAATCAGGCACGTGGCTCTATGTAGCTGCATACAGCCAGGTGCTATCACCACCAGGCACACACCGTTAGCGTTAGCTACTAGTAGTATTAGCTCGTCGACCAGTTTGGCTCCAGATAGAGAAAGACAGATCCACGGCGGGTATATAATCATATGTTGACTCACGGTCACTCACCATAACGCAGTATCAACGTGGAAGGAAACTTTCTTGGCCCCACGGTGTAATTTCTTCTTCTTCTTCTTCGAGTACTTTCCGGCAGACTGGACACCTTTCGGCGTATTGCTTCTTTTGAAAAAACATCCACTCGCCTCGCCGCGCTCCTCTGGATAGATTAGCTAACGTGATAATGACCGACCTCTTTCTTCGTCTTGGCTATTGGGCATAACTAAGCATAGTCAAAAGCTGCACGCGCGAAAATGTCAAACGCAGCCGACTCACGCTGCCGGCGTCTACACTGTCTACACATGTAAGTAAAACCACTCCCTTCGTTGAAACCAATGCTGCTGCAGAATCCCAGAGGCTGAGCTCCAATAGTGAGTATGTCTGCAGCTGCAGGACTGCAGACCCAGGAACAAGTCAGACACATTCTACAAACGTGTCTAATGTGAAATATATAAGCATATAAGCAAAACTAGATTTTAGGTCTGTGATGAAAAAGGGCCTCGCGGGAAGGGGGGCCTCGCAAAAAAAAAAAAAAAAAAAATAATAATAAAAAAAAAATTAATAAAAAATATTTTTTTTTTTTTTTTTTTTTTTTTTTTTTTGCGAGGCCCCCCTTCCCGCGAGGCCCTGTGCGACCGCACTGCTCGCACACCCCCTGAGGCGGCCCTGACTGTACATGTAGACACTTCACCATCTCTTTCTGAGACACATGTACTGTACATGTAGACACTTCACCATCTCTTTCTGAGACACATGTACATGTAGACACTTCACCATCTCTTTCTGAGACACATGTACTGTACATGTAGACACTTCACCATCTCTTTCTGAGACACATGTACATGTAGACACTACACCATCTCTTTCTGAGACACATGTACATGTAGACACTACACCATCTCTTTCTGAGACACATGTACTGTACATGTAGACACTTCACCATCTCTTTCTGAGACACATGTACATGTAGACACTACACCATCTCTTTCTGAGACACATGTACATGTAGACACTACACCATCTCTTTCTGAGACACATGTACTGTACATGTAGACACTACACCATCTCTTTCTGAGACACATGTACTGTACATGTAGACACTTCACCATCTCTTTCTGAGACACATGTACTGTACATGTAGACACTACACCATCTCTTTCTGAGACACATGTACATGTAGACACTTCACCATCTCTTTCTGAGACACATGTACTGTACATGTAGACACTACACCATCTCTTTCTGAGACACATGTACTGTACATGTAGACACTACACCATCTCTTTCTGAGACACATGTACTGTACATGTAGACACTTCACCATCTCTTTCTGAGACACATGTACTGTACATGTAGACACTTCACCATCTCTTTCTGAGACACATGTACTGTACATGTAGACACTACACCATCTCTTTCTGAGACACATGTACTGTACATGTAGACACTACACCATCTCTTTCTGAGACACATGTACATGTAGACACTACACCATCTCTTTCTGAGACACATGTACTGTACATGTAGACACTACACCATCTCTTTCTGAGACACATGTACTGTACATGTAGACACTACACCATCTCTTTCTGAGACACATGTACTGTACATGTAGACACTACACCATCTCTTTCTGAGACACATGTACTGTACATGTAGACACTTCACCATCTCTTTCTGAGACACATGTACATGTAGACACTACACCATCTCTTTCTGAGACACATGTACTGTACATGTAGACACTACACCATCTCTTTCTGAGACACATGTACTGTACATGTAGACACTACACCATCTCTTTCTGAGACACATGTACATGTAGACACTTCACCATCTCTTTCTGAGACACATGTACTGTACATGTAGACACTACACCATCTCTTTCTGAGACACATGTACATGTAGACACTACACCATCTCTTTCTGAGACACATGTACTGTACATGTAGACACTACACCATCTCTTTCTGAGACACATGTACATGTAGACACTTCACCATCTCATTCTGAGACACATGTACATGTAGACACTACACCATCTCTTTCTGAGACACATGTACATGTATACACTACACCATCTCTTTCTGAGACACATGTACTGTAAATGTAGACACTACACCATCTCTTTCTGAGACACATGTACATGTAGACACTACACCATCTCTTTCTGAGACACATGTACATGTAGACACTACACCATCTCTTTCTGAGACACATGTACATGTAGACACTACACCATCTCTTTCTGAGACACATGTACATGTAGACACTTCACCATCTCTTTCTGAGACACATGTACATGTAGACACTACACCATCTCTTTCTGAGACACATGTACATGTAGACACTTCACCATCTCTTTCTGAGACACATGTACATGTAGACACTACACCATCTCTTTCTGAGACACATGTACTGTACATGTAGACACTACACCATCTCTTTCTGAGACACATGTACTGTACATGTAGACACTACACCATCTCTTTCTGAGACACATGTACATGTAGACACTACACCATCTCTTTCTGAGACACATGTACTGTACATGTAGACACTTCACCATCTCTTTCTGAGACACATGTACTGTACATGTAGACACTACACCATCTCTTTCTGAGACACATGTACATGTAGACACTTCACCATCTCTTTCTGAGACACATGTACTGTACATGTAGACACTTCACCATCTCTTTCTGAGACACATGTACATGTAGACACTTCACCATCTCTTTCTGAGACACATGTACTGTACATGTAGACACTACACCATCTCTTTCTGAGACACATGTACATGTAGACGCTTCACCATCTCTTTCTGAGACACATGTACTGTACATGTAGACACTACACCATCTCTTTCTGAGACACATGTACTGTACATGTAGACACTACACCATCTCTTTCTGAGACACATGTACTGTACATGTAGACACTTCACCATCTCTTTCTGAGACACATGTACTGTACATGTAGACACTACACCATCTCTTTCTGAGACACATGTACTGTACATGTAGACACTTCACCATCTCTTTCTGAGACACATGTACATGTAGACACTTCACCATCTCTTTCTGAGACACATGTACTGTACATGTAGACACTTCACCATCTCTTTCTGAGACACATGTACTGTACATGTAGACACTTCACCATCTCTTTCTGAGACACATGTACTGTACATGTAGACACTTCACCATCTCTTTCTGAGACACATGTACTGTACATGTAGACACTACACCATCTCTTTCTGAGACACATGTACATGTAGACACTACACCATCTCTTTCTGAGACACATGTACATGTAGACACTACACCATCTCTTTCTGAGACACATGTACATGTAGACACTTCACCATCTCTTTCTGAGACACATGTACATGTAGACACTTCACCATCTCTTTCTGAGACACATGTACTGTACATGTAGACACTACACCATCTCTTTCTGAGACACATGTACATGTAGACACTTCACCATCTCTTTCTGAGACACATGTACTGTACATGTAGACACTACACCATCTCTTTCTGAGACACATGTACATGTAGACACTTCACCATCTCTTTCTGAGACACATGTACTGTACATGTAGACACTACACCATCTCTTTCTGAGACACATGTACATGTAGACACTACACCATCTCTTTCTGAGACACATGTACTGTACATGTAGACACTACACCATCTCTTTCTGAGACACATGTACATGTAGACACTTCACCATCTCTTTCTGAGACACATGTACATGTAGACACTTCACCATCTCTTTCTGAGACACATGTACTGTACATGTAGACACTACACCATCTCTTTCTGAGACACATGTACATGTAGACACTTCACCATCTCTTTCTGAGACACATGTACTGTACATGTAGACACTTCACCATCTCTTTCTGAGACACATGTACATGTAGACACTACACCATCTCTTTCTGAGACACATGTACATGTAGACACTTCACCATCTCTTTCTGAGACACATGTACATGTAGACACTACACCATCTCTTTCTGAGACACATGTACATGTAGACACTACACCATCTCTTTCTGAGACACATGTACTGTACATGTAGACACTTCACCATCTCTTTCTGAGACACATGTACTGTACATGTAGACACTACACCATCTCTTTCTGAGACACATGTACATGTAGACGCTACACCATCTCTTTCTGAGACACATGTACATGTAGACACTTCACCATCTCTTTCTGAGACACATGTACATGTAGACACTACACCATCTCTTTCTGAGACACATGTACTGTACATGTAGACACTACACCATCTCTTTCTGAGACACATGTACATGTAGACACTACACCATCTCTTTCTGAGACACATGTACATGTAGACACTACACCATCTCTTTCTGAGACACATGTACTGTACATGTAGACACTTCACCATCTCTTTCTGAGACACATGTACATGTAGACACTACACCATCTCTTTCTGAGACACATGTACTGTACATGTAGACACTTCACCATCTCTTTCTGAGACACATGTACATGTAGACACTACACCATCTCTTTCTGAGACACATGTACATGTAGACACTACACCATCTCTTTCTGAGACACATGTACTGTACATGTAGACACTACACCATCTCTTTCTGAGACACATGTACTGTACATGTAGACACTACACCATCTCTTTCTGAGACACATGTACATGTAGACACTACACCATCTCTTTCTGAGACACATGTACATGTAGACACTTCACCATCTCTTTCTGAGACACATGTACATGTAGACACTACACCATCTCTTTCTGAGACACATGTACTGTACATGTAGACACTTCACCATCTCTTTCTGAGACACATGTACATGTAGACACTACACCATCTCTTTCTGAGACACATGTACTGTACATGTAGACACTACACCATCTCTTTCTGAGACAAATGTACATGTAGACACTACACCATCTCTTTCTGAGACACATGTACATGTAGACACTTCACCATCTCTTTCTGAGACACATGTACTGTACATGTAGACACTACACCATCTCTTTCTGAGACACATGTACATGTAGACACTACACCATCTCTTTCTGAGACACATGTACATGTAGACACTACACCATCTCTTTCTGAGACACATGTACATGTAGACACTTCACCATCTCTTTATGAGACACATGTACTGTACATGTAGACACTACACCATCTCTTTCTGAGACACATGTACTGTACATGTAGACACTACACCATCTCTTTCTGAGACACATGTACATGTAGACACTTCACCATCTCTTTCTGAGACACATGTACTGTACATGTAGACACTACACCATCTCTTTCTGAGACACATGTACATGTAGACACTACACCATCTCTTTCTGAGACACATGTACTGTACATGTAGACACTTCACCATCTCTTTCTGAGACACATGTACATGTAGACACTACACCATCTCTTTCTGAGACACATGTACTGTACATGTAGACACTTCACCATCTCTTTCTGAGACACATGTACATGTAGACACTACACCATCTCTTTCTGAGACACATGTACATGTAGACACTTCACCATCTCTTTCTGAGACACATGTACTGTACATGTAGACACTACACCATCTCTTTCTGAGACACATGCACTGTACATGTAGACACTACACCATCTCTTTCTGAGACACATGTACATGTAGACACTTCACCATCTCTTTCTGAGACACATGTACATGTAGACACTACACCATCTCTTTCTGAGACACATGTACTGTACATGTAGACACTTCACCATCTCTTTCTGAGACACATGTACATGTAGACACTTCACCATCTCTTTCTGAGACACATGTACATGTAGACACTACACCATCTCTTTCTGAGACACATGTACATGTAGACACTTCACCATCTCTTTCTGAGACACATGTACTGTACATGTAGACACTTCACCATCTCTTTCTGAGACACATGTACATGTAGACACTTCACCATCTCTTTCTGAGACACATGTACATGTAGACACTACACCATCTCTTTCTGAGACACATGTACAGTACTGTACATGTAGACACTACACCATCTCTTTCTGAGACACATGTACTGTACATGTAGACACTACACCATCTCTTTCTGAGACACATGTACATGTAGACACTTCAGCATCTCTTTCTGAGACACATGTACTGTACATGTAGACACTACACCATCTCTTTCTGAGACACATGTACTGTACATGTAGACACTACACCATCTCTTTCTGAGACACATGTACATGTAGACACTTCACCATCTCTTTCTGAGACACATGTACATGTAGACACTTCACCATCTCTTTCTGAGACACATGTACTGTACATGTAGACACTTCACCATCTCTTTCTGAGACACATGTACTGTACATGTAGACACTACACCATCTCTTTCTGAGACACATGTACTGTACATGTAGACACTTCACCATCTCTTTCTGAGACACATGTACATGTAGACGCTTCACCATCTCTTTCTGAGACACATGTACTGTACATGTAGACACTACACCATCTCTTTCTGAGACACATGTACTGTACATGTAGACACTTCACCATCTTTTTCTGAGACACATGTACTGTACATGTAGACACTACACCATCTCTTTCTGAGACACATGTACATGTAGACACTACACCATCTCTTTCTGAGACACATGTACATGTAGACACTTCACCATCTCTTTCTGAGACACATGTACATGTAGACACTTCACCATCTCTTTCTGAGACACATGTACATGTAGACACTTCACCATCTCTTTCTGAGACACATGTACTGTACATGTAGACACTTCACCATCTCTTTCTGAGACACATGTACATGTAGACACTACACCATCTCTTTCTGAGACACATGTACATGTAGACACTTCACCATCTCTTTCTGAGACACATGTACTGTACATGTAGACACTTCACCATCTCTTTCTGAGACACATGTACTGTACATGTAGACACTACACCATCTCTTTCTGAGACACATGTACATGTAGACACTACACCATCTCTTTCTGAGACACATGTACATGTAGACACTTCACCATCTCTTTCTGAGACACATGTACATGTAGACACTTCACCATCTCTTTCTGAGACACATGTACTGTACATGTAGACACTACACCATCTCTTTCTGAGACACATGTACATGTAGACACTACACCATCTCTTTCTGAGACACATGTACATGTAGACACTACACCATCTCTTTCTGAGACACATGTACTGTACATGTAGACACTACACCATCTCTTTCTGAGACACATGTACATGTAGACACTACACCATCTCTTTCTGAGACACATGTACATGTAGACACTACACCATCTCTTTCTGAGACACATGTACATGTAGACACTTCACCATCTCTTTCTGAGACACATGTACTGTACATGTAGACACTACACCATCTCTTTCTGAGACACATGTACATGTATACACTACACCATCTCTTTCTGAGACACATGTACTGTACATGTAGACACTACACCATCTCTTTCTGAGACACATGTACATGTAGACACTTCACCATCTCTTTCTGAGACACATGTACTGTACATGTAGACACTACACCATCTCTTTCTGAGACACATGTACTGTACATGTAGACACTTCACCATCTCTTTCTGAGACACATGTAAGACGCTTCACCATCTCTTTCTGAGACACATGTACTGTACATGTAGACACTTCACCATCTCTTTCTGAGACACATGTACATGTAGACACTACACCATCTCTTTCTGAGACACATGTACATGTAGACACTACACCATCTCTTTCTGAGACACATGTACTGTACATGTAGACACTTCACCATCTCTTTCTGAGACACATGTACATGTAGACACTACACCATCTCTTTCTGAGACACATGTACATGTAGACACTACACCATCTCTTTCTGAGACACATGTACTGTACATGTAGACACTACACCATCTCTTTCTGAGACACATGTACTGTACATGTAGACACTTCACCATCTCTTTCTGAGACACATGTACATGTAGACGCTTCACCATCTCTTTCTGAGACACATGTACTGTACATGTAGACACTACACCATCTCTTTCTGAGACACATGTACATGTAGACACTACACCATCTCTTTCTGAGACACATGTACATGTAGACACTACACCATCTCTTTCTGAGACACATGTACATGTAGACACTACACCATCTCTTTCTGAGACACATGTACATGTAGACACTACACCATCTCTTTCTGAGACACATGTACATGTAGACACTACACCATCTCTTTCTGAGACACATGTACATGTAGACACTTCACCATCTCTTTCTGAGACACATGTACTGTACATGTAGACACTTCACCATCTCTTTCTGAGACACATGTACATGTAGACACTACACCATCTCTTTCTGAGACACATGTACATGTAGACACTTCACCATCTCTTTCTGAGACACATGTACTGTACATGTAGACACTTCACCATCTCTTTATGAGACACATGTACTGTACATGTAGACACTTCACCATCTCTTTCTGAGACACATGTACTGTACATGTAGACACTTCACCATCTCTTTCTGAGACACATGTACTGTACATGTAGACACTTCACCATCTCTTTCTGAGACACATGTACTGTACATGTAGACACTTCACCATCTCTTTATGAGACACATGTACTGTACATGTAGACACTTCACCATCTCTTTCTGAGACACATGTACTGTACATGTAGACACTTCACCATCTCTTTCTGAGAC
Organism: Notolepis coatsorum; assembly: GCF_963971535.1. NCBI lineage: Eukaryota > Metazoa > Chordata > Actinopteri > Aulopiformes > Paralepididae > Notolepis > Notolepis coatsorum. The sequence continues at coordinate 119,078,972 of NC_140165.1, forward strand.
ACATGTACTGTACATGTAGACACTTCACCATCTCTTTCTGAGACACATGTACTGTACATGTAGACACTACACCATCTCTTTCTGAGACACATGTACTGTACATGTAGACACTTCACCATCTCCTTCTGAGACACATGTACATGTAGACACTTCACCATCTCTTTCTGAGACACATGTACTGTACATGTAGACACTACACCATCTCTTTCTGAGACACATGTACTGTACATGTAGACACTACACCATCTCTTTCTGAGACACATGTACTGTACATGTAGACACTACACCATCTCTTTCTGAGACACATGTACATGTAGACACTTCACCATCTCTTTCTGAGACACATGTACTGTACATGTAGACACTACACCATCTCTTTCTGAGACACATGTACTGTACATGTAGACACTACACCATCTCTTTCTGAGACACATGTACTGTACATGTAGACACTACACCATCTCTTTCTGAGACACATGTACATGTAGACACTTCACCATCTCTTTCTGAGACACATGTACTGTACATGTAGACACTACACCATCTCTTTCTGAGACACATGTACTGTACATGTAGACACTACACCATCTCTTTCTGAGACACATGTACTGTACATGTAGACACTACACCATCTCTTTCTGAGACACATGTACTGTACATGTAGACACTACACCATCTCTTTCTGAGACACATGTACTGTACATGTAGACACTTCACCATCTCTTTCTGAGACACATGTACATGTAGACACTTCACCATCTCTTTCTGAGACACATGTACTGTACATGTAGACACTACACCATCTCTTTCTGAGACACATGTACATGTAGACACTACACCATCTCTTTCTGAGACACATGTACTGTACATGTAGACACTTCACCATCTCTTTCTGAGACACATGTACATGTAGACACTTCACCATCTCTTTCTGAGACACATGTACATGTAGACACTTCACCATCTCTTTCTGAGACACATGTACATGTAGACACTTCACCATCTCTTTCTGAGACACATGTACATGTAGACACTTCACCATCTCTTTCTGAGACACATGTACATGTAGACACTTCACCATCTCTTTCTGAGACACATGTACTGTACATGTAGACACTACACCATCTCTTTCTGAGACACATGTACTGTACATGTAGACACTACACCATCTCTTTCTGAGACACATGTACATGTAGACACTACACCATCTCTTTCTGAGACACATGTACTGTACATGTAGACACTACACCATCTCTTTCTGAGACACATGTACATGTAGACACTACACCATCTCTTTCTGAGACACATGTACATGTAGACACTACACCATCTCTTTCTGAGACACATGTACATGTAGACACTTCACCATCTCTTTCTGAGACACATGTACATGTAGACACTTCACCATCTCTTTCTGAGACACATGTACATGTAGACACTTCACCATCTCTTTCTGAGACACATGTACTGTACATGTAGACACTACACCATCTCTTTCTGAGACACATGTACTGTACATGTAGACACTTCACCATCTCTTTCTGAGACACATGTACTGTACATGTAGACACTACACCATCTCTTTCTGAGACACATGTACTGTACATGTAGACACTACACCATCTCTTTCTGAGACACATGTACATGTAGACACTACACCATCTCTTTCTGAGACACATGTACTGTACATGTAGACACTACACCATCTCTTTCTGATACACATGTACATGTAGACGCTTCACCATCTCTTTCTGAGACACATGTACATGTAGACACTTCACCATCTCTTTCTGAGACACATGTACTGTACATGTAGACGCTTCACCATCTCTTTCTGAGACACATGTACATGTAGACACTACACCATCTCTTTCTGAGACACATGTACATGTAGACACTACACCATCTCTTTCTGAGACACATGTACTGTACATGTAGACACTTCACCATCTCTTTCTGAGACACATGTACTGTACATGTAGACACTTCACCATCTCTTTCTGAGACACATGTACATGTAGACACTACACCATCTCTTTCTGAGACACATGTACATGTAGACCTTACACCATCTCTTTCTGAGACACATGTACATGTAGACACTACACCATCTCTTTCTGTCAACCACTGTACTAGACTGTACAAGAAATTCCTTCTGTAACGTACTGATTTCTTTTGATTTCTCTGTTTGAGAGAGAGAGAGAGAGTGTGTGTGTGTGTGTGTGTGTGCAGGGGAGTAGCTGGGGGGGGGGGGGGTTAGGATGATTCCAAGGGCCCAGCAAATGCCCCAAATTTTTTTATAGATTGGGGGCCCCACATTTTTTAATAGATTGGGGGGCCCACAAATTGTTTCTTTCATGGGGCCCAGAATCTCCAGCTACGCCCCTGTGAGCGCACCGTTCTAGAGCTGTCATCACCGTGATGCGCGCTTGAATGAACTGCGAGATAACTCATAACTCGTACACACATGCACTCTGTCTGCCATACAGTAGTTTATGTTGTTTTAGCGCGACGTGGGTATATACACGGGCGAGGATGAAAAGCATAAGACTACTTTTAATACATAAATTAACGTTCCGTCGGGTCCGTGTATTCTCGAGAGAGAATGATAATAATAATAATAATGCAGGACCAGATTACATTATCAACGACAGACAGTGAGAAACACAACCCCCCCCTCTCGCGCTGAAGAATATGCATATTAGATCACTCAGTGATTAACACCTATGCGCTGTTGGTGTGTGCGCGCGTCCATGGATGTGCGCTTGGTGACGCGCGTGTAGTTCTTATCGCAAATGGAGATTATTACAAGCATACCATCTAGCAAGAATTAAACGTATTTACAAGTCGTATTAGGTTTAGCAAGTTGGGGGACCTATACCTTACATGTAAAAGCACTAGAAATGGCAATTTTTCTATTTTTAATCGATTTCTGAAAAGATGTCCTTTTTTAGCATTTAAGAGGGATTCGAATTTCTTTTGTTGTCCGCCGACGGGTTCAAAGCTCCAGCGTGACTCCTAAGGGTTAAAAATGCCTAAGAGAAGTTTGTATGTCTTCAGGTCTCAGGGTGCAGAGGGTTTGTCACTACAGAATGAGATGCACTCTGCCTTCCTAGGACAGGTGGAGGACTTGTTAAGCCTCACATTTATTCATTATGTAAAATTACATAATTGATTAATGATATGTTCTTGGTTCTTCCATTGAAAAGTCTCAACTCAGTATTACTAGATTTAGGATGAAAATATGTAAGCACTATGTTGAACAAGTTAAAGATTCCATTAGATTATTGATGTTTTATGAAGCATTTGTTATTTGTTTTAGTTTTGTTGAGAGGTTTGATGTTCAATCACATGTATTTCCTTCTAAAACACAACAATACTGATGACATACCTGAGCCAATGGCCCGAGCATAACGTAATAAGCATTTGTAAAGCAGTGGGATACACTCCTCTTAATTTATTTGCAATTGAAAAGTCAATGGGAGCAGACTGGAGCACCCTACAGATGGTCTAATGGCACTGAAACCAAACTAGGCTGAAATGGTGGTAGCATTGTTCTCACTGAAAAGCTACCCAAATACCTCTGATGGACAATAGCTTAACGTTACGCCTCAATTTACATGACAGTCTGCCATCCTTTCCTTCCAATGCTCGGTGCCGCGCCCCTACTCTGCCTCTGATCCTCATCCCCGGGTGGGATGACAATAGGGAACATATCACATCCTGTATTCATTATAAACGGAACTCAAGATTTAATTGTCAAAGACGGGACAATTCTGTATTTTATGAGTCTTTTAGGCACTAGTTCTTGTCTAATATTAGTTGTACTTTAAGTAACACAAGGAGTTTACAGTTGCAAATCAATCGTTTGTTTCTCACTTGCAAAGCTGTTGTTGTATTTGGACTATTGTTCACTATTAAAAATACTGAAATTGTAAAAGGAAAATATCAAACCTGTTATTATAATTTTGACCTGCATTCCAGCCACTTAACACATTGGTCGCCAAAAACGGCTTACGACGTGTTTGCCCGCCATGCGTTGAACGGCAATAATGGGGAAAGCCGTTTTTTAAATCAATATTTCATTTTTTCGCCATGGCATTCATAATTCATCCAGCCAACCTCCGGGACTGCAGCGGGACCCTGAATGAGATTGCAACGCCTCAATACAGCCGCCTGGTGGATGGTCGGGTGAGTTACACTCTCGCCAAATCGGAAGTTGTGAACGGTGCGTCAAGGAAATCCCTCCGGCAGTAATATTTTGTTACGGGACTACAGACGAACACTGCCGTGCAATTTGATCGCTTCCATAACGCAACAATCGATATGATTTCGGCGTTTATTGCGCCATACAAACCGGAAATGGATCTAGGCGATCAGCGTCAAATAATTGGGATCTTTTTCTTCGTCTCATCGGCGAACTGTAAGAGGACAGTAACGTTATTTTTAGGGATGCACGATATTGATTTTTTGACACCGATACCGATAACTTTATGCTCCTCAAGCCGATAACCGATACCGATAACCGATATTTATTGTATTATAATTTTTTTTTAAATGTATATTCCCGTAGTTTTGACCTAACCAGATTTATCATGACATGAGCGTTACTACTATGAACAAAACAAAGCCAAGACAACAGTTTTGACTGATAAAGTGACCATATTTATTTTTCAAAATAAATATAATTTGAATCAGAAAATTCACAATCCGTCAATAACTTGTAAACATAACACTGCAAAATGTAAACATTTGCCAATTGCCATAGTGAGGTTCATCACTCAGTGATGTAAAAATAAAATAAAGGCCTCTAGAACTTATGCAAATCTTTGCATAAGCCTGGGATTCAAATTAAATACTGGCAGTCAGATATGTCTCTATGTAAAGTATATAAACAAACTGAAAAAGTGCATTCCTCACAGTATCAAAAACAAATAAGCTACTGAAACAAGTTCCACACAGTAACAAACAGTAATTTTACAGAACAAAGGATTAATATTACTTATAAATAATAATCAATATAAATGACTGAGTGAACCCTTTTTTTCCACTAAACGACTAAAGCATTGAGGTTTCAAACGTTCAATTGTTTTAATTTTTTTTCTCAAAGAGAGAGGGAGAGAGAGAGGGGGGAGAGAGAGCGAGACAGATAGATTCATGTTTGACCCTGTATTGTTATTTTTTTGGTAACTCTTCTACTGTTTTTTAAATTCTGGTCGGATCAGTGGGAGATTTTTTTTAATGAAGATTAGCATCTCTGCCTTCTCGCATGTGAGTCAGTTCCTTTGCTCGGTCATCATGTGTCCAGCAGCAGAAAACAAACGCTCAGAGTCAACGCTAGTGCAAGGCGCTGACAGAAATGTACGAGCAAGTTGGGCCAGGCGCTCGTAACGGGACTGGCTGCTACTCCAGTATTCCAGCGGGCAACGGCTCATGGGAAGCGTGGGCTCCAACAGATAGGACCGGAGCTAACAGTAAAAACAAAAGCACAGAAGAACGGGATCTAATTACGATGATGTTCTACCGGTCAGGGTTTCCGTTAGAAAAAATTGTTGCCGGCCTCAGTGTCTGGTAGATTTCAATCTACCGGTCAAATGAGAGAAATTCCGGTCAGAGTTTATTGAGCTTAAAAACAATTGATAGGCAAAAGAATGACAACAAAACAAAAGAATGACATCATCAAGGCATGTAGATTTATAATATTTTTACTTAAAACTAGGCTACTTTTGTGTATAAAGTCATTATATTCCAAATAAAATAAGTCCAGAGACTCGTGCTGCTGCCGACTTTAAATCAAATAGGTGTCTGTGGGCAGTCGCCCGACATTAATAAACAGCAGTCTGTTATAATCACATTTTTATGAGCTAACGAATTCCGTTATATTGGACATTTGTATTAATTATATCAAGCGAAGAACTGAGAAATTTGGCAGAGAGAGACGGCAACATTATCGTGGGTTTGCGTGACGACTCTCTCTCTCTCCACCTCCCAATGACTTATTTGCGAGAGTATGTCGATGCAGAGCAGCAGATTCAGCTGTTATTGGCTCTTTTCTGGGGACCGCACAGCAGCGCCCCCCACCCAACATTGAATTGCAAATGGCTGAATTGGAGTACTGCTGGAGTACTGCACTGTGCTGCTGCTGCTCCGGCTCTGCAGCTTCACAAAAGTTCGCACACCCAGCACTAAGCTCTCGCTGACAACATCGTTGTCATTATTAGAAGCAACGATGAAACAAATGTAATGATTGTTTCGTTCATCGCATAGGCTATTTAATTTTAGCCTATTTTAATACAATTCAAATAATCAAATTGTGCTTAGACTCAGGGAATTATTTTCACCGGACATTAACACTTTGAGCGCCACGCCTGGTTTTCCGTTTTACCGCTTGAATGCCACCATCGGCGCCAATGTTAACGTTAATATCGCCTAATCTATGTTTTAAATTATGGCTATGTGTCTAATCTGCCCATCGCATTATCAAAGACTATTTTCCAGTCAGTGCTGTGAAGGCAGATTGTTTTTTTATCGCGTCGTTTCCGTTTCAGAGCAGTTAGAAAAGCCCCCGTTTTGATATAAAAAACAGCTCATTCTGGAGCATTCTATGAAAATCGTCTTTTAGTGGAATATTCCACAACGTTGATATTCGTCTGCCTTTTTATGAATCGTTTTCAAATAAACGCTAGATGATCAATATTATACGTGCACGCAAGCACATTACGGCCGCGCACTGATAATCGCTCCGTTGATTTCCTCACAGACTTTTACAGTGAAACCGAAAGAAGACATTTCACAAAACAGCTTATAACTTCATCAAACTTACTCCGATTATCCTACCACTGATAACATAGAGTCCTTACCTGACATCAGATGGTATCCAACTGGTATATTCCAATTCCTGATCACCATTCGAAAAAATCGATAAGTGTATGGATCCAACGCGAGACTGTAGATCTCCATGATCCGCGGGGATCTGAGGCTCCAGAATGAACTGTGGTAACCCCGGCTGGATCAGTGAACTGGAAAATGTGGAGTACCGGATTTTTTTCCCCATTCATTTTCATTGAGTCCATTCCAAAATCACTTATGTCATCTGGGAGACGACAGGGGGTGCTTTTTTCCACAGTGATCACCGGCGCAGCTCGGCTATACTCGGGTAGGCTCGGGTGATGCAATAATTTTTCAGATCGCTAAAAGAAAAAAGAAAAATCCGAGAAATCTCGTGAGTGGCACGCAACCACCTATAAAAAAACCCTGAGAAATCTCGTGAGTGGCACGCAAAGTGTTAACAATTGTGTGTATTGAGCCGTAGCTCCCGTAGCTCACCGCGTACCTCGGCGCTATTTCTGCGTCGGGGACAACCGTGCTCGTCACGGATCTGGGGTACACGAGTTCGATTCCCGGACCCGCCGTATTTTCTCAGAGTGTCTTCCCCTACTCTACATCCCATTCAACCTGTTTCTGTCAGTCATGCTTGACCAGAAAAGCGATAAACGCTAAAAAATAAAGTTTAAAAATGGCGGCGCCCATGTTGAAAACAGGGATATTATATTTGATTTTTCAGACAAATAAGCTAGATTTCACATTTGATTATAGGACCCTGTCTTACACAAGGTACACAACAAACAAACTAGGATCACATTGCTCACTGCTTCACCTCCCCTTTAAGGGGATGCAGACCAGAGAAAGACTTTCGACTTGTTTACATCAGGGTCCCCCATTTTTTATTCGTAATGAAATTGCTAGTGTCTGCATGAACACACAACTGTAACTGTACTCAAAAATAACAAAATAAGGGTTGTCTCAGTTCACAACTATATTGGTCAAGTTTTGGGTGGGACTTGTTTGCGTCCCTACAGCTTCTTATTCAATTGAGCGAGATGCTCGGTTATGTCACACAGCCAGTTTGCATCTGACCGTTCAGACAATATTTCTTCAACCCTTTGTTACCTATTCCGCCTGGATCTTTTTTGTATTTTGGGCTGTAAAATTGTCAAAGAATGTCTGAGGAGTAAGTGCTTTTGGCTTTTTTCCTTTGTTACTTCATCAATACCTAACTAAGGCTGTCAAAGTTAAAGCTTTATTAACGCATTAACCCACAATTCTTTTAACGCAGCAATTTTTTAACCCAAGATTAATGTTTTTTTTTTTTTTTTTTACCGGAGCTCTTGGGGGCCACATCAAATGACGTGGCGGGCCACATTTGGCCCGCAGGCCATGAGTTTGACACCTATGTCCTAGATCACGGGTTCCCAAACTTTTCAGGCCGGGACCCAGAAAATAAGGCGTCAGAGAGCCGCGGCCCAATGCACATCGTCAGGCTTTTCTTTTTTTCTTTTTTTTGCCAGGCGACCGATTCTTTAAGCCAAATATCACTTCAATCCTATTAAGTTAGTTCAAGTTAGTTATTCATTTATATGTGCTATTTATGAGAGGGCTAACTTGGTGCAAAATAATAATGATAATAATAATAGCCTCATTAAAATACTATTGTTGCTTAGGTTGTTTTCAGCATTTTATGTGCATAATCTGTTATTTAGTTTGAAATGTTCGTTGAAATAAGTAGATTTTTCATTTTTGTTTATTTATTAAGTTAATATAAAACCATATAGTCACATTTTAGAATACAATAGAATAGAATTTTAGAATACAACTAGAAACACTGTCCTGGCCTGCTTCTAAGTTCAGCGGCCTGAATTTTTTTATTTTTTTTTTTGGAAATCATCTCGCGGTCCTCCCGTGGCTGCTCGCGGCCCACCTTTGGGTCGCGACCCCGACTTTGGGAACCACTGTCCTAGATGATTATAAGAGGACCTATCACCTTGTGTTTGATGGATGGGGTGTCTATTCTGATTGGCCAATCAGTTCAAAGCAGCTAACTGCTCAACTATTGGCTCAGTTGTATAAGAACAGGCTGTTTTCCAGACTGAATTACTCATTCAACCAAAACCACTGGATAGTCCACCGCAACACTTCCGGGATTCTGAAATCGGGGAGGAGATTGCGGGGGGGTCAAATGAATGAATGTGGATGAGAGCCTTGACATTAAGTGATTGCAGCTACGGCTGTGGGGGTGCTGGAGACATGATCCAATAGACTTGTATGCGCCTGAGTCTCCTGAACACGGTGCAAGACATTCTTAATCGATCAGAACTAAATTGGCAGCGAAAAAGACAGTTTTTAAGCATCGATTCCTCCATGCACATGCGCAGATTGGCCACAGAGTGTGACGCAACGCACATCCACCTGGAATGTTCCATTAGAGGGGCATTAGAGGGGGTGTTGTGTTGTGAGAATGATAAGATAGAATTAAATATACAGTAAAAGGAATACAGTACAAATATACAGAAGTCTACAGTAAGTGTAATATTGCACAGTGTTGTGCATTTATAATCAGTAGCTTAGGCTACATAGTAGGCTAATGACAGCCTATTCTAGTCTAGCAGGTGCTGGTATAGACGTATAATATATGACATATATGACATATAATGATATACGGTATATCGGCAAAAAATGTCATAGATGACTGAAAATAAACATTATAGCGGACTCTAGTTAATATTTTTTATGTTCTCTCTGCAATTAGACTGCCCCCTCATTCATTCATTCATTCCTATCTGCTATCTCTGAAAACAGTTCCCCGCGGAGCCCAGTCAGTGCACCCCATAGTATTCCGATAACCCTATATTATATAAATACTTCTCTCTCTCCTGAAATATTGTACTATATAAGCCATTCCTTTCTGTGTGCACACACGCGCGTCCCATATCTGGTCTTTGGAAAGACCAGAGGAGTTTGATAGTATTTACTGAGGTCCACGGAGGACGCCATAGCCCATGTGCTGCACACAGCAGCATCACACCTGGACAAGAGGCAGGGGAACTATGTGAGAATGCTATTCATCGACTACAGCTCGGCATTCAATACCATAGTCCCCTCCATACTCATAGCCAAGCTCAGGGACCTGGGCTTGAACTATGACCTCTGCCAGTGGGTCTTGGACTTCCTGACTGGCAGACCCCAGGTGGTGAGAGCAGGCAACTGCACCTCCTCATCCATCACCCTCAACATAGGGGCCCCCCAGGGCTGTGTTCTGAGTCCCCTCCTCTACTCCCTGTACACACACGACTGTGTGGCTCAGCGGAGTAGCAATACAATCATCAAATTTGCTGACGACACAGTGGTGGTGGGCCTGATCTCTGCCAACGACGAGAGGGCCTACCTGGAAGAGGTCAAGGTCCTGGCGGGATGGTGCCAGGAAAACAGCCTCTCCCTGAACGTCAGCAAAACAAAGGAGATGATTGTGGACTTCAGGAGGTCGGGGGTCAAGGACTACAGCCCCCTCAGCATCGACGGGGCACCGGTTGAGAGAGTCAACAGCTTTAAGTACCTCGGAGCCTACATATCCGAGGACTTGACATGGACCACACACATTGACAGTGTTGTGAAGAAGGCACGACAACGCCTCTACTTCCTCAGGCGCCTAAGGAAGTTCCAAGTCAGTCAGAAGATCCTTAAGAACTTCTACTCATGTACAATAGAGAGCATCTTGACTGGCAACATCACCTCCTGGTTTGGGAATAGCACTGCACAAGACCGAAGCAGACTACAAAGAGTGACACGTTCAGCCGAACGCACAATTGGAGGGGGGCTCCCCACCCTCCAGAACATTTACAACAAGCGTTGCAAGGGCAAGGCTAAGAGAATCATTAAAGACTCCAGTCACCCGAACAACTGCCTCTTTGAACTGCTGCGGTCAGGCAAGCGATACCGGAGTCTCAAGGCGAGCACAGAAAGACTCAGAAGAAGCTTCTATCCCCAGGCCATCAGACTGCTAAACGAACAATGAACACTACACAACAACAACCACCAAACGCACATAGCACACACATCCACACGCACACACTCACTTTAAACAGACACACTGTAGCACCCACTCCACACACTTTATAGCACACACCCACTTTAAACAAACACACTGTAGCACCCACTCCCCACACTTTATATTTATTGATGAAGGATTGCACTACAACTCGTACACCTTACTGTAAATTGTACCTAAATTGTACCTCATCCCATTTCTGCTTTGCACTATATAGTACTGTACATTAGTACACTGCATAGTATTGTATATTATATGGTAACTCAGAACATTGTACATATGTCTATACCGAACACTGTGACCTCATTTTCTTCTTCTAAATTACATGCTATACTATGTTATTTGATACTATCTTGTCTAGCACAGTCTCTGGAGCGTAACAGTAAGAAGCATTTTGTATGAAAGTATTCTGTACTTCTGTATGACAACTATTAAAGAAACTTGAAACTTGTCTGATGATTGCCAGATCAACATAAAAAAAAATGATAATGATCATGCAACATAAAACGTTTTTTAGGAACGGTAGGGAGGGGTTTTAGATTGTGTGTTGTGAAGTTTAGACATCAGAGAGAGAGTAAAGTACAGAAAAAAGGTACCGGTATCGATTCCCAGGTAAAGAGAAACATTTCCATCCAGGCTCGGTGTCCCGAGCAGACCCACCGCGGAGGCCAGATGCAAGCCGCATTTTACAATAAACCTCTGTTGGGCTGCTTTAAATCTTTTTAATTATAATCGCAAATTGCAATCGCAATATCGGTCAGAAAAATCGCAATTAGATATTTTCTCAAAATGGTGCAGCCCTACTAGCCACATCGTTACTAGAGAAACTACTGTAACAAGTTGACGCTGCTGTCGGATGTCAGGTGGAACAGGAAGTGAAGAAGTCACTGGCTCAGGTTAAATCAAATTAAACCTGTAGCTACATCAGGTACAAACAATGGAGCGCCACTTAGTGACCAAACATGGCACTGCAAATAAATAACAACACAGAAATACAATGGGCACATTTGTGACCGTTACAAATATAACGCGTTTTATACTTGTGCTACAAGATTTTGGCCTGTGCTACAAAACTATCAACCTCTGTAGCACCAGTGCTATGTGCACAAAGAGTTAACGTACAGCCCTGAAGGTGAGGTCGTGTCTTTTGTAAATAATGTAATCTATATTGCAGGTCGCAGAGAAGGAGAACTGGAGAACTCTCATTGCATCCAGCCCCAGTACACCTTGTGACCGGTAGATCAGCCGCACCCTCCTCCACCACCTCCTCCTCGCAGGCAGGGGGCGCCTCCGGCTCTGCCGCACCCTCCTCCACAGCCGGCCTCACCCACCCCTCCTCCACCACCTCCTCCTCGCAGGCAGGGGGCGCCTCCGGCTCTCGGGAGACGCTAGAGACGGAGCAGCGGTTGCTATGGTAACGAGGAAGCCCTACAACAAGGGAGAAAGGGGGCGGTACAATCAACAAAAGGGATCAGACACTTTTCAATGTAAAAGATGTGGTACTCGTCATGCACCAAGACAATGCCCAGCATATGGAAAAATGTGCCATAAGTGTCAAGGACAAAATCAGATTTCCAAGCAATGCTTTGCCAAGGAAAGAAAAGGCAGAGGGGAACGTGTACACACAGTAGAGGAAAATGACCTGTGTGATTCCTTCTTTGTGGGCATGGTGACACAGGATGAGGACAGACAGACAAGTGTGAATAGAGTGGAGCAGGACAAGTGGACCGAGCCCTTGCATATAAATGGAGCTGTAATTGCTTTTAAACTGGATACAGGAGCAAAGGCTAATATGATAAATGAACTTCACATCAGAAACATGAAAGTGAAGCCCCACATTCGTCCTAATCCCATTCCACTCAAAGCCTACAATGGACAGCCCATCCCCACAAGAGGAATGTGCAGACTGAAGGTGAGAGTTAAAGGCAAAGAGCATCACCTCATGTTTGTAATAGTTCCAGATGGACATGACTCACTGTTGGGAGATGAAGCATGTGAACAATTGGGTTTAGTCAAGAGGATGTATAGCATCAAAACAAATGCACAGAATGACATAGAGACCATAGTGGATCAGTATACTGATGTATTCAAAGGGTTTGGTGTCTTACCATACACGTACAAGATCCAACTGAAAGAGGATGCACAGCCAGTCATACATGCTCCCAGGCGGGTTCCAACACCGCTCAGAGAAAAGGTGAAGCAAGAGCTCGACCGAATTATGTCACTAGGGGTGATAAAGAGAGTGGAGGAGCCCACTGAGTGGGTGAATTCGATGTTGTGTGCCAAGAAGCCAAATGGTGATATACGTCTGTGCATGGATCCAAAAGACCTAAATGCAAACATAAAAAGAGAGCATTATCAGATTCCGACAAGAGAGGAAATAACGAGTGAAATGGCCGGTGCAAGGTATTTCAGTAAATTGGATGCTTCACAGGGCTTTTGGCAGATCAAACTGCACGAAGACAGCACAAAGTACTGTACATTCAATACACCGTTTGGCCGCTACTCGTTCCAAAGGATGCCTTTTGGAATATGCTCTGCTCCTGAAGTGTTCCACAGAACTATGGAGCACATACTGGAAGGTATAGAGGGAGCACGAGTGTATGTGGATGATGTGGTGGTGTGGGGATCCACACTGGAGCAGCACAATGAGAGACTCATCAAGGTTCTGCAAAATGTCAAAAAGCATGGACTAAAGCTCAACAGAGCAAAATGCCAGTTTGGTGTGAGAGAAATCACCTTTCTGGGAGACAAGCTTTCGAGTGCAGGTGTCGAGCCTGACATCCGCAAGGTGAAAGCTATAGTGGAGATGCCAAGACCTGAGGATAAGCAAGGTGTGTTGAGAATGATGGGAATGATAAACTTTGTTGGAAAGTTCATACCAACTTTGTCAACCAAGACAGTGCACCTCAGACAGCTGTTACACCACAAGTGTGACTTCAAGTGGACTGACAGTCATGAAGAGGAGTGGACAACACTGAAAACCATGCTCACAACGGAGCCAGTGTTGACATTTTTTGACCCGTCCAAAAGGATAAAGATTTCCACTGACTCATCCAAAAATGGGATTGGAGCGGTGCTGCTACAAGCGGATGGAGATGATTGGAGGCCAGTTGCCTATGCATCAAGAACGATGACAGTAACTGAATGTCGCTATGCACAAATTGAAAAGGAGTGTTTAGGACTAGTCTATGGATTTGAAAAATTCCACAGTTATGTGTATGGCCTACCAAGATTTGTGGCAGAGACAGACCACAAGCCGTTGATCTCCATCGTAAAGAAAAACCTCAGTGAGATGTCACCACGCATACAGAGACTGATGATGAAGCTGCAACGTTATGATTTTGAGCTGATATACACACCAGGTAAACACATTGTGATGGCTGATGCTCTGTCCAGGGCAACGACACAGAGTGACGCACCTGTGAGCTCGACAGAGGCTGATGTTGAATTTCATGTGAACTTGATTGGAAAATCACTTCCTGTGTCAGACAGAAAATCTAAACAGATTTCAGCAGAAACGGAAAAGGACCCCCTGCTACAGAGGGTCATGACCAATATGAAAGAGAGCTGGCCTAAAGGAGACTGTCAGCAATATTACAACATCCGAGCAGAGCTGAGTGTGATAGATGGACTGTTACTCAGAAAGAACACAATTGTCATTCCTCAGTCACTGAGACAAGAGATGTTGAAGAGACTTCACGAGGGGCACCTCGGAATGGAGAAATGTAAGAGAAGGGCCAGAACGTCAATGTATTGGCCAGGCATCAACACAGACATTGACAAGATGGTCTCGAGCTGTGTAACCTGTCTGAAACACCATACGACGCAGCAGAAAGAGCCCATGGTAACTGCAGACCTACCTAAGGTGCCTTGGCAAAAAGTGGGAACTGACTTGTTCCACCTGGATGGAAAGAATTATCTACTGGTTATAGACTATTTTTCTAACTATCCAGAGATAGCACTGCTTTCCAGCATGACAGCTACTTGTGTGATTACACATATGAAATCTATCTTTGCGAGACATGGAATTTGCCAGGTTCTCGTTTCTGACAACGGACCAGCTTACAACTGTAAGGAGTTCCAAAACTTTGCAGAAGAATATGATTTCCAGCATGTAACCTCAAGTCCCCTGTATGCCCAATCCAATGGTAAAGCAGAGAAAGGTGTGGGCATAGTAAATAGGCTGCTCCTGAAGGCAAAAGAGAGTGGTTCTGATCCATATCTAGCTCTACTGAGTTACAGAGCATCACCACTAGAACATGGACTGTCTCCTGCTGAGCTTCTGATGGGACGGAGGCTGCGAACCACACTTCCTTGCACTGCAAAACAGAAGAAGAATAACATCGTGAGACAGAAACAGAAGTGTCTGCAAAACAGACAGAAAACAAACTATGACAGTCTCAAAAGGTCTAGTACCACTGTCACGGCGTGACACAGTGAGACTACAGGATTCTAAATACTGGGACAGGAGAGCCACAGTTCTGGAGGAAGTGGGTCCTAGATCCTACACCGTCAGAACAGAAGAGGGTCAAGTCCTAAGAAGGAATCGACGAAGCTTGTTGAAAACACCAGAGACACTTGGAGAACGGTCAACAGCTGATGATGAAGTTTGCACCACAGCAGCACCACCGACAGCTGGGCTGACAAACTTGCCACCACCAGCTGACCAGACACCTTCAACACCAGTACTGAGAAGATCTACACGTCAGTCTAGACCACCTGACAGACTTCAGTATTTGTAAAGAACAGCACAGAGCTCTATCCTTTTGCATTAAAAAAAATATATATAAAAAAAAAAAAAAAAATTGAGGAGGCAAAAGGAAAATAATTATAGAGCATGATATATATATAACGTTGATTTATGGTATGCAGGTTAAAGTAAATAGAGATAATTGTATTTGGAAATAGCAACAGTAGAAAAAAACTAAAAGATGACTGTTTTGAGTCAACAGAAATGTTTACATTTATTGTTGTATGCCGGTATAGCATTCATAGAAAGGAGGATGTGGTGATTTATACTAACCACTAGATGGCCCCATCTACCAGGGTACCACGACTACACAGTCTCTATAAATGTCATAATGAGACACCTGTTGCATGTTGACATGTACGTTACCTACCTACCTGTTGTATGCTACCAAACTACTACCAGGACCTAAATAAATGATATTCAAAGAACCCCAGTTTCTTCATTGATGGACAGAAACATTACAGGTATGAGATCTTATCTGGGACCTAATTTCTGTTTTTCCTCATCTTCAGAGACTGTCCTGGAATTGGAGAGTGCAGTCGCTGAGGGGAAGATGGCCAGGATGCCACATTAGCATGAAGATGGCTTTTCTTTTTAATGTGTTCTATTTGTATTTTTAACTAATTCCCCGCCAACAACGTTTATATACGTCCTTTGAACTCTTATTATTATTGTAACTGAGGGGTACAATTCCCTGACTGTATTGAATAAGTATGGTATCATTAAACCACTACTGAGTTATGTACATTACTACTGGCCATACAGTACACATGTATATGAGATGAACACCCCCACAATAACACGGCTTAACAAGAAAGTACTGTTTATAATAATATTTATTAGAAGAGCACCAAGATTATCTTACATTTATTCAGATTGAGAGTTGCGCTTGTAAGGCGAAGAATGTGCATGAATAGGTCAAGAGCGTAAGTCCATGAGCATATTACGAAGGGGATAATTAATACCACCTGTAGCATAAGAATTATATATGGTACACTAGTAGGTCAGCTGGAGATACTAAGGGGGTTCCCTCCGGTTGTAAGCCAGCAGGGGAGAGGATTTGTCGGTAACAAAAGTCTGGATCAACGAGGAATAAGGAGACTCCAGGTACAGGAGACAGTGCAATAATCCCTTGATCCGTAGACAAAGCAACAGCTATTCTCCGGTGTGCAGTGCCGCATGGAGGAAAGCTAGCCAGCCTCAGAGTCCTAGAGGCGGGCTCGACGGTGCTCCTCACAGGGTAAATCCCACACGGTAGTGGGTGTAGACGATTCTCTGCTCCAACAGCCACAGGACCAAAGCATTATAATCCAGCCGAAAAGGGCTCTGTAGTCGTCGGTGTAGGTTATCCAGTGTACATATCCACACGGTTCTCGTCTAGGGCTCCTCGGATGACGGCACAAGGTTAGGCCGCCCAGCCTGGATAAGCACACTAGCTCGGTACGATGAAACGTTGGTAATGCTGGTCACTGTAGAACGGTAGCCGCACGATACACTATACATAAGACTATTACTTAATAATAGAATAGGTCGAACTCGACGATACAGCGTTAAACTCTGACACTTCAGCTATCAATTCGCACGCGGTCTCAAGGCTCTATTTCGGGGCAAAACGGGCCCACTTCACAGCACGTTGTATCGTGGTGTGAGGCTTCAACTTATTACGGTAACATTACTGCTGTATCCACCTGCAACGTATTTATATGTAAGGTGAATAATCTAGTACCAGCCTTATTTCGGTCTCATATTACTGCGCAAAACCGGGCATGTACAGACATGTCTTAGCGGTGACTTTGAACTAGACATTGGGGGGTATGGCCGTGGCGCCTAGGGGGTCGCTGTCCAATAGGAGAACGAATATTATGGTCTGGCCTGTACTAGGTAAAGGGATATTCCGTGTATATGTACAAAGAATATACAAGGGATATCAGACGATATACAAATACTATACAATATATCTCAAGTAATAAATATATATATTCGGTTTAATCTGACCCCTCCTAATTAGTCCGCACCTAATTAGATAAGCAGAGACAGATTAACCGCACTGTCCACTACTCAATGTCCGTTGTGAGGAGTAGGGCAATTCACAAAGTCAGGGGGTCATGGTCGTCATCAAGAGAGTCGGGGAGCCTTGGCAACTCTATCAGCCTCGCCACGGGTCGGGTGTATGTCCGCCCCTGGACGAGCACTTCTGCCGCTCTGACCTTTCCGTCGGCACCAGTGATCACTTTGCTTACGCGGCCGGCCGGCCACATAGCTCGGGGTAGTGACTGGTCGATAATCATGACGACTGTGCCCTCCGTCAAATTGTCTCTTTCTTTTACCCATTTCTGGCGGGTCTGTAGAGACGGTAGATAGTGGAGGAGGAAACTGTTCCAAAACTTGACTGTACCTCCACATTCTTCAGCCGTTCGCTTCTTCAGGTCTGTACACTGTCTGTGGGAGCGCGGGGTCCAGCCGCACCATCAAGAGAGTGTTGGGGGTGACTGGGTCGACACCTGCTACATCACTTGAGAAGTAACCGAGGGGCTTTGAGTTCAATACTCCCTCGATCTCCGTGAGGACTGTCGTGAGGACTTCTTCCGCCACGGTCTGGGCCCCAAGCATGGCGTACAGGGCTGTCTTTATTGAACGTACTTCTCGTTCCCAAGTTCCCCCGAAGTGAGGTGCATTCGGGGGGTTAAACTGGAAATCAATCTGAGAGGGAGCGAGGTGGGTCTTAAGTTCTGGGCCCATAGCTTGGAAGCTCTCTCTCAGCTCTCTTTCTCCGCCTTTGAAGTTTGTCCCGTGATCAGACAATAATATAGACGGTTTTCCTTTTCGCGCTGTGAATCTCCGGAAGGCCATAAGGAATGAGTCCGTACTCATGGTTGGAAGGAGTTCTATGTGTATCGCTCGGGTGGTCATGCATTTGAATACAATACCCCACCGCTTCTCCGTCCCTCTTCCTTTCTTCACATACAGCGGGCCGAAACAGTCCATACCGGTGGAGTGAAAGGGCTTGTCGCCGAGTCGGAGGCGACAGGGGGGTAGGTCAGCCATCCTGGGTATACTGGGCTGTGCTCGCCACTTGCGACAGTCTAGACAGGTCCGCTGGAAGCGTCGTACTGCTTCTCTTCCTTGCAGTATCCAATAGCGACGTCTGATCTCCGCGAAGACTCTCTCTGCCCCGGCGTGGTGCACGTCCTCGTCGTATTTCTTTATGATGAGCTCTGTGACCTTGTGTCGGCTGTTTAAGACTATCGGGAACTTGACGTCATCCGTTAAGTCTGGGGCCCTCCTCAGACGACCACCCACTCTGATGAGATTATGGGCGTCGCTCTCAGGGGCCAAGTGGAGCAGTCTGCTGTCTGACGGGACTGGCTTTGATCCCTGCAGACAGTCTAGCTCGTCGGGGAACGAGTCTCTTTGGGCTCGCTGTAGCAGGAGGAGTTCTGCTTCTTCGTAGTTAGCTGCATTAATGTCAGTAGTGGACGGAACCTCAGGGTGGTGCCACAGGAATGTCTTTAACTGCGCACTCTCAAGGGTGGGGCAGTCGTCTATGTTGGGATCTGTGGGGACTAGTGTGTGTGTCAACCCACAGAACATAGATTTATTCTTCTCTGCCTCCTCTTCACTCGCCTCCCGTGGGGTGGGTGTAGGCCACTCTTCTTCCGGGAGCTTGAGGAACTCGGGACCGTCACTATAGAGATTGTGACGTGTGAGGTCATCCAGGGACATTCCCCGTGTGATGACAGTCGGCTGGGTTCTGCTTTGTGTCCACATACCTCCAGCATGCTGCTTCTGTTAAATCTTGGATCTCTGTGATTCTGACTCCCACGAAGACCTTGTATCTACACGAATCGGACTGGATCCATGTGAGTACGGTCATGGAGTCTGACCACAGGATTGTTCTTTGCACCGGGATGGTGAGTTCACGTTGGATTAACGTGGCGAGTTGCGCTCCTACTAGGGCTGCGCAGAGCTCTAGCCGCGGGATAGATTGTTGCTTGCGGGGGGCTATTCTTGAGCGAGCCAGGATGAAGGCAGTATGTATTTCTCCTCCCTCCTCTCGGGCCCGCAAGTAGGCCACCGAACCGTAGGCTACTTCGGAGGCGTCGCTGAAGACGTGCAGGTCCATCTGACACGTCTCCGGCCTCACTGTGGGTGGGAAGTAGCTGCGGCGTATGTTGACACCTGGGAGCGAGCTGAGTTCTGTCTCCCACTCTCTCCATGTGGAAGCAAGGTGGTCGGGTATGGGGTCGTCCCAGCCCTGGTCCTTGTCCCATAGCGCTCGTACAATCATCTTTGCCCTGGTGGTGTAAGGTAGAATACATCCCAACGGGTCATATTGTCTGGCGAGTGTTCTGTATACACTCCGTCTTGTGGTCGGTAGTGAAATCGACCTTCCCTGCTCCTTGGTCAGGGGTGTGTGTCTATAATGGAGCGAGTCTGTTTTGAAGCGCCAGACTAGTCCTAATGTCATTTCTTGGGCTTCTCCTGGGATGGTCGCCATCCAGGTCTCGCTGCTTGCTGCCTTGTCCTCTGGGGAGAGGCTGCGCAATACTTGAGGGTCGCTGCTGGCCCACTGTCGGAGATCAAAGCCGCCTTTGATCAGAGAGGCGCGGAGCTTGAGTAGGAGGGCCTCGGCTTCTTCTGGCGTCGAGACACTTTGCAGACAGTTGTCCACGTAGAAACTATTTCCTACACTTTGTCGGACCTCTTCATCAGCTGCTGGGTCCTCTGCGACGTGTTTTTGCAGTGCGAACGTAGCACAGCATGGGCTGCATGTGGTTCCGAAAGGGAGGACTTCCCATTGATAGATGGATGGTTGCTCATCCCCGATCCTCTCTCTCCATAAGAACCGCAGCAGGGGCTTGTCCTCTTCCACTAGTCGCACCTGCAGGAACATCCCTTTGATGTCGCCGCTGATGGCCACCTTGTTCTGGCGGAAACGTAGCAACACGCCTAGTAGAGAGGGGCCGAGTGTTGGGCCGGGCAAGAGCTCTTTATTCAGATTTTGTGATCCGATCTGGTAGCTGCAGTTAAACACAATACGATCCTTGCCGTTGTGGTGGACTTTGTGGTGCGGCACGTACCATGATTCGGTCGTCTGATCAGCCTCTTTAAAGTGGAGATGAAGCAGTGAGCAATGTGATCCTAGTTTGTTTGTTGTGTACCTTGTGTAAGACAGGGTTCTATAATCAAATGTGAAATCTATCTTATTTGTCTGAAAAATATAATATAATATCCCTGTTTTCAACATGGGCGCCGCCATTTTGTTGCTGACGTCATGCCTGACGTCATGCCGGGGGTTGGGTGTATACACTCTGGTTAGCTGCTACATCAACTCAAGGGACACCAACAAGCTCAACAAGCTGGTGAGGAAGGCTAGCTCCGTGGTGGGAGTCGAGCTACCTAGACTTGAGGTGATGGTAGAGAGGGGGATGATAAGGAAGCTGGATGCCATCATGGAGAACCCCTACCACCCCCTCTACGACGAGCTAGTCAAGATGAGAAGCTCGTTCAGCCACAGACTCATCCCCCCCCGACACTCAACTAACCGCCTCGGACAGTCCTTCATACCAGCGGCCATCAGGCTCCACAACAGTGGGCAGCGACTAGCAGCCTCCAGGCCCCACAACAGGGGGCAGCGACAGCGACTGCTACCAGACATTGACCTGGGACTTATAGGAACCCAAGGGGGACAAAGTAGACTACCCTGGTACTTTGATTAATGTATACTCAGTAGATAGTAAATTATTATAACACTACCTCTTGCATACTGCACCTCATGTGACACTGTGAATAATGTGAATATTCCTCAGCTAGTCAGATAGTAAATTATATTGACCATATTGATCAAATTGTTTACACTGCCTGTGTTGTCTTTTACTACCTGTATACTGTGTTGTTTTACTACCTGTACCCCTCCCCCCCTCCCCCCCATGCTGCTATGATGCCTGAATTTCCCCAAGGGGATCAATAAAGGAATATCTTAATCTTAATCTTAATCTTATATTGAATGGGTCAGTCAGCAAATAAAATGTTGCCTACAAAACAACGGGACCGCGGTGGTTCTGTTTGTATTGCTCCTGGCTGTTCAAACTAATTTTACCATGTGAGAGAGAGGAAAGTTGGTTAATTTCCACAAACTACCAGTGAAAAAAACAGTGTTGTTGACATGTTGGCTCGGGCTGGCTGCACTCAGGCGGCGCGACCAGCCTGTTGGACAGGGAAGGAGGATCTGCAGCGAACACTTCATTGCCTCGGATTATGTTGTTGGGGTGGGATGTTTGTCCAGAAGACCACTAATCAGCTGAAGCCGGACGCGGTTCCCTCGGTCTTCGACAGACAGACCGGCGTTAGCTCTCGTTAGCTCCGCGACGCTGGTTGAAGTGGGTCTAGGTAGCCAGCAGGCTGAATGCTCCGCGACGCTCCGGTTGCTAACGCTAACTAGCTAGCGAGAGCTAACGCCGGGCCCCGGCTGGTGCCAACTAGCTAGCGATCGCTCCCGAGAGCTAACGCCGGTCTGTCTGTCGAAGACCGAGGGAACCGCGTCCGGCTTCAGCTGATTAGTGGTCTTCTGGACAAACATCCCACCCCAACAACATAATCCGAGGCAATGAAGTGTTCTCTGCAGATCCTCCTTCCCTGTCCAACAGGCTGGTCGCGCCGCCTGAGTGCAGCCAGCCCGAGCCAACATGTCAACAACACTGTTTTTTTCACTGGTAGTTTGTGGAAATTAACCAACTTTCCTCTCTCTCACATGGTAAAATTAGTTTGAACAGCCAGGAGCAATACAAACAGAACCACCGCGGTCCCGTTGTTTTGTAGGCAACATTTTATTTGCTGACTGACCCATTCAATATAGGCAGCTAACCAGAGTGTATACACCCAACCCACGGTATGACGTCAGCAACAAAATGGCCGCGCCCATAATGCTAAATGCTTCAGAAATGTACACAACAAATCGTTTTTTCTTAGAAACTGCTTATTTTTATAACGTGACTTCTTCTGTGGCTTATCTAAATACTAATGTGATGCTATGAATATGTATTTATCGCACTGCTTCATTTCCACTTTAATGTCTGGTCTCTTTATGTGTCCCGCTGTGATTAGCTTGTCAATCTCAGCGCGGTACACAGTAGCTTGAGTGGGGTCTCTGGCTAGGCGCCGCTCTGTGTTAGATAGATACCGCTCCGTCGCTTCTTTTGGGGCGTGGAAGGTAGGCATACCCTCTCGCCTCAGGAGTGGAGTTGCGTATCTCATCACTCCGTTGACTTTGACTCTCTTTGTCCCCTGCTCGAGGAGGGCTATGGCATAAATGTCTTCCTTGGAACGAATGTGTTTCTTTTCGTTCTTAAAGGGCATTGTCTCTAGTGTCCATAGCCTCTCGACGTGCTGTAAGAGGGCGGTGTCTTCTTCTGTCACTCTGGAGTGGAGGCAGCGAGTGGCTGCTGTTCGGTTGGGAGACCTGGAGAGGGGGCCTTGTAGTGTCCATCCTAGGCGGGTCTCGACTGCTGCTGGACAGCCTCTGGGCCCAGTGTGGACCCGGTCCATCGGGACGATGAGGTGTGCGTGGTCGGATCCTATCAGCAGGGTCGGGGTGGCGCCGTCTATGAGCGGTATAGGTAGTTGACGCAGGTGCACGTATTTGTCCATCAGCTTGGTGATGGGGTAGGTGTACTGCGACAGGTCTATGTCTTGGCTGGTGAAAGCGTTAGTGATCCTATACCGTCTCTCTGGCTGCCCGCTTGCTGCGATAGTGAAGGAGACGTTCTCACCCTTGATCGTCTTCAGGTCTCTTCCTATAGTCCGAATCGTCATTGTTTCTTCGCTCCCCCGCAGCCCCAGCTGGGCCGCAGCGGACGCGAGGAGAAGGGTCTTTTCTGACCCGTCGTCAAGGACGGCGTAGGTGTCCATGACCTTGTCCTCGTAGCTCAATGTTACGCGGACCACCTTCAAGAGCACCCGGGCGCCCCCGCTGCTGGCGGGGTCAATGTACATAACACTTGCCTTTGTGCTGCTTGAGGGTGCGGGCTTTCTTCTGTTACGGTCATGTAAAACGTCCAAGTGGGCTCCGTCACACCGACTACACCTCTTCTTTAAGCGGCACTCGGCTGCCATGTGACTGCGCGCACAGCGGTAACAGCGGCGGTTGGACTTTATCCATTGACTCACCTCGTCGGCGGTCATCTTCTTGAACGTGTCACAGTGTGACAGCCAGTGTTCCTTTTCGCAGTACTGGCATACAATCTTCCACTTCTCTTTTTCGTCGAGGGGGTGCTGTGGTTCTTGTTACGCGGTACTGCTTCGGCTTGGTGCATGACGGTCACCAGCCTGCGGTTATCGTTTGATCTCCTAGGTCCCTCTCTGGAGCTTGGTACGCTCCGCACGAACGTATCCAGTCGTAGGCTGCTGACTTCTCTCGCCAGGAAGTCGGCCAGGTCTAGGAGGGATGGCTCGGGACCGTTGGGATCACGGTGGTCCTTTTGCCACCTGAAGCGCTCTTGTCGGGCGGGCGGAAGCTTCTCTAATATTCTTTCAACATTAGAGTTTGCGTACAGTTCGTGCATACCCTTTTCCTTTTGTGCCCCCAGCATCCCTACCAGGGATTGTACCTAGATAGAGAGGTCATCTAATGAGCGATTGTCTGTGGCTGGGGGTAGACGGTCAACCCTGAACCCTACCGTCATAGGCAACTACCGTCCTGTCTCTCTTCTCTCCTTCCTTTCTAAAACACTTGAACGTGCTGTATCCAACCAACTTACTACTTATCTCTTACAGAATGACCTCCTAGACCCTAATCAGTCAGGCTTCAGGACTGGCCACTCCACAGAGACAGCCCTCATTGCGGTCACAGAGGCACTTCACTTAGCAAAAGCGAAAGGCCTCTCCTCTGTCCTGATTCTCCTAGATCTATCTGCAGCCTTCGACACAGTCAACCACCAGATCCTCCTTGCGGCCCTCGCAGGAATGGGAGTGGCTGGCTCTGCGCTGACATGGCTGTCATCATACCTCAATGACCGCTCCTACCAAGTGTCATGGAGAGGGACCCTGTCGGCCACCCGCCCCCTGCGGACGGGTGTCCCCCAGGGCTCGGTTTTAGGACCCCTTCTCTTCTCCCTCTACACTAAATCACTGGGTAACATTATCACGTCTCATGGCTTCTCCTACCATTGTTATGCCGACGATACTCAACTCTTCCTCTCCTTCCCTCCCTCAGATATCCACGTCTCTGTGCGGATCTCGGCCTGTCTGTCCGACATCTCAGCCTGGATGACGTCCAACCACCTCAAACTGAACCTAAGCAAAACAGAATTGCTCCACCTGTCGGCCAAATCCTCCCCCCTAACCGACCTTTCAATCACAGTCGAGAATGCAGCTGTGACTGCGTCCCCGACCGCCAAGAACCTTGGTGTTGTCCTCGACGACCAGTTGAACTTCTCTGCTCACATCGCAGCGACGACCAGAACCTGCCGATTCCTCCTGAGCAACGTCAGAAGGATACGCCCCTTCCTGACAAAAGAAGCCACCCAACTCCTCGTCCAATCAACAGTCATCTCCCGCCTCGACTACTGCAATGCACTGCTCGCTGGCCTCCCGGCCACTGCCACTAAGCCTCTTCAACTCATTCAGAACGCAGCGGCCCGCCTGATCTCAAACCTACCGAAGTCGGCCCATGTCACCCCACTTCTTAGGGACCTGCACTGGCTCCCCATTGCTGCACGAATCCGCTTCAAGGCCCTCGACCTAGCATACCGTGCGGCAAAGGGAACCGCTCCCGCCTACCTCCGGTCAATGGTCTCTAACTACACACCCTCAAGACCCCTACGCTCTGCATCTTCTGGCCGCCTCAGACCTACTCCTATCCAAGCTCCGGGAGGGTCATCAAAGAGAAGTCGCCTATTCTCAGTCCTTGCCCCACAATGGTGGAATGAACTACCCACCCCAGTTAGGACAGCCGAATCACGTCCAATCTTTCGCCGTCGACTAAAGACGCACTTCTTCAACCATTATCTGAATTAAAAAAAAAAAAAAAAAAAAAAAAAAATCTAACCCTAACTAACCGTACTGTCATGCACTTGTCCTAATAAACTAACCTACACTGTAGCACTCAACACTTTGATGAACATTGTTGCTCAGCTGATAGAGTTGTGCCCTTCCTGATGGCTTGTCGTACAGAACTTGTAAGTCGCTTTGGATAAAAGCGTCAGCTAAATGACTAAATGTAAATGTAAATGTAAATGTAAATATTCCTTATCTCTTGTATTACGTAGTCCCATATGCGTCCATAACGTTGGTCGAGGGCTACTAGAGCCGCAGTGTATGGGGTACTTGAGTTGGAATATGCCAGCGCTATATTATGCGCTCTGGGCACCTTCAGGTCCTTGAGTAGGATAGCATACTTGTACGTCTCATCGGGGACATTGGACATCATTGTCTCTAAGCACATTCGTAGCTCTGTGTACTGTGCTCTGTTCTCGTGTGTGAAGTCCGGGAACGTCGGTGTGCCAAGGTACGATGCCATGGATGGCTGGCACATCGGTGAGCGTTGGGGGAGAGGCCTCCTAGGCGAGTCTCCCCTTACGTGTCGTTGTGGGCTGGTACCTGGTGGGTACCAAGGCCCGGGTACCCAGGTGCTGTTCCTCGGGGCTGGTCGTGCGTCAAGCTCAACCGTGAGTTGAGTCGGGGGTCTGTAACGCAGGGCCTCGGGGGTAAAGTCTGGGCTGTACTGGACCTCCTGGTCCTGTGGAGTACGATGCTGCTGTTGGGCTTGACTTTCCTCCTCTTCCTCTTCTTCTTCCTCTGCCAGGTCTTCTAGATCCTGTAATCGTCTATTTAGTCTCTCAGCGGCGTAGGCCGGTTCTTCCCTGTTGCTGGGTCTCGCATGGACCGGTCGGGGAGGGGGTGGGTGTATAGGCTCTTTCTGTTGGCCGGGCTCCGGGTCGCTTGATCGGGTAGGGGAGGGTGCCCTAGACCCTTGTCTTGACGAGGCCCTGGAGCTCCGTGTGGAGGGAGGGGGGGTTGCCCTGGCTATCAGTTGCTCCATTATCTGCGCTTGTAATCGGTCGCGCTCGGCTTCGCGCTTGATGTGAGCAAGGTCGCGCTCTGCTTCGCGCTGGGCTTGGGCTGCGTCGCGCTGTGCATTGGCGGCTTCGCGCTGTGCATCGGCGGCGGCGCGCTGGGCTTCGGCGCGGTCTCTTTCCATATTCTCTTCCGTCTGGAGGCGTCTGGTCTCCAGGCGTATGCGGTCGTCTTCACTCCTTTGCTGCGCCTGGAAGCGCTCTCGCTGGGTCGCAGAGTGTTCGCGTTCACTAAGGGCTTGCGCTTGGAGTTGCGCGTGGAAGCGTTCTCTTTGGTCTGCAGATTGTTCGCGCTCACTTAGTTGTTGAGCCTGCAGGCGGTCTCTTTCCATGGTAGAGTGTTCGCGCTCACTTTGGTGTTGCGCGCGGAGGCGCTCTTGTTCCATGGAAGAATGTTCGCGCTCGCTAAGCGTCTGTGCTTGGAGTCGATCGCGTTCAGTGGAGGCTGCCAGGGTGGCGATAAATGCCTGCGCCAGCATCTTGTCCGCCTCGCTGGGGGAAGACACTGATGGAGGTGATCGGCTTCTGGCAGTGCTCGTTGGAGATCCGTTCTCCTGTCGCGCTCCGAGGAGGTCCATCTCCTGGGTGCACGTCTCTTCTGGTGGTGGGTTGGGTTCCGTCCCTGGAGGGCTTTCTTTATCCTGGAGCTCTCCGGGGACTATCCCGTTGACGTTGGCGGGGGGTAAAGTCATGTCATGTCCCTCCTGGTCCCCCCTGTGAGCTTGGTCAGTTACGTTAGAACCCACTAGGGTCTCTACTGGCAGGGTCGCCTGGTCGGTAGGGTTTGACATACTTTTACTATCCGCTTTTTCCGCGTTTAATGTCTGTATAAAGCTAGGTAGTAGACTGGCAGCGTAGTCCTCTAGGTAAAGAGGTGGCTGCCGTCTGCGCTGCGGGCGATCTAGCTTAGGAGAACCGTTTGTGGAGTGTTCATCGCTGGCCATGTCAATATTAATATTATATTACGCTAATTACCATCCGGCTCGAAGGACCAATTGTAACTGAGGGGTACAATTCCCTGACTGTATTGAATAAGTATGGTATCATTAAACCACTACTGAGTTATGTACATTACTACTGGCCATACAGTACACATGTATATGAGATGAACACCCCCACAATAACACGGCTTAACAAGAAAGTACTGTTTATAATAATATTTATTAGAAGAGCACCAAGATTATCGTACATTTATTCAGATTGAGAGTTGCGCTTGTAAGGCGAAGAATGTGCATGAATAGGTCAAGAGCGTAAGTCCATGAGCATATTACGAAGGGGATAATTAATACCACCTGTAGCATAAGAATTATATATGGTACACTAGTAGGTCAGCTGGAGATACTAAGGGGGTTCCCTCCGGTTGTAAGCCAGCAGGGGAGAGGATTTGTCGGTAACAAAAGTCTGGATCAACGAGGAATAAGGAGACTCCAGGTACAGGAGACAGTGCAATAATCCCTTGATCCGTAGACAAAGCAACAGCTATTCTCCGGTGTGCAGTGCCGCATGGAGGAAAGCTAGCCAGCCTCAGAGTCCTAGAGGCGGGCTCGACGGTGCTCCTCACAGGGTAAATCCCACACGGTAGTGGGTGTAGACGATTCTCTGCTCCAACAGCCACAGGACCAAAGCATTATAATCCAGCCGAAAAGGGCTCTGTAGTCGTCGGTGTAGGTTATCCTGTGTACATATCCACACGGTTCTCGTCTAGGGCTCCTCGGATGACGGCACAAGGTTAGGCCGCCCAGCCTGGATAAGCACACTAGCTCGGTACGATGAAACGTTGGTAATGCTGGTCACTGTAGAACGGTAGCCGCACGATACACTATACATAATAGACTATTACTTAATAATAGAATAGGTCGAACTCGACGATACAGCGTTAAACTCTGACACTTCAGCTATCAATTCGCACGCGGTCTCAAGGCTCTATTTCGGGGCAAAACGGGCCCACTTCACAGCACGTTGTATCGTGGTGTGAGGCTTCAACTTATTACGGTAACATTACTGCTGTATCCACCTGCAACGTATTTATACGTAAGGTGAATAATCTAGTACCAGCCTTATTTCTGTCTCATTATTACTGCGCAAAACCGGGCATTTACAGACATGTCTTAGCGGTGACTTTGAACTAGACATTGGGGGGTATGGCCGTGTCGCCTAGGGCAGTGGTTCCCAAAGTCGGGGTCGCGACCCAAAGGTGGGCCGCGAGCAGCCACGGGTGGGCCGCGAGATGATTAAAAAAAAAAAAAAAAAAAATAAGAAAAAGAATAAAAGAATTTAATTTTTTATTTTTTAATTTTAATTTTTTTTTGTCAGGCCACTGAACTTAGAAGCAGGCCAGGACAGTGTTTCTAGTTGTATTCTAAAATGTGACTATATGGTTTTATATTAACTTAATAAATAAACAAAAACGAAAAATCTACTTATTTCAACGAACATTTCAAACTAAATAACAGATTATGCACATAAAACGCTGAAAACAACCGAAGCAACAATAGTATTTTAATGAGGCTATTATTATTATCATTATTATTTTGCAACAAGTTAGCCCTCTCATAAATAGCACATATAAATGAATAACTAACTTGAACTAACTTAATAGGATTGAAGTGATATTTGGCTTAAAAAATCGTCGCCTGGCAAAAAAAAAAAAGAAAAAAGCCTGACGATGTGCATTGGGCCGCGGCTCTCTGACGCCCTATTTTCTGGGCCCTGGCCTGAAAAGTTTGGGAACCCCTGGCCTAGGGGGTCGCTGTCCAATAGGAGAACGAATATTATGGTCTGGCCTGTACTAGGTAAAGGGATATTCCGTGTATATGTACAAAGAATATACAAGGGATATCAGACGATATACAAATACTATACAATATATCTCAAGTAATAAATATATATATTCGGTTTAATCTGACCCTTTGTAACAATTATGTTATTTGATAGATATTTTTATTCATTATTCATCCGGGGACCTCAGTGTTACCATAGTGAATGAGTCTGAGATCGCCAAAGTGCAATACCGGCCGCATCCAGCTAGACGGCGGTATCGAGCACCCTTTGAAACCTTGTATCTTGGCCTGTGCAACGGTCAAATGTCACCGGGCTCACTTTTCTTTGTCGGGCGAATGGAGCGGTTATAATATTATATATAATAATATAACGATCGCATTGAGACGCGTCAAATGCTCCTGATGTGTGGTGGATTATGTTGGCGACACGATCGACACCAATACTGGGACTTGCGATCAGATATTTGGAATATTCTTTTTGGGGTACATCCTAGTGAAGGTAAGGGCTATATGATATCAATCCTGCGTTGATCCAACCATGTCTTCACCTCGATCGCAACATGTGTGTAACGGTACTCCACAACGTATGACGTTACTGACCATCAAAGCATAAAAAAACTACACCCCCCCCCCCCCCCCCCCCCCCCTTTCATGCGTTCATGATGAAACATAATACCTATGATTTTGATTTGGGAATAATAGCGTGTACAGGCAAGAAACGGCAACGTTTATAGTATAATTGACGTATAAGCCTATTACTCAGCCTTTCGGGAATTACCCCAGACCACGCTATAAGGGATAATGTATAGCTACGAGGTCATTGTCGCAAAATAATTGACCGACACGGAGTTTAGAACACAGAGGCGCCTCGCCGAGGTGTTTTAAACGTAGTGAAGGTCAATTATTTTGCGACAATGACCGAGTATAGGCTATACATTATCCCGCTTATTACATGGCTAACTTACTAACCTAATATACCTAATTAATTTTACACCATCGACGAGACGAGATCAAATGCAGACGCAGTTCTGTTCTGTCGCTCCGCGCCGTCATCGCCGGCAGCCAGCAGGTCTGTGGTCTGATTGCACTGATGACTGAGTGCAGCTGTGCACATGCTGAACAGCTTTCATGACTGCCATCTGTGTTGTCAGTGGGCTTGATTGGTCCAGCTGCGCACAGCGGTCATTATTGCTCGGCAGAGGTCCGTTATCGAGTAATAACGGACCTCTGACGAGCGCTATTGACCACAAGCATTTCGGCGAATGTTAAAACGCCATGTAATAATGATACTTATATTCACCACGGTATAACACGGAAACGTATATTTTTCACATATTGAACCATAGATGGGTGATGTCACCTTAGTATTGTATCATAGCTATAATATAGAATATAGTTATAGCTAGGGATGTCCCGATCGCCTTTTTTTGCTTCCGATCCGATCCCGATCATATGATTTTAAATATCTATCGATCCGATCGTTTCCGATCCGATCTTTCACATTAGTAATCAATTTTGACGCATTTTTGTCAGAAACTGGCAGAGTGAGACAAGCCCATCTGTTGCCTATAATAGGGCGCGAGAGCGGAGGCTTTTGTTATTACATTCACCCTGAGAAATGTGCTTCTGCTTCATATGAGAAATATTAAAAGTTTCAATATATGTTTGCACATTAGTATACATTCAGTGTTCGACTTACGTAATGGTCCATTCTGGTCTGAAACGCCGACGATACGTCACGTAACGTTATCCTCCAGTTGAAAAGTTAATCTGAAAACTTCGCCTCCAGCCTGCTGCTTCATGAGTTTTTCCTCCACGCGGAATCTCCTCCTTGCAAACATTGCAACTGGCTTGACTTTCTATTTTTAAATGCTTAGTTCCAAACCTCTGACATTAAGTCTAGCTGCTCAAGTCAGTGGATATTAACCGTGTTTCGGGAGCGACGTGTTGTTGTTGTGATGTGGTCGCGACTCGCGTGTAGCGTGTAGCGTCTAAATTAAAGGGAATGTTTGTTGCAACGGTGAAAATTAAAGGGGAATGTGTTTGTTGTGGATAATTATTCTGCTCTGTGTGACAATAAATACATTAATGATGATATATTATATGTAATTTAAAACCAAAACTAAGGCCTCCGTATGAGTTTAAGACGTGGACATGGTCATGTTTGTTGAATAAAAATTTTCTTTTTTTGACTGCCGATTTTTATTATTATTTTTCCCGATCCCCGATACTCTGAAAAGCACGTGATCGACGCCGATTCCGATCACGTGATCGGATCGGGACATCCCTAGTTATAGCTCTACAAACAAGGTGACGCACTCCTATCTTTTAAAGCATGGCAGTGCTAGAACAGGCCCGTCTAATCCCCGGTGTGAATTAGTTAATTTCTTTTGTCTATGTTCATATACATGTTTTGTATTTGTATCTTTTAAATCTAATTGCTTTTATGTTCATGGTCAATAAAATTATTATTTTAATGAGTTGTCTAAAATATATATTATAGGGTTGGGGAAGGCTACAGTTGACCTGCTAAACATAATCACATCCTTTGTTTGACACTACCTCAGTAACGGGATTTGTTTCAAATACGTTTGGATTACTTTCCCCAGAATATAAAATCCACAGAACACGTTAAAAAGTAAAATATAATTCTGATTCAACTGAAGTTGTAATGATCTGTATTTGTATAGCACCTTTCATACCGGAATTGCAGCTCAAATTGTTTCACAGCAGTAAATTGACATTAGTATAGAATTGACTAAATAAAAGCATGTGCCGACAAGATTATCATAAAATAGACTGAATTAAAGTAGTGCTCATTTACAGTAAATAACGTTTTGCCATAAAATGAACATTCATTCATACGCTATCACATTTTACCTGTGCTATGCATCCTATTAATCAATTGATAGTGTGCTATAGTTAATACTACATCCATTAGCTGTATGCTAACACCACATACACTTGGTCCCCAGTCACAAGAATCACAGCTGGGAGCATATAGGCCCTATATGTTCCCCGGGTCCTATGTTCCCCGGTAGCGATAGATGGTCAGACCACCAGCCCTGATTCCAAACTCTAACCTTAACCAACTTCGAAAGAGGGCCTAAGCTTAACCAGTTTGAAACAAGGCGGACATTAATAATTAATAAAATAATAAAAATAAATAACATTTTCAATCAATCGGAACATAGGGATGCATCCTTACAGCCCACCCCAGTCACAAGAATTACAGCCCCATCACTGTAGTATAACAAATTCCTCCATGATGCTGTTTTCTTTAAGAAAGGAGTTTATTTGGACTGGGGCTATATTCTTTTCAAGTATATTGCTAATGAATGGAAGGATCACCCTATTGTTCAGTACATTAGTCTAGTTTGGGCCACTACGATTCAGGCCAACAGTGGCTAAAGCAGTGACTTTATAGTTTCAGCAGCATTTACAAAACTGCTATATTTTCTTGTTTTGCCCCATGTATCCGTGCAACGGACTATTATATAAATTATATTCAAATTATAAGCCAGTAACCACTGCTGCTTTGACAGTGAATGCGGGGCCTGCCAACGCAAGGCAATTTTCTTAGCCGCTGTTGGGCCAGCCAGCCGGAGCCGACGTTGTAATGAGAATTTCAACTTGGGGTCATCATTCAACAATAGAAGTAACAGAGCAGGGTACATAGCAATTCAATATGTCAGGCAGACATAAAGATGCACAATTCCAAAAATGAAATACTTCCGGACACTCTCAAATCATATGGAGAAAAGTGCCAGGAGCCCCCTGGGGGCAGTTTGGGGATTGAAAAACTTTCATCTGAAATAGTTTGCGTGGGGTACAGTCTGTTCTGAGAGTAAAATTATAGTGTATCATTTGGTGAGTGATATGTTGGTCCAGACTCTGGCCCAATCAATTTCCAAGTTAGTTAGTGATAAGTGTTTTCCATATGGTGTCGATTGGAATTGGCTTCAGTGTTGCTTTGGTTTATGCTTTATTTCGTCTCCCTGTGAGGGACAGTTGTCAACCACTGGCCTCTGGTTAATTGCCTCATGATAGGGCAGGTGTGTGGGCTTGATTACACCCGATTCAGTGCAGTTGGAGTCTCACAGGGTTAGCTGCTTTCTCATTTCCTTTTAAGTGTAGTGCTGATCTCTGCCCTATTCAGTATTTCTTTGTAGCCATTCTTGTTTTAGGCTGCTGGCTTTATTTTAAATCAAATCAAATAAAATGTACTTATAGGGCCCGACAACACACGTTAATGTCCCCATGGGCCGTACAGGTCTTCTTTAAACAAGTCAAGAAGAAAACATAACAATAAGTCAAGAACAGAACAAGAACACCATAAGGTCCAAAAATTTTTAGATGAATGCAAATAAATGAAAGAATGCAAGCACTCCCAGACATACCCCACGCGAAGGTAAGGAAAAACTCACTAAAACCTAACGATAGGGAAAAAAGCTCCACTTTTACACTTTGTTTTATAGAAGCTGAGCCTTTTATGGTGTTTCTTTTTATTTTTTCAGTTTTCTTGTTTCTTTTGGAACGGTATTTTGTCCACTACTGCACATAAACTCCCTTAGTGGCTTATTTTGTTTTTTACAATACCTCTTTATTGAGTGTTGTCAGTTTTTTGGACTTTATTCTTAAATACTCACTTTGAGGTTTCCACCTGTAAAGGTTGTTTTTTGTTTATTTCCCCCCTTCTCCTTAATGTCTGCTTAAGCAGTTTAGTGGTTATTCGTTATACAAAACTAATAACCAAGAGTCCCTATTTGCTAGTGACACAAACACCCGCAGCCCTCACATCTAGAACGGCAAATGCAAAGTAACGGATGCCAATGACAATTTCTTTGCAAAAATGGACAAGAATAGAATAACGTCCTTAATTGATTTATTCTATGGTACTTGTATTGTGGCTGTATATCAAGAGTCTGGCTATAGTATAGTGCAGACTGAACAGTAAATCCTCTAGTTTCACCATGAACTTGCACACGGATGCGCTTGTCAAATAGCCTAATTATTTAAAAACTTCACTAAATCAGTTTTTGTAGCTCACTCTGTATATTTAGTGATTTAAATGAGATGGTCACATTTCTGCGCTGTTATTGAAAATGACACTCACTTATTCACTCACTTCTTCTTGAAAAAGTGTGCTTCACCTAAGAACTGTAAGAGGCACACGCATAAAAAGACTATCATCTATAAAATACCATATCAAATGAATATAGATAATAAAGCCACAGATGAAAGGAACCTGCCAACATACAGTACATAGGGCTTGTTAGACTTGTGTTCCCCTGTCTGTGTTTTGTAAATATGTTTTAGTCTGGTTGTGTACTTGTTGTTGTTTTCCCAGTGTGCTCTGTGTTCTGTTGTTTCCGTCTGCCACACCTGTGTCCTGTTTGTAATTACCCTCTGTGTCTATCAGTGTCTGTATATTAGGTGTTGTGGGCCTGCAGTCCCTTGCGGGTTCATTGTTAAATGTTACCATGTTTGTCAGTCGTGTATTTTTCCTGTCTTGTTTAAGTAAACTGTTATCGTCACCACGTCGACTCCTGTCTCAGCTATATTCACTCTGCCACCTGGGTTCACCATGAAGAAGAAGCATAACCGTAAAACAATTAGCCAGTAGTACATTCGATAGTACCCTGAGCACACCCAATTGGGAGGGACCCCTTTACCCCTTTGAGCTTTACCCCTATAAGCATCCTTCCACCTACGCAACCACATAAATCGAGGCTGATGTTGCCACTAATGGTTGTCAGAACAACACATTTGATATCTCCCTAGAGTTGAAGTCGTCCCCTTTGTTTGCGTCCACACCCATGCCTGACTCTAAAACGCGCAAAGCATCTACTCTTCCAGCCCGTTCTGGTCCTCCTGTGACTAGGAGGAAGGCCCAAGACCAGGCTGCGAGGACTACTGCTTCACAGGAGGTATACTTTATTATTGTTCTAGTTTTATATTAACTTGATATTGGCAGGTCATTAACTACTGTTGGTTCAGAGGAATGGAAATGTATGATCGGTTAAAGTGAGGTCACACCGTAACATGCTAGGTTGAAGGGGAATTCGGGTGTCCTGCACCCCAGACATCCTGATTTAATGATTGAATAAGAATGTGGTTAATGATTTTTATTATTTTAAATACATTTTGAAATAACTCTTGTTACAAGACCTAACAAACACCTTGATGACGCATGGTTTTCTTTGGCTTCTGTCTTTGATCGGCCCCGGCAGCACCGACCACCAGCACCACTTCAAAGGCCCCGGCAGCACCGACCACCAGCACCACTTCAATGGCCCCGGCAGCACCGACCACCAGCACCACTAGGCCCCGGCAGCACCGACCACCAGCACCACTTCAAAGGCCCCGGCAGCACCGACCACCAGCACCACTAGGCCCCGGCAGCACCGACCACCAGCACCACTTCAATGGCCCCGGCAGCACCGACCACCAGCACCACTAGGCCCCGGCAGCACCGACCACCAGCACCACTTCAAAGGCCCCGGCAGCACCGACCACCAGCACCACTAGGCCCCGGCAGCACCGACCACCAGCACCACTTCAAAGGCCCCGGCAGCACCGACCACCAGCACCACTTCAAAGGCCCCGGCAGCACCGACCACCAGCACCACTTCAAAGGCCCCGGCAGCACCGACCACCAGCACCACTTCAAAGGCCCCGGCAGCACCGACCACCAGCACCACTTCAAAGGCCCCGGCAGCACCGACCACCAGCACCACTTCAAAGGCCCCGGCAGCACCGACCACCAGCACAACTTCCATTCCAGGTAGGATCCGGTCTGTCCCAAATCGTGTGTGAGAGAGAGAACGCGAGACAAACTGACTCCATGCTCCTGGGCCCTCATTTATCAACAATTCTTAGAAAGTGTTCTATTTTCGTTCTTAAACACAGAATTTAGAATGTGCGTACGTACAGAAAAATCTGGATTTATCACACGTGCGTAGACGTGTCTCACGCACACCTGCAAGTACTCTGTGTTGATAAATATCACTTGATCTACGTTCCACGCTCGTGCACGGTTTTACGTATTTGCATATAGAACCGCCCGTAATTAACCATATATGGTGATGAAACACCCCCATGAAATGTGGAAAAGTGGACTAAGCCGAGCGAACGCCTGGGAGAAATACGCGACAGGCTGACAGACATGTACACGGTGATGTCGGAAACAGTCGGATATGATATTAACTTCCTAAAGACCATTGCTGCCTGGGCAGCGCAAACACTAATAAAGACCGTTAACCACTGTTTGCCATTGGTGTCATTAATAACCATGCTGGAATATGACTGCTTTTTCTTCGTTTCGTTCGATTAATACCCAGGGATTAAAGTTCTCCGTCAATTTCATTCCAAATTGCGACTGATTTTCCGTAAATGTTCTACCTGCATATGATTTGTAGAGGCATACAATCTATTTTGATGTCGGTATTGGGTAGCCTACTGTATATAAACAATAATATGAGAGCATATACAAGAACCTTTCTATTCACATAACTGCATTTGTGATGGAGCTTTCACAGCTACATGGGTGGTACAGTAACAGTCTATTGCTCGATCCGTCTCCAATATCACGATGGGCCGTGCCGGTGGCCAAACACCCGAGGGTGGAGACTGACTTGAATGTGCATGGGGATGGTATTTGTGCGTTTTTGTTCCACGCTCCAATTTCGGTCCTAAATTGCGGTACAAATGAAGGAGGTGTCTCGGGTATAGCGGACTCTAGTTAATATTTTTTATGTTCTCTCGGCAATTAGACTGCCCCTCATTCATTCATTCATTCCTATCTGCTATCTCTGAAAACAGTTCCCCGCGGAGCCCAGTCAGTGCACCCCATAGTATTCCGATAACCCTATATATAAACCATGCTGCATTCATTCGGAAAAAGACATATTCCAAATGCTATATTTATTTCAGTGTTATTTCAGTGTTGAAACGAATGCACGGAAGCTTATTTCCGCGTTGTAGTCTTCATATTCTACCACCGGGCGCCAGGTACGCATGGTCGGAGCTGTGCGTAAATATACACACAAAGTCAATCACACGTTCAAATTGATAAGTCCCACACTTTGCTTAGAAATGATCGTACGCACATATCTGTGCGTACGCACCATTGATAAATGAGGGCCCTGGTCTTTCCCTGTATTCCCACTGTAGGATTAAAGCTGGCTGCTGATTGTGATCTGATTGGCTCTATGGTTGTAGCGCGAGTGAAACCCGACACTTCCTCAAACGGAGAGGCAGAGAGAGAGAGAGAAGGGGACCTGGGAGCAGCATATCACTGTAATATCTTTGTGCATGCTCCCACGTGCACGCCCGTATTCCGATCCGTACAATAATAATCACAGGGGTATATATTGTCATTTGAAACAAGTTACCAATGCATTGTCCCGTGGGATTATACCCCCCTACGGCGAAATTAATTAGTATCCCCCTCGCGTGTATACTTTCGACAACAAATGCTTGTTTCCGCGTTCGAGTTTTGCGCTCTGATTGGCCAGGTCATGTGACATGTACGCCAATCGTGGGACAGCAAGTTCTGCGCCTATTTCCGGGTATCGCCATGCTCTAAGACAAACTCTAACCTTAACCAACTTCGAAAGAGTGCCTAAGCTTCACCGTCGAAAGAAGGGCAGGCGTTCTATCGCCACGCTCTAAGACAAACTCTAACCTTAACCAACTTCGAAAGAGCGCCTAAGCTTAACCAGTGTAGAAACTTGCGGTCCCACGATTGGCGCACATGTCACATGACCAGAAATGCGCGTGGCCAATCAGAGACGCGGAAACAAACATATGTTGTCGAAAGTATTCAGGCATCCCCCTCAGTCTCTATATCTCTCTCTGTCTGCCAGTCGCAGACTGTGTGGGTGACTGTCACTCAAAGTGCTTATGGGCGGAGTCAGGCCAACACAGCCTGAAATCCAAAGTGAGAAAAATTATGCTTTTGAGTACTTGATTATAAATATAAAACAATGAATTGTTTTGAATAAAACCTTACAGAGGTGTTCCATAGACTCTGAGGAATTGTGTAAAGTTGCCCAAATAGTGCTAGGAATAGCAATGCATGTCCCCTTTAATATATAATGTGTGGCATTGTACCATATTGTATGGCAAAACACGCTCCTTCCTCGTCATGAGGTTACTCAGGGGCAACAGTGGCTCAGGAGGTAATCGGAAGTGTGTCGAAGTGTCCTTGAACAAGACACTTAACACTATGGCGTCCGTTCACGAGTACAAACGTGTTTCGATTCCATGCGTTGTGGTCCAGAGCCACGAGTATACTCGTGACGAGTTGTTATTGTTTTATTCCATATTTATAACGCTTATTAGGTACCCGATCCACTAGCAGGATCTTTCCACATATTTGATTTTCGAAACATGCAGTACCGGCCAGATCCGCTTAGGGGCGCCATCGCTCCACTGCAGTATCATTGATGGGATTAAAAGAAAAAAAATGCTTTTACAGTCCTGTGGGCGGATCATAGATCCTTGATTCGAAAAGAAGACCCTCCATCTTGGATCAGCTTGCCAAACGTTTTCAGCGTGGAATAATGGGATTTATGATTAGCCAATGTGCATATCGATCTACCAGAATCCGATGACCGGTGAGGAAATGCTGCCGGCGATCACATGGCCTGACGGTAGGATAATATTACCCCAAATTACAGCTGGATTGGACATTGTTTTATAACCTAACGTGATACACTACTGGCAAGAAAGGCCCGTCTACTCCGCTACCAAAAGAAGATCCAATCAACGTGGACCTCAAACTGCAAGATCTTCATCAAATTAAACGGCACGCCAGACAACGCAAAAGTTTTGATCATCAGAAATATGGAAGAGCTTGACAAATTCCAATGACACCATACAACCGTGAAAATGGTAGGATCAACGTCCTTATTTTCTCTGAAATGACTAAAATGTTTCTTGCGTGCTGCAGACTTAACTTTCTCAACGTCCTTCTATCCTCTGGAATGCCAAAAATGTTTCTTGCGTACTGCAGACTTGTTTTTCTCAACATCCTTCTTTTCTCTGAAATAACCAAAATGACTATTGCGTGGAATCTTGACTTTTGTATGGAAAAGAGGAACATCATACTATCACTTGGGCACCGCGAAAGGGCGACTAGATGCGGGAGGGAGAGCATGAGTGCGTGGCAGGGAAGAATATTCTTGTGTTACATTTATAGAACGCCTGGTTCTTATACTG
Organism: Notolepis coatsorum; assembly: GCF_963971535.1. NCBI lineage: Eukaryota > Metazoa > Chordata > Actinopteri > Aulopiformes > Paralepididae > Notolepis > Notolepis coatsorum. The sequence continues at coordinate 119,118,686 of NC_140165.1, forward strand.
TTACATTTCTAAATACCATAGGTCTTTTTTACTCAACGATTTGTGAAAAAATTTCCCTTTTTTATGGGCTTCTCTGGCTTGAGTGATGATGATGATGGAGATAATGTCCATCGCTGCTGTCTTGATGGTGGAAATATCACCTGCAAGCAATATGACCCTGAGCATCTCGATTGTTTCAATAACGAAAACACCCTTTCACTATTGCACCTCAATATTAGAAGCCTCTGTAAACACCATACTGACCTTGTATCATTACTTTCTATTTCTGGCTGTAAATTTGATATAATTGGTTGCAGTGAAACTTGGCTAAATGACAGGTCGTTCACCAATATTCTCAATCTTGATGGCTATAATTTCTTCCATAAAAACAGAATTGGGAAAATAGGTGGAGGAGTGTGTCTTTACGTGAATACCAGTATACAAGCAAATGTTTGTGACATGGTTGACTTTGATGACGGCTCTGATTCTCTCTTCATTGATATAAATGGAAAAAATGGGAAAAACTTCACCGTCGGAGTAATATATCGCCCCCCAGACACAAACCTGGATGTCTTTAGGAACAAGTTAGAGGAAACCCTTCATTCATTAAACATAAAAAACAACAACTGTATTCTAATGGGAGATTTTAACATAGACATCTCCAAGGATGATTCTATAAAAAATGATTTCATTAATACACTGCACTCTTCCTCCTTCTTCACAACTATAAACATATTCACTAGAATAACACACTCATCCAAGTCTATCATTGATAACATCATCACCAACATCCAAAACACCAAGCTGGAGTCGGGAGTGATCCTAACTGACATAACTGATCACTTCCCTGTCATGTTGTCTCTAAATCTTGCCAGTGAACTTGCACCCCCTCCTTGTAAGACAACAATTAAAGTAATAAATGACAGAACCCTGCAGCAACTATATGGAAGCCTGGAGACCAAAGGGTGGAAAAATGTATATGATGCCTCTGATCCTGATACTGCATATGACTATGACTATGACTATATATTGGAAATAACAGACTCCATCCATAACACCATTCCTGAGAAGACTGTCATGAGCACTAAAAATGACCAGAACCCCTGGCTTACAAAGGGCATCTTAACATCCATTAAACACAAAAATAAACTCTACAAACATTATCTTAAGAAGCCTAGTATAAATAATAGAAACAAATACAATCAATATAGAAATAAACTCACTCATCTAATAAGGAAAAGCAAATGTGATCATTATACTGATCAGGTAATAGCATCACAGGGTGATTCAAAAAGGACATGGTCAGTTCTAAATAAAGTACTAAACAGGGACAAAAAAGCATCCGTGCTCCCTGACCCTGCAAACATGTCACAGCAGGATCTCTCTGATAAATTCAATACCTACTTTGCATCCATTGGTGAAGACCTGGCGAATAAAATTAGCCATCCCGGGGGTGTGTCTTTTAAACAGTATTTATCAGGTAACTATATTAACTCTTTTTTCATGAAACCAACTGACCATGATGAACTATTCAACATTATCATGAAGATGAAGGACACTCGCACAGCCGGTGCTGATGGAATATGCAGCAAAATCCTAATAGCCATAGCCAATATTATAGTCAGACCACTCGCTCACTGTATTAATTTGTCCTTACTACATGGTGTGGTGCCAAAAAACATCAAAATTGGAAGAATAATACCCATATATAAATCAGGTGACAAAAATAGTATTAATAATTACCGTCCAATATCCGTATTACCAGCTCTATCCAAAGTCTATGAGAGAGTTGTGTACAATAGATTAAGCGAATACACCACCAAGCTAGATATACTCACCAATTCACAATACGGCTTCAGGAAAAAAAGAACTACAAACATGGCAATATTAGACCTAATAGAAAAAATACATGATGCCATTGATCAGGGTGATTGTGGGGTGGGCGTTTTCCTGGATCTATCAAAGGCTTTTGACACCATTGACTTCACCATTCTACTTGGGAAACTACACCATTATGGCATAAGGGGTCTGGCTCTCAACTGGTTCAGTAGCTATTTACATGGTAGGCAACAGTACGTCGATATAAAAAATCACAAATCAATAAAAATGGACATCAAATATGGGGTCCCCCAGGGGTCAATTCTAGGGCCTTTACTATTTATTCTCTATATAAATGACTTTGTCAACTCATCTGTACTTCTGCACAAAGTTATATTAGCTGATGACACTAATTTGTTTCTGTCACATAAAAATCCACTCAAGCTACAAGATCTACTCAATACAGAACTACAAAAAGTGGACACCTGGTTCAAATGCAACAAGTTATCACTAAATCTCAGCAAAACAAACTTTATTGTCTTCCACTCAAATCGGATGCACACACATCACATGTGCATCAAAATAAATGAAAAGGAGCTGTCAAGAGTGGCGTCCACAAAATTCCTGGGGGTCATCATCGATGAGTCACTCAACTTCAAATGCCACATAAAATACCTACAAACAAAACTGTCCAAATATGTTGGCTTATTCTGCAAAATACGTCATTTTCTTCCCTTGCCTGCCCTTCTCACTTTATACAAAACCCTGTTTGAACCCCTCATTAATTACTGTAACGTCATATGGTGCAACACATACCCCAGCCATCTCAAAAAACTAGAAAGCCTACAAAAGAGGGTACTACGAGTGCTGTCATGGTCCGGGTATCGAGCGCCCTCAAAGCCTCTTTTCCATCGCTTTGGTCTCCTGAGGCTCGCTGAATTTAACATTCATCAAAACGCATCAATTATGTATCAAGTTGTCAACAACATGAATCACAGACTGTCTGAGCTTGTCCCAGTCTGCCAACCACTGCACATCCACAACACAAGAAACAAGCATCTTATATCTGGCAAGAGGAGAAGGCTAAATTGTGCTAGCCTAAGCATAGCATGCAGGGGTCCACAGATCTGGAACAAGCTTGATGAAAATCTAAAAATGACTAATACCTTTAAAACCTTTAAAAATCATTGAAAGAGGAACTGCTAAAATCATATCTCTAATTAAAATTATAACTTAGGAATAAAATTGTCTGTATTATGTATCTCTGTTATATGTCAGTTAGTAGGTAGGTGTGTAAACCTACCCACGTTGTAGTTTTTTGTTTTGTTTTTGTTTGTTTGTTTTTGTTTATTTTGTTTGTTCATATTCTGTTTGTATCTGTGTTCAGGCTCCCTCCAAAAGCTTTAAATAGCTTCTTGGGAGACCTGGCACATGCACACAATTTGCGACATGTTATCACATGAGGATACTCGCATGTAAAATGTATCGTGTGTGTGTGTGAATAAAAATTCATTCAAATTCATTCATTCAAAATTGGCTACTGGAACGCACACTCTATTGCTAATCAATAATACTGATCGGTGTTCCCCGCCGCCCCCATTTCATCCATAGATGCTCTGTAATAGTCCGGATGCTACGCAGTTTGTTTTATTTCATTCGTATATATACAGCAGAAATAGCGTTTGATATAACGGCGCCAACGTTTAGCCTTTTTTGCAGCCTCCGGCAGAAAAGCCTAGACGAAAAGCGCGATATACCTTATATTCACGACGCTATAAAATGACAACCAACCGATGGATTTTTATTTTCTTTAGGCCATTATGAAGGCACGGTTTCAAGTCAAGTCAAGTCAAGTCAAGTCAAGAGTTTTAATTGTCACGGCATACAGGTATACAATGAAATGCGGGTGGTCTTGCCCGCAACGATGTGCAATACAGTGGTACAACATATAATAGAATAAAAAATTTATTAAAAAACAACATTGTGCAGTAAACAGATAACAGGTAACATGGAGTGACATCTCGGTATCTGTACATAGTTATTTACAGAGCATATGGGACATGCTAGTTAGCTTTGGTAGTGCAATACACTGTTCCTGTTATTCTAATTTAAAGTGTCCTTTCCTTGGCCATAAGTGTGCGTGTGTGCGACATGAGTGTGTGCCCGCTCATGTTAAAGTGTTAAGTGGCTGCTCGTGTGTGAGCGTGCACAGCGTGCGTGTCGTGTGTGTGTTCATGTGTGTTGTGTGGATAGTTCAATGTTCTGAGCACTCAATGTTCATTGTTCAGGGCTCTGATGGCCTGGGGGAAGAAGCTGAGCCTAAGCCGCTCTGTCCTAGTAGCTGGGGTTCGCAGGCGTCTGCCTGACCTCAGCAGCTGGAACAGGCTGTTATTGGGGTGGTGAGGGTCTTTCATTATCCTGCAGGCTCTGGATTTGCACCTCTTTTTGTATAGAACCTGCAGGGGGGGTAGTGCAATACCCGTGGTACGCTCGGCTGAGCGCACCACTCTCTGTAGGGCCTTCTTGTCCTGTGCCGTGCTGTTTCCATACCAGGCAGTGATGTTTCCGGTCAGGATGCTCTCTACAGCTCCTGAGTAGAAGGACTGGAGTATCTTCCCCGATACTCTGAACTTCCTTAACTGTCTCAGGTGGTAGAGGCGCTGTTTCGCCTTCTTTACTACTGTGTCTATGTGTGTTGACCATGTCAGGTCCTCTGAGATGTGGACCCCCAGGTACTTAAAGCTGCTCACCCTGTCCACGGTAGTCCCGTTAATCATCAGTGGTGTGTGCGTCTCCTGCTGTCCTCTCCTATAATCCACAATCAGCTCCTTGGTTTTACCAATGTTCAGGAGCAGGCTGTTGTCCTGGCACCAGTGTTCCAGTACCTCAACCTCCTCCTGGTAGGCCTTCTCGTTGTTGTCCGAGATCAGCCCCACCACCACCGTGTCGTCTGCGAACTTCACTATGGAGTTGGAGCTGAACTTGGCCACACAATCGTGTGTGTAGAGTGAGTACAGCAGGGGGCTCAGAACACAGCCCTGGGGGGACCTGATGCTCAGGGTGATGGTGTTGGAGGTCTGACCCCCCACCCTGACCGCCTGGGGTCTTTCGCTCAGAAAGTCCAGTACCCAGGCGCTCAGGGCGGAGCTCAGACCTAGCTCGATCAGCTTGTCCACCAGTCTGGTGGGGACTATGGTGTTGAACGCTGAGCTGTAGTCAATGAACAACAGTCTCACATAGCCCCCCTTCTGACGGTCAAGGTGCGAGAGGGTGCTGTGCAGTACCTGGGAGACCGCGTCGTCGGTGGACCTGTTTGTCCTGTATGCAAATTGCATAGGGTCCATATCACTGGGGAGGGAGGCACAAATGTGGTTTATGCACTCAAGTGACAATGAGAATGGACAGATAGCAATACTATAAATGATATATAAAGCTCTTAGAAAGTACATCGGTTTGTTTACAATCCTCTGTCCTCTGAGGCCTAAATCGCCGCGGGGCGCCGGTCGCCATAGTGTTAACACATTGGCGACCACGGTTTGCAGTGTAATATGGTTATGGACGACCAGGGTTTGTCAACAAACCGATGTACTTTCTAACAGCTATATATATACTTTATAGTATTGCTATCTGTCCATTCTCATTGTCACTTGAGTGCATAAACCGTGCCTTCATAATGGCTTAAAGAAAATAAAAATCCATTGGTTGGTTGTCATTTTATAGCGTCGTGAATATAAGCTTTATCCCAGTTTCGTCTTTTTTCTGGGAAGCTAGATATGAGGCTAAAGGCTAGTCACGTTATATCAAACGCCATTTCTGTTGTATATATACGAAGGAAATAAAACAAACTGCTTAGCATCCGGACTATTACAGAGCATCTATGGATGAAATGGGGGCGGCGGGGGACGCCGATCAGTATTATTGATTAGCAATACAGTGTGCGTTCAAGTAGCCACATTCACTGATCGATCGTTTGCGTGTTACAACAATGTCCAATCCGGCTGTAATTTGGGTGAATAGTATCCTACCGTCAGCCCATGTGATCACCGGCAGCATTTCGTCATTATTCATCGGCATCTGGTTGATCGATATGTCCATTGGCTGATCATAAATCCCATTATTCCAGGCTGAAATCTGCGTTCCGTAACGTGATCAAAGATGGAGGATGTTCGGCTGGGATCCAGGCTCATATGAAACGCCCCTAGACAATAAAAATTATAATTTTCCCATTCGGCCTCAATGATGCTGCAGTGGAGCGATGGCGCCCCTAAGAGGATCTGGCCGGTATTGCATGTTTCGGAAATCAAATATGCGGGTAGATCCTGCAAGTCGATCGGGGACGTTAATACCGTTATTAATATGGAATAAAACAATAACAACTTGCCACAAGTTAACTCGTGGCTCTGGTCCACAACGGGTGGAATCGAAACACGAGTTAACTCGTGGACGGTCCTTAACACTTTCTCTGCCAGAGACGCCTAAACTCATCATTCCCCGCCATGCTAATTCTGCCAATGACGCCGTAACACGTCATTGAGATCAATATTTCAAAAATCTGTGATCGCAATCATATTTCTCCCCCGGAGACTTGAGATCTACTGTTGATCCCCTCTCAACTCTCCAACGGTTCAAGAGCGCCATCTGGTGGCCGATCGGCGGATCGCTCAAACCGGAAACGGAAGCTGGTGCTCATTCCAATTCGGTCCGATTACTCGCTGATAGTCCCGGGACTCGAGCTAGACACAATGGATAGCAATCCGTTACCAATAACTCGATAAACAACATGATTTGGACGTATATACTATTATACAACCTGGAGATGGATCGCATATTTCAACATCCCATAATAGGAATATTTTTGCTCCACGCTCATCGCCCAACGCTACGAGGAAGCTACGGTGAGTTTCAGCGTTTTTTTTAACGTGTTCGATACAAACTGCTCTAATGATCATATCACCCACACTAGATGAATCATCTAACGTTGGCCACGGAATTATAAACGACCCCCCCCCATCCGGTCAACATCAGATGATAAGTAGTAACTTCTAGAAGCACGTCCATTTGACATTTTTTATCTCGCGCCGATCGCTATCAAACTGTATACAATCATCAATATAATGCATTTAGGGCTATAAATCACGTTCTGCAGAAAGCTGCAGAAAACGATAAAAACATACTTTTCAAGTTTCAAGTTTCTTTAATAGTTGTCATACAGAAGTACAGAATACTTTCATACAAAATGCTTCTTACTGTTACGCTCCAGAGACTGTGCTAGACAAGATAGTATCAAATAACATAGTATAGCATGTAATTTAGAAGTAGAAAATGAGGTCACAGTGTTCAGTATAGACATATGTACAATGTTCGATGCAGAATAGACGTAACTGAGTTACCATATAATATACAATACTATGCAGTGTACTAATGTACAGTACTATATAGTGCAAAGCAGAAATGGGATGAGGTACAATTTAGGTACAATTTACAGTAAGGTGTACGAGTTGTAGTGCAATCCTTCATCAATAAATATAAAGTGTGGGGAGTGGGTGCTACAGTGTGTTTGTTTAAAGTGAGTGTGTGCTATAAAGTGTGTGGAGTGGGTGCTACAGTGTGTTTGTTTAAAGTGAGTGTGTGCGTGTGGATGTGTGTGCTATGTGCGTTTGATGGTTGTTGTTGTGTAGTGTTCATTGTTCGTTTAGCAGCCTGATGGCCTGGGGATAGAAGCTTCTTCTGAGTCTTTCTGTGCTCGCCTTGAGACTCCGGTATCGCTTGCCTGACCGCAGCAGTTCAAAGAGGCAGTTGTTCGGGTGACTGGAGTCTTTAATGATTCTCTTAGCCTTGCCCCTGCAACGCTTGTTGTAAATGTTCTGGAGGGTGGGGAGCCCCCATCCAATTGTGCGTTCGGCTGAACGTGTCACTCTTTGTAGTCTGCTTCGGTCTTGTGCAGTGCTATTCCCAAACCAGGAGGTGATGTTGCCAGTCAGGATGCTCTCTATTGTACATGAGTAGAAGTTCTTAAGGATCTTCTGACTGACTTGGAACTTCCTTAGGCGCCTGAGGAAGTAGAGGCGTTGTCGTGCCTTCTTCACAACACTGTCAATGTGTGTGGTCCATGTCAAGTCCTCGGATATGTAGGCTCCGAGGTACTTAAAGCTGTTGACTCTCAACCGGTGCCCCGTCGATGCTGAGGGGGCTGTAGTCCTTGACCCCCGACCTCCTGAAGTCCACAATCATCTCCTTTGTTTTGCTGACGTTCAGGGAGAGGCTGTTTTCCTGGCACCATCCCGCCAGGACCTTGACCTCTTCCAGGTAGGCCCTCTCGTCGTTGGCAGAGATCAGGCCCACCACCACTGTGTCGTCAGCAAATTTGATGATTGTATTGCTACTCCGCTGAGCCACACAGTCGTGTGTGTACAGGGAGTAGAGGAGGGGACTCAGAACACAGCCCTGGTGGGCCCCTATGTTGAGGGTGATGGATGAGGAGGTGCAGTTGCCTGCTCTCACCACCTGGGGTCTGCCCGTCAGGAAGTCCAAGACCCACTGGCAGAGGTCATAGTTCAAGCCCAGGTCCCTGAGCTTGGCTATGAGTATGGAGGGGACTATGGTATTGAATGCCGAGCTGTAGTCGATGAATAGCATTCTCACATAGTTCCCCTGCCTCTTGTCCAGGTGTGATGCTGCTGTGTGCAGCACATGGGCTATGGCGTCCTCCGTGGACCTGTTGGGGCGGTATGCAAATTGCAGGGGGTCCATGTTGATGGGGAGGGAGGAGCAGATGTAGCCCTTTACTAGCTTCTCAAAGCACTTCATGGCTATGGAGGTGAGAGCTACAGGGCGGTAGTCGTTGAGGCAAGCAGGCTTGGATTTTTTGGGTACAGGGATAATAGTGGACTTCTTCAGGCAGGTGGGGATGACAGCCTGTTCTAAGGACAGGTTAAATATGTCAGTGAATACCGGGGCCAGTTGGTCGGCACAGACTTTTAGGACGCGGCCGGGGATGCCGTCCGGACCTGCTGCCTTCCTGATATTCACTTTTTTTTTTGTATTTTATTTTTTTATAATTTTTTAAACAAACATATAAACAAACATGACAACACACGATAAGATATACAAGCATTAATTGTCAGGGCACATCCAATGAGTTCACATTTTAGTTAGTTGTCTTATATAAGATATACCCCTAATACCCGTTATCTAAAAAAAAAACTACACACATATGCTCAGCTCGAACCCCCCCCTCCCGGACCCCACCTTGAGAAGTACCTCCACTATCCCTCGCACCTAACCAGACACTACCATTATAAGCTAGCTTTTATTCTCTCCACCACTTCTAACCACATTGACATTTTGGATTCATTGAGACCCAGAATTCTTGCTGTAGATATTTCATGGTAAATTACATCGAGATATGTAAGAAACCAAACTTTACGGCACATTTTTTCCGGTTGAAACCAGCGTGATGCGATCAGCTTTTTGGCTACTGTGATACCCGATAAAACCAATCTCTTTAGCTGTGGATTCACTGCAAACTCAAAAACATCATTCAATAGTAATACCGAGGGGTATATTCCAAGATACGAGTTTTGATATTTTTGGGTCACATCTTTCCAGAATGCCTTAACTGGTGAGCAGTCCCAATACATGTGCATAAATGTCCCTTCGTCCCCATTTGTACATTGGGTGCATTTGGAATCTTGTTTAAGCCCCATTCGGCACAGTCTTATAGGAGTCAAGTATGTCCTGTGAATATAGTTAAGATTGATTTGTTGATGATCCGGGTTCCTTGATGTAAGTCGGACATTTGCCCAGGCTCCTTGCCAATCAAAGTCATTTTCCAGGTCTGGTATATCCCTCCTCCAGACAGAGTCAAGTTGGAGGGTTTCATACGAGGACGTTAGTAATTGATGATAAAATTCTGAAACAAAACCTCTCGATGTCTCTTGCGTAGAAGAATTTGTGGTATCTGTGGTGTTCAATTGGTCTGTCTAATGGAACACCGTGAGACTTCAAACATAGCTCTAACTGTTTGTGAAAAAGCCATGTGGACTTGGTGAGATTAAATTTTTTGCGTATTTCTTTATCACTACAAAAACCCTGTTTGTTAAAAACATCCCCTAATGAGTGTATGCCTTGCTCTTCCCATATAGGGAATCTTATAGGTCGTTTTCCAATTAAGAGTGCATTGTTATTGAATAAGGGAGTATGATTGTGCCATTTTTGTGGGTTAGGATTTTTTTTTGTGATTCACGCCATATCCGGATCGCATGAGTAATTATGGGGCAACATTTTCGTTCACAGTGCTTGATTGGTAGTTTAGTGTATGCTATGTCCTTCAGTCTATGTGGGGCTACTATGTTTTCTTCTATTTTTCTCCAGGATGCTAATGCTTGGGAGTCAAACCATGTTGTCAATGGACTTAATGTGTACGCCTTAAAATATAGGAAAAAATCTGGAAATGCCATGCCACCATCTGCTTTATTTCTCTGTGCGGTGGATCTTTTTATACGTGGTGGTTTGTTATTCCAAATAAATTTGTATGTGGAGGAGTGTAATCTTTTCCAGTAACCCTCTGGAGGGGGTAACGGTAGCATTGAACAGAAGAAGTTGATTTTAGGTAGTACATCCATCTTAACTATTGATATCCGTGCTTGTACTGTGTTTTTAAGTTTTGCCCATCTATCAAGGTCGTCTTTGATTTTGTTTTGGATTTTTGTGTAGTTGTGCTTCACCGTTTGTCTTATGGTAGGGAATATTTCCACTCCCAAGCATCGGAAATGTTTTACCATCGGTATCTGTCCTGGGAGGGTTGTATCTTTTTTTGCAGGGGTGTTAAGTGGAAGGAAAGCCGACTTCGGCCAATTTATCTTAAATCCCGATAAATCACCAAAGTCCTCAATCAACTTGAGCAGATGAGGCAATGTGGTGTTGGGGTTTTGCATGAACAATATTACATCGTCCGCATATAAACAAATTTTTTGTTGTGTGCCCTTGATTACGATTGGTTCTATGGATTGGGATTGTCTTATATATTGTGCTAAAGGCTCTAATGATAGATTGAACAGTCCGGGACTAAGAGGACAACCCTGTCTGGCAGAGCGTGATACCGGAAATATTTTGGAGATGATTGTGCCTGTTGTAATCATGGCCGATGGGTCTTTGTATAATACTTTAATCATATCGATGAATCCTTTTCCTAACCCCATCCTTTCTAGCACTGCCCACAGATACGACCATTCCAGCCTGTCAAAGGCCTTCATAGCATCCAGGGACAGCATCGCCTTAGGTATGGTGTCCTCCTTGTCGGCATCAAGTACGTGCAGTATTCGTCTTATGTTCTCAGTGATCAGGCGGCCTCCTATGAAGCCAGTTTGGTCCGGGTGAACTAAAGACGTCATATGCTTTTGTAATCTGATGGCTAATACCTTAAGAGTACAGTTTGATATCTGTTCCGAGGAGGCTTAAAGGTCTATAACTACCGCACTCATTGGGGTCTTTGTCTTTTTTAAGGAGGACTGTTATGAGTGCAATATTGTCATTCTTATGGAAGTTCCCCTCCTTGACTGAGTATAAGATCATATTTAGTAATAAGGGGCCAATTATGTCCCAACAAGAAAGGTACATTTCTGATGGGAAACCGTCTCTTCCAGGAGCCTTACCACTTTTCATTGCGGTTATGGCCTTCTTGAGTTCCTCTAGTGTGATCGGTGTTTCTAACTGTTTAGCGTCATCCTCTGAAAGTTTAGGGAGAATAATTTGATTAAGAAATGTGTCCATTTTGTTTTGATCGAAGGTCGTTTCTGATTTATATAAGTCGGAGTAAAATACTTTGAATGTATCGTTTATTTTTACAGGATCTGTTACAAGTACTTGTTGTGCTCTAATGGTAGTTATATCTGCAAATGTTGCATTCATTCTTAATCGCATGGCTAATAGGTGGCTGGGTTTGGAACCTTGGGAGTACTGCTGTTGTCTTGTGCTGCGTATTTGTATTTCCGATTGTTGTCTGTATATGGCATTGATCTCTATTTTTAGTACGTTAACTTGATTTTCTAGTCGAGTTGAGTTGTTGTATTTTAAAGAATTAAATAACGTTGAGTAAAGCGTTTCCAGCTCAGCCAGTTTTGTGCATTGATTCTTGCGCATTTTGGAGGAAAAGCTATCCGTGAAATCTTTGATCATTCCCTTTACCGACATCCATATTATTCTGGGGTCTTGCACCGAGTTTGCATTCTCCCGTTGGAATACTATAAGAGCTTCTTTGAGTTGTGTAATGAATTCCTTGTTATTAAGCAGCAACAAGTTAAATCGCCATCTTGGGGCTCGGGAGGATAGTATACCAAATGTACCTTTAAGGAGTAAATAACAGTGATCTGATAGTGCGTTGGGTATCATTTCCACTTCATAATTATCAAATAGTCTCTGTGATGCAAAGACATAATCTATTCTGGATAGTGTATTATGTCTCGCAGATCGACAAGAGTACTTTCGGGTCGTGGGATTAAGTAACCGCCATAAGTCATTTACACCTGTAATCTTCGACCAATCCTTTAATGCCTTCGATGAATTCTTTTGTTCGCTGGAAAAGGCGAGGTAAGATTTGTCCATCCTTGGGTTCCAGATGGCATTAAAATCCGCTCCTATTATAAATGAGTAATCGGGAATGTCTAACATTGCATTGGTTAGTGTAGTGAAGAAATCTTCTTCGTACAAATTTGGGGCGTATACCGCTATCAATGCTATTTTCCTGTTCTTATGTTCAATCTTAGCTATAGTTATCCGACCTTCTACATCAGACCATACTCCCTTTAGTACAATATTCAACTTACGTTTAACGACTATGGCTACACCCCGAGTTCTCGTACCAATAGAAGAGTGACTGATATTATGGTATATGTTGTCCGCTAATTTATCTATGTCTTTCCCCAGAATGTGTGTTTCGCTTAGCAGAGCAATGTCCACATGTTCTTTTTTCATCAGTGTGAGCACGCTTTTGCGTTTGAGTTGGTTATTTATTCCCCCGGTGTTCCATATCATTATATTCAAACTAGCCATAGTCTATACATGTTGCATTGTAATTTTTGTTAATGCTTCTAGAGTGCGAGGCAATAATAGATATACATCCCACTAGTGAGGTCCCGTTGAGAGCCGAGCTTAAAAACATACATATATACAAATAAAAATCCCCTACCCTTCCCTCCCACCGAGAGTCGTACAGGATTGTGTTCCATGAACACAACCTTTGCGTATGACTCCCTCCCTTGCACCACCGGATATCCCAGAATGATCCAATTATCCTTAACATTCCTATGTATACCATAGGATCTAACACTCTAAATTCTACCATAAGTAGAATGTCGACTGTGGCTTGGCCACTTTCCCGTAAAAAATAAATAAATACAAATTTAAATGAGATAAAACTAAAAATAAAGACCAAAAATACGCTTCAATTGTCATGCCCTAATCACTTACATTTTATATGAACTTGTGTAATTTATAGTAACCCATGAATAATATGAAGGTATTGGACTGAAGAGAGAGCCTCAATAAATCAGAGAGAGCGGATGAAAAAAAAAAAAAAAAAAAAAGGAAGAGAACATTAACTTAGATCTTAAAAGAGCATTGCTATGCTTAAACATCTAAAGTATAAATTGGAGAAGTAGTGGAATTATTTCCCATTAATAAAAAACAGTTTTTAAATACGTATATGCAGCATTTCCCCTGACCGGGGTGGGCGATGATCGTTGTGTAGAGTGATCTTTCAGCCGGCCGGCTATGATGGTTCTGTGGTTCTGCATCTAGATAGCTGTTGATTATTCCCCCGAGGGGCTTCTGGTAGAGTGAATGACCACGTATTGCTGATATTCCAGAATGTTCCATATATCAAAGAATGCTTAGATGTTCTGATTATTCCAATATGTCATTTTTACATTGTTTGAATGTTCCAGTATGTTCTGGAGTGTTCCAATCTTGAATCCAATATGTCCGCAATAATATAAACCCGTCGGGGAAAGCATTCAAAAACTCTGAGCACGTAGGTCTCTCTGTCCCAAATCCTCGGTTATTAAAGATTGTACTATATGGTGACCTTGCATAACAGAGATTAAAAGGCCATTTATACACTATTCTGCATGTTGTGCAGACAAGAATTTGGCTGCATCTTCAGGCGAGTTGAGGAGAACCCTTGCTCCTTGTTTATCGACAATGCGAAGTATTGCAGGGTATATTAGTAGGGGTCTGTATTTCTCCAGGTATAGTTGAGACATCACCGTCTTGAACTTGGCACGCAGTTCCACTACATCATGACAATAATCTTCAAAGCAGTGTATTGGTACATCCATGTATTTCAGATTGCCTTTCATCCTGCGAGTTTCACGAATAATCATTTCTTTTATTCTGACTTGGCGCAGGATAACCAATATCACTCTGGGCTTAGCGTTATTGCCAATGGAGCGGGTCCCCAATCTGAAGCACTGTTCCACCTCTGGTATTTTAGGAAGGATCTCTGTTCCCAAGATTTTCTGTAATTCTGTGGCAAACTCTTCAGGGTTTGCACATCTCACTGATTCGTCCAAACCGACAATACGAATTATTCAGCTTGCGTTTTTGATATTCCATCTAGAATATTTTGGCTTTCTGTTCTTCATTGATTTGCTTAAGCTCCAACGTTATTTCGCTGAGCTCCGTCTTGATTTCTTTGTAGTTTCCCTTCATCTCAGCAGTTAGGTTAACGTTGTTAACCTCTACTTCATTGTAGATGCGAGCGAAATTGTTTTCGTGGGCTTCCATTACTGTTTCCAGAGCCTCGGTGCGTTTAATCTGTGCGTCGGCGTCCGCTCTCAGCGCATCAATTTTGCCTTCAATAGATTCTTTAATAGCATCTACTTTTTGAGTTATTATCTTCTGATAGTTTTAATTCATTGATCTGTTGTCAATATCTTATATATCTTCTGTACACTGACGTCAGATGTCTCTGTGTAGACACAGGCCGCCCCATGAAACGGTCTCTATGTAAACATAGGGCCCCCTTTGAAACAGTCTGGACACAGGTGCATGATGATATCAGGAGCATGCAAAAGCCTGCACACACACCAGCACACACACTTTAACACACTCTGCGGACACATCACACAGACATCAATGGATACACATAGAGAGAGATACACACACCCCCCCCCCTTTTTTGTTCGAGAGTGACACCTAGACATGCAAACTCATGTCTCTCACTTTAACACACACACACCGACACACACACACTCACACACACACACACCAACACACATGCACACACACAAATTATATGCCGTCATCTGATAAAGAGAGCGGAGGAATACAGCCCCTCCTTTCCCCCATCTAAGCAAACACCAGCACACACACACACACACACACACACACATCACACAGACATCAATGCATAACACACAGAGAGACATACACACACCATCTGATAAGGAGAGCGGAGGAAAACAGCCCCTCCTTTTCCCCATCTAAGCAAACACCAGCACACACACACACACACACACACACCACACAGACATTCATGGATACACACCGAGAAACATACACACACCATTCTGACGAGAAATGTATAAATGATGTGACGATGTATTGACGAAGCCACCACTTGGCACTGGCTCGCTCTGTGTGCGGAGGTGCGTGGTCCGGATTGTGATCTACTTGTGCTGTGACGGTTCAGTAAAACTCTGCAGACTGCCATCTGACTCTGTCTCACTCTCTGTTCACCTCGCCGACATTCAATAAAAGAACTATGAGGGAATTCCTTTCAAATGGGGGCTCGACCGGGATTGGTGATCGGAAAGAGGTGAGCAGAGACCGAGTAGATTATCTGCAGAGTTGGCACAGGATGAGTAGATCATAATCTGTATTTTTTATTTTTTTTTGTTTGTCTTCTTGTCCGTTTCGTGCATTTCTCCTGGGACGAGTTGAATGGCTGTGTGCGGCAGATCGGATGACGGACCCCGGGGCTGTTTCTTCAATGACGAAAGGTGAGCAGAATACCAAGTTTCTGCAATTGGAAATTCCAAATTTAAAATAGGTTTGTCATTTGAATGAAATATGCCTGCGTCTGCGAGATCTGTGGCCACACACTGTACATAGGACTTCATGCAGTTTTTTATTTTTATTTAATTTTTTTTTATCGAGTCTTTCTGTGTATTGTTAAAGTGTGTGGATGTGGAGAGGTTAAAGTCCTAAAAGGGGGGGGGGGTTAAAGTTCCCATCAAAGGTTAAAGTCCTGAGCAGTTTTTATTTTTTTTATCGAGTCTTTAGAGTGTGTGGTAGAGGTATCACTAAAGTACAGTTGCCGTGGTTAAAGGCATATTGGGTTGCCGTGGTTAAAGGCCTATATAGCACCTTTCCAACGTGGCCCCCGTCGTCACGGTCACTATTAGTTAGAAGGAAAGTGGTACGAAAAAGTTATTCATGGTTGCTGATATGTGTGTTGAATTGATAATGTGTAACACATGTATGAAGTTCCATATGATGAGTGAAGCCATGTCTCCAGTCGAGTCAAGTGGATATAGGAATATTCATCACGGAACACAAACCCAGTGCGTTATGTTGTTGATAAGGAGGCCACTATCATTATATTAAAATGAATAAGTGGTAGGGAGGCCAACATATTATTATTAAAATAAATATCGTCCATATTGCATTAGTGTGCTGCTCTGTGGTAGAGGGATGCGGCCGCGGCGCGAGGGAACAGGTCTCTCTCCACATTGCAGTTTCAGACTATGCATTGACAACCTAGTTGATTAAAAATAGGTGGGTATATATGCTCCGGGTCTGAGAAGGAGCGGGTGTTATATTATATTATTATATTATATGTATTATGTTGTGCTATGTGGTTAGTTTATTTGCATAAACCGCTCTGAACACCGCCGTGCACTCTGCGGCCGGTGGGACCGGCGCTTCGCTGTCCTCCCCCCACGGGCGCGCGGCTTGAGGGGTTGAAGCGCTTCAGAGGCGTGCATGTTCACAGAAATACACTCGATATCTGCGTTGTTACCACAAATATGGATGTTGGTAGAGGCGAGCATATTCACAGAAATACGGTATAGTGTTGTTAAGGGGATGCGGACCAGTGATGGAGCTTTCGTCATCAGGGTCCACATAATCATCACCATTATTGTCATTATTATTTCGTTGGTGCCGCTTGCTGTAAACGGTGCGGGACCACACGTAATATCACATGGGTCTGCACTCTGCATTGCTAAAGACACTTCACATTGATACAACACTGTCTTGGAGCGACGCGCGCTCGGCCGAATTCTACTCCCTCCTCGAGAACTACAACAACACGGCTGAACACTCTCTCTCTCTCTCTCTCTGTCTCTCTCTCTCACTCTCTCGTTCTCTACCCATTCAGAGTGTTCTCCCCCACTCGCACGCTCTCTCCCTCCCTCTCCCTCTCTCTCTCTCGCTCCCTTTCTCTCTCTCTCCTTCTCTCTCTCTTTCTCTCTCTCTCTCTTTCGCGTTCCCCCTCTCTCTCTCTCTGATAGGTTTTTCAGTTCATTGATGACGAATATCCTCTATATATCTAAAGGCCTTAATGAAGAATATGCCTAGAAGTCTGTGTCTCTCCTCCCCCTACATCATGTAGCAGAACATGCAAAATCCTAGTTCACTCTCTCTCTCTGGCAGTTATACATGCAAAATCCTTCCTTTCAGCACACACGCACACACACACACACGCGCGCACACACACACACACACACACACACACACACACACACACACACACACACACACACACACACACACACACACACACACACACACACACACACACACACACACACACACACACACACACACACACACACACACACACACACACACACACACACACACACACACACACACACACCCCTCCCCTTTCTAAGAGTGTATAAAGTGACATGTAATATGGACATTCTGTTCTTTTTTGTCGCCTGCTCTCTTTTGTCTACTGGTCGTTTTTTTTTTTTTTTTTTTCTCTCTCTCTCTCTCTCTTTCAAGGTAAAAGTGGCTATGGAGAGTCCGATGGCTCCTGATAGCAGTGCCGAGGGGACTACTCGACGCGTACACCCGATGGGCGTACACCCGATAGCCCCACTGGGGGCTATGGGCCTTACGTCTAGGTCAGGCATTATAGCTCAGCTACAATCAATGGGCGCAGAGAGATTTGTGTCGATGTCAATCCGTGACGTAGCATTTTTTAAAGAAGGTATGTTGCGAAATGGGGCAGGAGAGGGAAGGGTGATTACGTTTCCCCCCCTCAATCCCCATTAATCTATCTTGTGTTCCCTCTCTCTTAGGCCTAAGGGGGAGTGGGTGTAGACTGGATGTAGACTGGAATTAGCTGAGATTAGGGGTAGAAAGGGAGGAAGCCCTGCGTATTAGGCACTGTTTGTTTGCCTAATACGATACTAAATTCCAACTAAAACATGTGTGTGTGTTGGTACCGGTGTGAAAGGTTGTTGTATTTGAGTGATAGGTTTTGTTTGTCATGGTTCCTGGAGTAGGGGTGTGAAGCGTATATATGGTTTTAATTTGGTTCATATTTCCTTGAATTTTTTGACTGAGTGGTGATAGAGGAGTCAATTACTGCATGTTTCTATGGTTGTGGTAGGAGACTGGATGTTGTTGCTTGTTTTTTTTTCCCTTTTTCTCTGCTCTTCTGTGATCAGTGTTTTTGAAAAGAAAATGCTGGGAAGCAGAGGGATGAGGGGTGTCAATTCAGAGGAATCTGAATTGTCTCTCCTAAGATTGGAAAGGGACCCAGCCTTAAACTGCACCTGAAGGTAGAATAAGGGGACTTTTTCCGTTCATGTGAGGAGACCTTACCGCCGGAAGTGGAGACCTGCATCTCTGTTGGGGGAGAGGGGCCGACGTCGGACAAGGCAGTCCTAAGAAAGGAGCTGGTTGTTGCGTCGTAGCGGACTGCCTAAACCTTACGGGGAGAGGTGCATCTAAGTAGGGGAAGGAGTGCATCCGAACGGGAGGAGGGTACTCTTAACTGGAAGGAGGTTAAAAGGGTCAAAGTGTTCCCCACGTGGACCGTCTGGTCGGTCACGACTCTAAAAAATCATAATCTCCATCATCACTTTAATCATAATGTAATTAGACGATACCAAAATACATAACAAAGTTGTTTTGTTACAGAGACTACGTACACTGCAAGGGGAAGAGAATCCTCAACGTTCTCATGGTGTAACTAATAACAACTCTGACCAGGAAATATAATACAATTATATAAATGATACTGTCACGGTGTCCAATGAGCAGACTAGTATGAATGGAATCCAAGTGTGTTTCAAGTTGTTCGCATATTATTGTCTAGTTACACTGTAAATACAGAAATGGAGGGGATGCTGGGTACCAGATGATGGTGAATGGAGGGGATGCTGGGTGTGTAGGTGATGGAGAGGGGGGATGTATGGTAGGGGCGAGTTGGGGGCCCTGTTGGGGGATGGAGAGGATGCCCACGAGGCGACTGCAGGATCCGTGCTCGAGGCACCGGCCTATGAGGAGCCCTTGGAGGATGCGCCGGCCGGCTCTCCTCCCCGTCTCTTTCCTGTCCAGCTGGGGTCCCCCGTGTCTGAGCCACCGGACTCTGCTGACATGATGGCATCCGGGGATGAGGATGTGGGGGAACCAACTGCAAGTTTCTATGAGGTCGTGGTAGGGTTGTGAGAATGGGGACAAGATATTTTTTTTTTCTTTTCTTTTTATTATATACTCATTAGAATATTGTCTACTCATGGAATATTGTATACTCTGATGTGGGACAATGTGTGTTTTGTTTTGATTTGGTTTATGTGAATTTTAGTCTGATTTTCTAATGATCCTTCGGCATAGAGATTGCAACCATTGAAAATCATTGCATTATTTTTTATGTATCTCTGATGTGGGCTTCTTTTTCATTTTGTGAGTTTGGGTGGTGGTGACGAAGTATGACGCGGATGTGCCGGAACTTGGAATCTGAAAGTTGAGTGGTTCTTTACGCATTTTTTATGTATTTCAATCAATGGGTTTTCTCATAAATAAGTCTGGATGCATTGTACTGGTTGTTGAGTAAGCTGTGTGGTGTTCTGTGTGCTTTGATTCTTCCGCAGGCTATCGGGTTGGGGAGAGGCTGAGCGACCATGGACGCGATGGGGAACGGTCAGCTGTCATCCGCTTCATTAGGGACGCTGTGGTCATGCTGAGAACCGTACCGAGGCCCTTCTCCGCCGGTGGTGGGGTGGAAATACAACCCCGACGATGTCACGAGCTGTTGCTCGCTGCTCGCCTGAGAATATAGGGCTGGTGCCGGATTGAGGGGGAGGGGCCGGCAACAGGACTTCGGCCTGAATTCAGTATGATGCAGTGTCCTCTGGGGGTGATGGCTGACTGACGGTGTCGGTCGCCGCTCTCTGCCTGATGGCCTGCGGTGTTTGGACTCTGTGTGGACTCCACACAGCAACTGAATAAATTGAAATAAATTGGACACAACAACTGAATAAATTGATAATAGATGAGAAAGTATAAATTGATTGAAATTATGCGAAATGTGACTGAACTAAAACTGAACTGTCTTGAAATATGATTGATATTGTGCAAAAGAACACTGACCTGGCTGAACTGTCTTACATAGTATTTCAGGCATGTACATTGTGCGAAAGCAGTTAAGCATCATTTCCATATTTTACAGGTCCTGGTTAAGGTTAAATCAACGTCAGTTTATTGTTATTTTTTTTGTGTTTTCATTCCTTTATGAATATACAGTGAATCTTGATGACTGTATCCTCGTGTTAGTTGTGGGTTATATTGGGTAATTGTAATTAGTATTTTCACGTGTTTGATCTATGGCCTGCCCATCTACGGCCCTGACGACACTGGACGCTACTGGATGACCACTGGACCATCTAATTGTCACATGTCTATGTTTGCCTCTGAGCCCCCGTATAGTTAAGCTTCACGCTTATATGATATACACGCCCTCTGATGTATTGATGGCAGTGTTGGTGGTCATCCGATATGTAGGTATATGTCCGGTAATGTACTCTATTTGTTCCTGACCTTGGCCTTTTGACAGGTCCATGCTTAGTGTATGTCTTGATGATTGATGGTTGTGTCATATTGTTGGGTGCACAATGAATTGTTGTGTTGACATATAGATTTATATGTCAAAAGGGGGATTGATAGTTTTAATTCATTGATCTGTTGTCAATATCTTATATATCTTCTGTACACTGACGTCAGATGTCTCTGTGTAGACACAGGCCGCCCCATGAAACGGTCTCTATGTAAACATAGGGCCCCCTTTGAAACAGTCTGGACACAGGTGCATGATGATATCAGGAGCATGCAAAAGCCTACACACACACCAGCACACACACTTTAACACACTCTGCGGACACATCACACAGACATCAATGGATACACATAGAGAGAGATACACACACCCCCCCCCCTTTTTTGTTCGAGAGTGACACCTAGACATGCAAACTCATGTCTCTCACTTTAACACACACACACCGACACACACACACCCACACACACACACTCACACACACATGCACACACACAAATTATATGCCGTCATCTGATAAAGAGAGCGGAGGAATACAGCCCCTCCTTTCCCCCATCTAAGCAAACACCAGCACACACACACACACACACACACATCACACAGACATCAATGCATAACACACAGAGAGACATACACACACCATCTGATAAGGAGAGCGGAGGAAAACAGCCCCTCCTTTTCCCCATCTAAGCAAACACCAGCACACACACACACACACACACACACACACCACACAGACATTCATGGATACACACCGAGAAACATACACACACCATTCTGACGAGAAATGTATAAATGATGTGACGATGTATTGACGAAGCCACCACTTGGCACTGGCTCGCTCTGTGTGCGGAGGTGCGTGGTCCGGATTGTGATCTACTTGTGCTGTGACGGTTCAGTAAAACTCTGCAGACTGCCATCTGACTCTGTCTCACTCTCTGTTCACCTCGCCGACATTCAATAAAAGAACTATGAGGGAATTCCTTTCACTTCTCCATTTCCTCCATTCTCCGGATGATATATTCGGTGTCCGCGGAGGTAATTGAAGGGGTTGAACTTGAAGCGGCCACTGTCAAGTCTATATTTCCTGCTGTATGCCGCACGTATCCTGGTTCCTTAGGCGGATCATCTGCGACTGGTTTTGTTCTCGTTGTGTCTTTCCTTGGGTTTGGCATCTCGATTCTTTTGGTCAATATAGTTAGTTAATAATCTAGTTGATATATGCGTCAAGTTTTAAACGCATTAATGGTTTATAAATATGTTTTTAAAACGAAAAAAAAAATAACGGGTGAGCAGCTGTGTCACATGCGACTTACTCCATTCTAACGCTAAACCCGAAGATATTCACTTTTTTAAAGGTCCGCCTCACCTCATGCTCTGTTACCCTGAACACTGAGTCTCCATCAGCAGCAGACCCCCCCCCCCCCATTGCCGTGGCTTGTGGGCTGGTGTTGTTATTACCAGCATCAAACCTCGCATAGAAGGTATTGAGGTCATTTGCTAAGGAGATGTCACTGTTCAGTTTGAGGGAGGCGCCTTTGTAGTCTGTCATCGTTTTGAGCCCCTGCCACATAGCTCTAGAGTCAGCCTGTTCAAACTGGAGTTCAATTTTATCCCTGTAGCGCCGTTTGGCCTCTGTCACTGTCCTCCTTACGTTGTATCGCGCCACCTTGTGGTCATTCATGTTGCCTGCCACTAGGCCGTCGTTGTATGCTTTGGTGCGCGCTCTCAGAGCTTCACGGACGGATTTGTCTACCCAGGGTTTTTGATTTGGGTAAACTCTCATTGTGGTAGTGGGGATTGTTTCTTCCACCAAAGTACGAACATAGTCCAGCACTGTCTCCGTGTAGACATTAATGTTATCTGTGTCGCGGAACACGCTCCAGTCTGTGCAGTCAAACGCAGCCTGGAGCGTCTCCTCTGACGTCAAATCTCATTTCTGCACCTCTCGCGAGACTACAGGAGTGCTTTTGATTCTCTGTTTGTACTTTGGTGAAAGGAAAATGGCCGCGTGATCCGACTTACCAAAGCCACTAGCAGAATGAGCCTTGTAGCCACCCTTGAATTGCGTGTAACAGTGATCTAGGATGTTACCGCCTCTGGTGTTACAAGTCACATGCTGATAGAAGTCAGGTAAGACCTTTCTCAGATTGGCGCTATTGAAATCACCCACCACTATTGTAACTGAGGGGTACAATTCCCTGACTGTATTGATAAGTATGGTATCATTAAACCACTACCGCTTTATGTACTTTAATTACTGGCCATACAGTACATGATATATAAATATGATGAACACTTCCCACAATGAATCGGTTCCACACAAAGGTATAATCAAGTATTTATTGCAGCAAAAGGTACATAATATACTTCTCTGTATTTTACTTTGGATGCGCTTATAAGGCAAAGGAATGTGCGTAGGCAAATCAATAATGAATGTCCATTCTCTGGTTACGCAGGAGGTAATTATACAACCTGAATCTTAGGGAATTATATCTATGGTACACTAGTAATATATAGCGGGAGATACTGGAAGGGTCCCCCCGGTTGTAAGCCAGCAGGGGTAGAGGATCTGTCGGTAGTAGAGAGTCTGGTCAACGATGACTAAGGAGACTCCAAGTACAGGAGATGGTGCAATAGTCTCTTGATCCACAGACGAATACAGCTGTTCTCCGTAGACTGTAGCTCCACAGTGAAGAAAGCTAGCCGGCCTCAGGCTCTCTGAGGCGCAGACTCGACTGGTCTCCTCACAGGGTAAATCCAACACGTGTAGGCGTCGGCGATTCTCCGCTCCATAAATCACAGGACCAAAACAAATATAATCCAGCCGCAAAGGGCTATGTAGTCGTCGGGTAGATTAATCCAGTGTACATGTCCACACGGTTCTCGTCTAGGTCTCCTCGGGTGAAAGCGCCATGAAAGCAGCCCAGCCTGGATAAGCACTCTAGCTGATACGAGGAAGCGTTGGTGATGCTGGTCACTGTAGAACTTTAGCCGCACGATACACTATACACAAATAGACTATTACTGACTTAATAGAAATATGTTGCACTCGACGGTATAGCGCCAAACTCTGACAATTCAGTTATTAATTCGCACGCGGTCTCAATGCTCTATTTTGGGGCCAAACAGGCCATACTTCACCGCACGGAGTATCGTGGGTGAGGCTTCAACTTATTGGGTAACTCTACTTCTGTATTCACCTGCGCCATATTTATATGCACGGCGAACAATCTAGTGCCAACCTCATTTCTGTCTCGTATCCCTGGGCAAGGCCGGGCATGTACAGACATGTCTTGACGGTGGCTTTGAACCTGACTCTGGAGGCACGGCCCCGGCGCCTGTGGACCGCTGTCCAATAGGAGAATGAAATATTATGGTCTGTAATAGGCTAAAGGGATATTCCGTGTATATGTACAAGGAATATACAAGGGATATCAAACGATATACAAATACTATGCAATATATATCAATCAATAAATATATATATTCGGTTTAATCTGATCCTTTGTAACAGCCGCCTCCTAATTAGTCCCACCTAATTAGCTAAGCAGAGACAGATTAACCGCACTGTCCACTACTCAATGTCTGTTGTGAGGGGTCGGGCAGTTCACAAAGTCATGGGGTCATGGTCATCGGGGAGCCTTGGCAGTTCTATTAGCCTCGCCACGGGTCGGGTGTAGATCCGTCCTTGGACGAGCACTTCGGCTGCTCGGACCTTTCCGTCGGCACCGGTGATCACTTTGCTTACGCGGCCAGCCGGCCACATAGCTCGGGGTAGTGACTGGTCGATAATCATGACGACTGTTCCTTCTGTCAAATTGTCTCTCTCTTTCACCCATTTCTGGCGGGTCTGTAGAGACGGTAGATAGTGGAGTAGGAAGCTGTTCCAAAACTTGTCAGCCAATACTTGACTGTACCTCCACATTCTTCGGCCGTTCGCTTCTTCAGGCCTGTACATTGTCTGTGGTAGCGCGGGGTCCAGCCGCACCATCAAGAGTGTGTTGGGGGTGACTGGGTCGACATCTGCTACATCACTTGAGACGTAACCGAGGGGCTTTGAGTTCAATACTCCCTCGATCTCCGTGAGGACTGTCATTAGGACTTCTTCCGCCACGGTCTGGGCCCCAAGCACGGCGTACAGGGCTGTCTTTATTGAACGTACTTCTCGTTCCCAAGTTCCACCGAAGTGAGGTGCGTTCGGGGGATTAAACTGGAAGTCAATCTGGGATGGAGCGAGGTGGGTCTTAAGTTCTGGGCCCATAGCTTGGAAGCTCTCTCTCAGCTCTCTTTCTCCGCCTTTGAAGTTTGTCCCGTGATCAGACAATAATATAGACGGTTTGCCTTTCCGCGATGTGAATCTTCGGAAGGCCATAAGGAATGAGTCTGTGCTCATGGTTGGAAGGAGTTCTATATGCATCGCTCGGGTGGTCATGCATTTGAATACAATACCCCACCGCTTCTCGGTTCCTCTTCCTTTCTTTATATACAGCGGGCCGAAACAGTCCATACCGGTGGAGTGAAAAGGCTTGTCGCCGAGTCGGAGGCGACAGGGAGGTAGGTCAGCCATCCGGGGTATACTGGGCTGCGCTCGCCACTTACGACAGTCTAGACAGGTTCGCTGGAAGCGCCGCACTGCTTCTCTCCCTTGCAGTATCCAATAACGACGTCTGATCTCCGCGAAGACTCTCTCTGCCCCGGCGTGATGCACATCCTCGTCGTATTTCTTTATGATCAGCTCTGTGACCTTGTGTCGGCTGTTTAAGACTATCGGGTACTTGACGTCATCCGGTAAGTCTGGAGCTCTCCGCAGACGACCACCCACTCTGATGAGACCATGGGCGTCGCTCTCGGGGGCTAGGTGGAGCAGTCTGCTGTCTGATGGGACGGGCTTTGCTCCCTGTAGACAGTCTAGCTCATCGGGGAACGAGTCTCTCTGGGCTCGTTGTAGTAGAAGAAGTTCTGCTTCTTCGTAGTCAGCTGCTGTAATGTCAGTAGTGAGCTGAACCTCTGGGTGGTGCCACAGGAATGTCTTTAGCTGCGCACTCTCTAGGGTGAGGCAATCGTCTATGTCGGGGTCTGTGGAGACGAGTGTGTTCAATCCACAGAACATAGATTTCTTGTTTTCGGCCTCCTCTTTACTCGCTTCCCGTGGGGTGGGTGTAGGCCACTCTTCTTCCGGGAGCTTGAGGAACTCTGGCCCGTCACTGTATAGGTTGTGACGGGTGAGGTCATCCAGGGACATTCCCCGGGTGATGACGTCAGCTGGGTTGTGTTTTGTGTCCACATACCTCCAGCTTGCTACTTCTGTTAAATCTTGAATCTCTGTGACTCTGACTCCCACGAAGACCTTGTATCTGCACGAATCAGACCGGATCCATGTGAGTACTGTCGTGGAGTCTGACCACAAGATTGTTCTTTGCACCGGAATGGTGAGTTCACGTTGGATTAACGTGGCGAGTTGCGCTCCTGCTAGGGCTGCGCAGAGCTCTAGACGCGGGATAGATTGTTGCTTTCGTGGGGCTATTCTTGAGCGAGCCAGGATGAAAGCAGTATGTATTTCTCCTCCCTCCTCTCGGGCACGCAAGTAGGCCACCGAACCGTAGGCTACTTCGGAGGCGTCGCTGAAGACGTGCAGGTCCATCTGGCACGTCTCCGGCCTCACTGTGGGTGGGAAGTAGCTGCGGCGTATGTTGACACCTGGGAGTGAGCTGAGTTCCGTCTCCCACTCTCTCCATGTGGATGCAAGGTGTTCGGGTATGGGGTCGTCCCAGCCCTGGTCCTTGTCCCATAACGCTCTTACAATCATCTTTGCCCTGGTGGTGTAAGGTAGAATACATCCCAACGGGTCATATTGTCTGGCGAGTGTTCTGTATACACTCCGTCTGGTGGTCGGTAGTGCAGTCGACCTTCCCTGCTCCTTGGTCAGGGGTGTGTGTTTATAATGGAGCGAGTCTGTTTTGAAGCGCCAGACTAGTCCTAATATCATTTCTTGGGCTTCTCCTGGGATGGTCGCCATCCAGGTCTCGCTGCTTGCTGCCTTGTCCTCGGGGGAGAGGCTGCGCAATACTTGCGGGTCGCTGCTGGCCCACTGCCTGAGATCAAAGCCGCCTTTGATCAGGGAGGCGCGGAGCTTGAGTAGAAGGGCCTCGGCTTCTTCTGGCGTCGAGACGCTTTGCAGACAGTTGTCCACGTAGAAACTATTTCCTACACTTTGTCGGACCTCTTCATCAGCTGCTGGGTCCTCTGCGACGTGTTTTTGCAGTGCAAACGTAGCACAGCATGGGCTGCATGTGGTTCCGAAAGGGAGGACTTCCCATTGATAGATGGCTGGTTGCTCATCCCCGATCCTCTCTCTCCATAGGAACCGCAGCAGGGGCTTGTCCTCCTCCACTAGTCTCACCTGCAGGAACATCCCTTTGATGTCGCCGCTGATGGCCACCTTGTCTTGGCGGAAACGTAGTAACACGCCTAGTAGAGAGGGGCCGAGTGTTGGGCCGGGCAAGAGCTCTTTATTCAGATTTTGTGATCCGATCTGGTAGCTGCAGTTGAACACAATACGATCCTTGCCGTTGTGGTGGACTTTGTGGTGCGGCACGTACCATGATTCAATCGTCTGATCGGCCTCTTTAATGTCAATTTTCTTTATGTGTCCCGCTGTGATTAGCTTGTTAATCTCAGCGCGGTACACCGTCTCTTGAGCGGGGTCTCTGGCTAGGCGCCGCTCTGTGTTCAATAGATACCGCTCCGTCGCTTCTTTTGGGGCGTGGAAGGTAGGCATACCCTCTCGCCTCAGGAGTGGAGTTGCGTATCTCATCACTCCGTTGACTTTGACTCTCTTTGTCCCCTGCTCGAGGAGGGCTATAGCGTAAATGTCTTACTTGGAACGAATGTCTTTCTTTTCGTTCTTAAAGGGCATTGTCTCTAGTGTCCATAGCCTCTCGACATGCTGTAGGAGGGTGGTGTCTTCTTCTGTCACTCTGGAGTGGAGGCAGTTAGTGGCTGCTGTTCGGTTAAGAGACTTAGCGAGGGGGCCTTGTAATGTCCATCCTAGGCGGGTCTCGACTGCTGCAGGACAGCCTCTGGGCCCTGTGTGGACCCGGTCTATCGGGACGATGAGGTCTGCATGGTCGGAGCCTATCAGCAGGGTCGGGGTGGCACCGTCTATGAGCGGTATAGGTAGTTGACGCAGGTGCACATATTTATCCATCAGCTTGGCGATGGGGTAGGTGTACTGCGACAGGCCTATTTCTTGGCTGGTGAAAGCATTAGTAATCCTATACCGTCTCTCTGGCTGCCCGCTTGCTGCGATAGTGAAGGAGACATTCTCGCCCTTTATCGTCTTTAGATCTCTTCTTATTGTCCGAATCGTCATCTGGTTTTCGCTCCCCCGCAGCCCCAGCTGGGCCGCAGCGGACGCGAGGAGAAGGGTCTTCTCTGACCCGTCGTCAAGGACGGCTTAAGTGTCCATGACCTTATCTTGGTAACTCAGTGTTACGCGGACCACCTTTAAGAGCACCCGGGCGCCCCCGCTGCTGGCGCGGTCAATGTACATAACACTTGCCTTTGTGCTGCTTGAGGGTGCAGGCTTTCTTCTGTTACTGTCGTGTAGGACATCTAGGTGGGCTCCGTCACACCGATTACACCTCTTCTTTAAGCGGCAATCGGCTGCCATGTGACTGCGCGCACATCGGTAACAGCGTCGGTTGGACTTTATCCATTGACTCACCTCGTCGGCGGTCATCTTCTTGAACGTGTCACATTGTGACAACCAGTGTTCCTTTTCGCAGTACGGGCACACCATCTTCCACTTCTCTTTCATCGAGGGGGTACTGTGGTTCTTGCTGCTCGGTACTGATTCTGATTGGTGCATGACGGTCACCAATCTGCGGCCATCGTTTGCTCTCCTAGGTCCCTCTCTGGAGCTTGGTGTGCTCCGCATGAACGTATCCAACCGTAGGCTGTTGACTTCTCTCGCCAGGAAGTCGGCTAGGTCTAGGAGGGATGGCTCGGGACCGTTAGGATCACGGTGGTCTCTTTGCCGCCTGAAGCGCTCTTGTCGGGCGGGCGGAAGCTTCTCTAAAATCCTCTCGACATTAGAGTTCGCGTACAGTTCGTGCATACCCTTTTCTCTTTGCGCCCCCAGCATCCCTACCAGGGATTGTACCTTGATAGACAGGTCATCTAGTGAGCGATTGTCTGTGGCTGGGGGTAGGCGGTCAATATGCCTTATCTCTTGTATTACGTAGTCCCATATGCGTCCATATCTTTGGTCGAGTGCTGCTAGAGCCGCTGTGTATGGGGTAGTAGAGGTGGCATAGGCCAGCGCTATATTGTGCGCTCGGGGCACCTTGAGGTGCTTCAGTAGGATAGCATACTTGTACGGTTCATCAGCTACATCGGACATCATTGTCTCTAAGCACATTCGTAGCTCCGTGTACTGTGCTCTGTTCTCGTGGGTGAAGTCCGGAAACGTCGGTGTGCCAATGTATGATGCCATGGATGGCTGGCACATCGGTGAGCGTTGGAAGAGAGGCCTCCTAGGCGAGTCTCCTCTTACGCCTCTTGGTGAGCTGGTACCTGCTGGGTACCATGGCCCGCGTATCCAGGTGCTGTTCCTCGGGGCTGGTCGTGCATCAAGCTCACCCGTGAATTGAGTCGGGGGTCTGTAGCGCAGAGCCGCGGGGGTAGAGCCTGGGCTGTACTGGACCTCCTGGTCATGTGGAGTACTGTGCTGCTGTCGGGCTTGACTCTCCTCCTCTCCCTCTTCTTCTTCCTCTGGCAGGTCCTCTAGATCCTGTAGTCGTCTATTTAGCCTCTCCGCGGTGTAGACCGTTTCTTCCTTGTAGCTGGGTCTCGCGTGGACCGGTCGGGGAAGGAGTTCGGAGGGGGGTATAGGCTCTCTCTGGTGGTCGGGCTCAGGGTCGCTTGATCGGGTAGGGGAGGGTGCCCTTGACCCTTGTCTTGACGAGGCCCTGGAACCCCGTGCGGAGGGAGGGGGTGTTGCCCTGGTGATCAGCTGCTCCATTATCTGCGCTTGTAATCGGTCGCGCTCGGCTTCGCGCTTGGTGAGAGCGAGGTCGCGCTCTGCTTCTCTTTGGGCACCGGCAGCGGCGCGCTGGGCTTCGGCGGCGGCGCGCTGGGCTTCGGCCCGGTCCCTTACCATATTCTCTTCCGTCTGAAGGCGTCTAATCTCTAGACGTATACGATCTTCGTCGCTCCGTTGCTGCGCCTGAAGGCGTTCTCTTTCCATGGAAGAATGTTCGCGCTCACTAAGCGTCTGTGCTTGGAGTCGATCGCGCTCTGTTGAGGCTGCTAGGCTGGCGAGGAATGCCTGTGCCAGCATCTTGTCCGCCTCGCTGGGGGAAGACGCTGGTTGAGGTGATCCGCTCCTGGCAGTACTCGTTGGAGATCTGTTCTCCTGTGGCGAGTCCTGGAGATCCATCTCCGGGGTGCTCTCCTCTTCTTGTAGTGGGTAGAGTTCCATCCCTGGAGAGCTGTCTTTATCCTGGAGCTCTCCGGGGACTACTTCTTCGGTCTTGGCGGGGGGTAAAGTCATGTCGGGTCCCTCCTGGTCCCTACCGTGAGCTTGGTCAGTTACGTTAGAACCCACTAGGGCCTCTATTGGCGGGGTAGCCTGGTCGATAGGGTCGGACATAATTTTACTATCTACTTTTTCCGCGTTTACCGTCTGTAGAAAGCTAGGTAGTATATTGGCAACGTAATCCTCTAAGTACTGAGGTGTCTGCCGTCTACGCTGCGGGCGATCTACTTTAGGAGAACCGTTTTGTGGAGTGTTCATCATAGGCCATGTCAATATTAATACCACTATATTAATATTACACTAGTTACCCTCCGGCTCGAAGGACCAATTGTAACTGAGGGGTACAATTCCCTGACTGTATTGATAAGTATGGTATCATTAAACCACTACCGCTTTATGTACTTTAATTACTGGCCATACAGTACATGATATATAAATATGATGAACACTTCCCACAATGAATCGGTTCCACACAAAGGTATAATCAAGTATTTATTGCAGCAAAAGGTACATAATATACTTCTCTGTATTTTACTTTGGATGCGCTTATAAGGCAAAGGAATGTGCGTAGGCAAATCAATAATGAATGTCCATTCTCTGGTTACGCAGGAGGTAATTATACAACCTGAATCTTAGGGAATTATATCTATGGTACACTAGTAATATATAGCGGGAGATACTGGAAGGGTCCCCCCGGTTGTAAGCCAGCAGGGGTAGAGGATCTGTCGGTAGTAGAGAGTCTGGTCAACGATGACTAAGGAGACTCCAAGTACAGGAGACGGTGCAATAGTCTCTTGATCCACAGACGAATACAGCTGTTCTCCGTAGACTGTAGCTCCACAGTGAAGAAAGCTAGCCGGCCTCAGGCTCTCTGAGGCGCAGACTCGACTGGTCTCCTCACAGGGTAAATCCAACACGTGTAGGCGTCTGCGATTCTCCGCTCCATAAATCACAGGACCAAAACAAATATAATCCAGCCGCAAAGGGCTATGTAGTCGTCGGGTAGATTAATCCAGTGTACATGTCCACACGGTTCTCGTCTAGGTCTCCTCGGGTGAAAGCGCCATGAAAGCAGCCCAGCCTGGATAAGCACTCTAGCTGATACGAGGAAGCGTTGGTGATGCTGGTCACTGTAGAACTTTAGCCGCACGATACACTATACACAAATAGACTATTACTGACTTAATAGAAATATGTCGCACTCGACGGTATAGCGCCAAACTCTGACAATTCAGTTATTAATTCGCACGCGGTCTCAATGCTCTATATTGGGGCCAAACAGGCCATACTTCACCGCACGGAGTATCGTGGGTGAGGCTTCAACTTATTGGGTAACTCTACTTCTGTATTCACCTGCGCCATATTTATATGCACGGCGAACAATCTAGTGCCAACCTCATTTCTGTCTCGTATCCCTGGGCAAGGCCGGGCATGTACAGACATGTCTTGACGGTGGCTTTGAACCTGACTCTGGAGGCACGGCCCCGGCGCCTGTGGACCGCTGTCCAATAGGAGAATGAAATATTATGGTCTGTAATAGGCTAAAGGGATATTCCGTGTATATGTACAAGGAATATACAAGGGATATCAAACGATATACAAATACTATGCAATATATATCAATCAATAAATATATATATTCGGTTTAATCTGATCCTTTGTAACAACTATAATGGCGGCGTTAACGTTCGCCGCTTGGATTCTATTTACCTCATCGTGGAGTCTGGAGAGCGCGACACTATTGCTGGCTTGCGGTGGAATATACACTCCGACCAGGACGATCGCCGTTAACTCCCTCGGGAGGAAGAAAGGACGACACTTGATGGTTATATATTCTAGGTCTGGGCAGCAGTGGTTCGATAATTCCTTCACGTTAGCTGGATCGCTCCAATTGTTGTTAAACATGAAGGCGATACCTCCTCCACGCTGTTTGCCGGACTCTGCTGATCTGTCCTTGCGGTGGATGAAGAAGTGATCGGCCGGTTGTATGGCGTGATCTGGGGTTTCTGGCGACAGCCACGTTTCAATGAAGCAGAGAACATTGCAGTCTCTAACGTCTCTCTGGAATTGAATCCTTGCTCGGATGTCGTCAAGTTTATTGTTAATTGATTGTACATTGGCTAGCAATATACTGGGTAGTGGCGTTCGGTGTCGTCTGGATCTCAGCCTGTTACGGATCCCAGCTCTCTTCCCACGCCGTCTGGTGGTTCCTTTGTTCCTGGGGTCAGGATCTGGTCCCATTGTCCTGAGAATCTCCACAGGCCATTGCTGCGGTTCAGAAAGCTGATCCAGGGAGTAATCCAATCGGTAAATTTCCCGTAATCCGATGTCTATAAGTGACTGACGGTCATACACATTAAATGCACCTACTGTTGGTTAACAAAAGTAAGCACAATCTCGACGGAGCGCACAGACAGGCGACCGGGCATAGCGGCGCCATCTAGTACTTATACTTTAGACCGTATTTTAGTATGAATATGTGAATGAAACAGTATAACGTTACTACACCCTGAACAATAGATACTTGATGTTGAATGGGCCATAGTAATGTCAATTTAGCAATACAATTTAAAAAGTTATAGCCCTGCAAAGAAGGGGAACTTCTCCATAGACAAATAGAGCTGGCAGAGAGGGGTATAATGATGTACATAAGCCTGGCGAAGAAAGTGTTAATGTGTTAATCTGAGGGCTGTGGGTGTGTGTGTGGGTCATGAGCAGATAATAGGGACTCTTAAAGTTATACGTAAAATGAATAACCACTAACTGCTTATGCAGACGTTTTAGGAGAAGGGGAAAAATAAACACAAAACAACCTTTACAGGTGGAATCCTCAAAGTGAGTATTCAAGAAGATAAGTAATGTAAAAAAAAACAGGACGACACTCATTAATACTTTGATTGCCCATCACGAGTTTTCTCGGGTTTACCCCCCGCTGGTTGAAGGCCCATCACGAGAATATTTGCTTTTTCTTGTTTTTTTTTAAATTTATTAGCGATCTGAAATCATATTTCATCAACCAAGGCTACCGTTGGAAATCCAACCACTCCAGGCGCTCAGATGTGAAAAAAGCGCCCCCTATTGTCTCCCAGATGGTAATTCACCCTTTTGGCTTGAACTCACTCACGCAGCCGGGGTCGATCAGCTCCACTAGTGAGCCTCAGAGCAGCGGAGATTATGTGTTTTTACAGTATACACGGTGAATCAATAAAAATATCGATTTTTTCGAATGGCGATCAGGAATTGGAATAAACTATTTGGATACCATCTGATCTCAGGTAAGGAATCTATGTTACCAGTATTAGGATAATCAGACTAGTTTTCACAGAGATATAAGCTTTTATGTGATTATGTGATATTGCTGTTTGGCTGTGCGAGCGATCAGTAACTAGGAGAATCGATTTTCAACACGCTGCACAAGCGTGCATGCGCACACATACTATCGATAATCTACCGTTTATTTGAAAACGATTCATAAATAGGCCGAACAATGACAACGTTCTAGAATATTCCAGTAAAAAATCATGGAATGTCTTATTTTTTCCGTGAAAACTAGTGATTTTCAAAATGCTAGAAAACGGAAACGAAGCGATAAAAAAATCTGCTACGACAATGTTGACTGGAAAATGAGTCTTTGATAAGAGACGGGCAGATTAGACACATAGCCATAATTTAAAACATAGATTAGGCGATATTAACGTTAACATTGAAGTGGCCCTGGGCATTCAAGGGGGTAAAAAG
The DNA here is from genome assembly GCF_963971535.1 of Notolepis coatsorum. Lineage (NCBI taxonomy): Eukaryota > Metazoa > Chordata > Actinopteri > Aulopiformes > Paralepididae > Notolepis > Notolepis coatsorum. Next base: position 119,152,837 of record NC_140165.1, read on the forward strand.
GAATTAAGCTTGGGCAATCAAAGTGTTAGAGGTATTGTAGAGAAAATAAATAAGCCACAAAGGCAACTCATAAAAACAGAGTTTATATTGCAAACATAAAACAATAAACCTCCACCAAGGGAGTTTATGTGCAATGGGCAGTTCCAAAAGAACAAAAGAAAACACTACCATAAAGGACTCAGCCTTTATAAAATAAAGTGTAAACTAAGCCAGTAGATGAAAACGAGTATAGCTAAAGAAGGCTAAATGCTGAATAGGGCAGCACTACACTTAAATATAAGAAGCCTGACCAAAAGTATAGCCAGCACAAGGAAATGAAAAAGCAGTTGACACTGCGATCTCCAAACTTAAATAGACTCCACATGGCCATAGGCACAGCTGCACTGCATCAGGTGCTATCAAGCCCACACACCTGTCGACCCATGAGGCAATTAACCACAGGGAACAGGGATTGACAGCTATCCCTCACAGGGAGGTGAAATAAAGCAAAAATAGACAGCTGTCCCTCACAGAAAGGTGAAATAAGGCAAAAACCATGACACTTAACCCCTAATTGCTCCTGATGAGCAGGTTGGCACCTTGCATGGTCGCCTCCACCATCGGTGTGTGATTCTATGGGTGAATGTAAGGAACAAATTGTAAAGCTCTTTGGATAAAAGCTATATAAAGAATTATAATAAATGGACCATTTACTATGGACCGGTACCCAAAAATCAGGGGTGAACCATTTTAAGGATTGTAGCCTATTGATATAAAACAGCATTCTCTGTCCTTGCCTGCAATTTAAATCTGGTCTTTCTCCTAAATAATGATGAGACCTAAAACCAGGGGTGGAATTTTCTTTGTCATGGCACAGTGATCCACTGCTACCCAGTTTGCGCAATGGCATCAGCATCCAAACACCAGTGCATGTTCGCCTCTCTGGGAAGCGTGACCCATCTTCTAGTCAGGAGGCTTTTTTTCAATGTATAGTGCAATGAAAAGAACTGCTTGTAGAGCAACAATATGGAGAGGATATTGGACAACATTCAGGAGCGTTAAACCAGGGCAGAACACAGAAGAAAGGGCCAGAGTTTGAACGACGGGAGCGGAATTACATGCACAGAGAAGCAATTCCTTTCTATAGCATAATAGCAGCATAATCAAATCATTGTCATAAGGAGGAACACACATTATTTCTTTGAATGTTTATTTTGAATTGCTTGTGTGTATGTAGTGTGCTGTATAAATAAACGTGCCTGCTTTGCTTATAGTGATAGATGCTGACTTTTCAGTTTGTCGTCATATTCATTTCTTGAAAAGGACTGCATTTATGTAACATCTTTTTATCCAAAGTGCTTCACAACTTATGCCTCACATTCACCCATTCCTCACATTCACACACCAATGGCAGAGGTGACCATGCAAGGTACCAACCTGCTCATCAGGAGCAGTTGGGGGTTAAGTGTCTTCGTCAAAGGACATTTCGCTGCTGGGAGGAGCCCGAATCAAACCGGGAACTGGTGATGCACGGGTCAGTTTTTTTTTTTACCCGCACCCACCCAACGCAGAAATGGAAGCTCATCCGAACCTTTATCATGCAGATAAAACAATGACCCGGACCCGACCGAACCGCGAATAAATAAATTAAAAAAGGATGCAGGCAATATTCCAAAGTTTCTTGTCACATTTATTAACACTTTGAGTGCCACGCCGTGTTTTCCTTTTTACCCCCTTGAATGCCACGGTCCACTCCCAATGTTAACCTTAATATCGCCTAATCTATGTTTTAAATTATGGCTATGTCTAATCTGCCCGTCGCTTATCAAAGAATCATTTTCCAGTCAGTGTTGTCAAGGCAGATTGGTTTTTTATCGCTTAATTTCCGTTTGAGAGCATTTTGAAAAGCACCCGTTTTCAGGTGAAAAACAACATTATTCTATGATAATCGCCTTTTACTGGAATATTCCAGAATGTTGATATTTGTCGGCCTATTTATGAATCGTTTTTAAATAAACGCTAGATGATCAATAGTTTATACGCATGCACGTTCGAGCCGCACGCTGATAATAGTTGCTTTCATTTCCTCATGGATTTTACAGTGAAACAGCTAGAGCACATATCACAAAAAAGCTTATATCTCTGTGAAAACGAGTCTGATTATCCTAACACTGATAACATAGATTCCTTACCTGACATCAGATGGTATCCAAATGGTATATTCCAATTCCTGATCACCATTCGAAAAAATCGATAAGTATATTGATCCAACGTGTGTACAGTATAACCCATGCTCGCCGCAGCTCAGAGGCTCCAGAATGAACTCTGGTAACTCCGGCTGCATCAGCGGACTGGAAAATGTGGACTGGAATATTTTTTTCCCCCCATCCATTTTCATTGAGTCCATTCCAAAAGGGTGATTTACCATCTGGGAGACGATGGGAGACGATAGGGGGCGCTTTTTTCTAATCTGATCGCCGGCGGCCCCTGGATTTCCAACGGTAGGCTCGGGTGATGCAATATGATTTCAGATCACAAAAAAAAATTAAAAAAATAAATCCGAGAAAAGCTGTGACGTGGCGCTCAAAGTGTTAAAAGGCAACTTCAAACACGTTATGAAATTAACTGCGAGGATAGGAATATGTGAATAAGTATAATGTTATTTTACACATTTTTGTGTAATTGAATGCTACAAATAGCCTAAGTATTACCGCGGCGCAAAGTGTTTTGCAAAAAGTTCAGCAATAGTCTCGTCTTGCATGTTAAGAAAAACATTTGCCTACATATAGGCTTAATGGAAACAAATTCTAAACCTAAATAGCCTTTAACACATTAATTGCCAAGAACGAGTTAACTCATTATTGCCCACCAATCGAATATCGCCAAAAACGAGTAAACTCGTTATTGTGATCGTTATTTCTTTTATTCTCTATTGCTATTCATAATTCATCCAGCAAGGCTCTGGGAAACTCTGACACTCTGTCTGCGATTGCAACGGCCCGATACCGCCGCCTGGTGGATTTTGGCCGATGTTGAACTTACTTTTCTACAGGAAGTATGACTCTGTGCATCGGTGAATGTCATCCCGGCGCAGTTTTCTTGTAACGTTAATCCAGATGAACAGTCGAGTGCATTGAATCGCCTTCGCGACACAAGAATCATTATGCTTTTGGAGTTTATGGTGTTGGCCAAATGGACATACGATCTAGCAGATGGCAATCAAATAATTGGAATATTTTTCCTCCATTATCATCGGCCAGAGGTAAGAGGAATCTAAGGTTAATTCCAGCTCGATTGTCCATTTCTTTCATTGCAATCCATCTGATCAACGTATGATGTTGTACTAAAGAAAGCCGCTATTGACAATCAATTAATCAGAAACGACCCCCCCCTCCCCATTTCCTTCATGCATGATGGAGCATAATATATACCGATCATATGCATTTGAAATTTTAATTGTAGCGTGGATAGGGACGAAATGCCAATCGATTAAGTATAATATCGTCGCCTTCTTAACCCATTCTCTGCCGATGACGTGTTAACGTCATTCTCCGCCATGCGTAATGTGGTGGATTTTGACGTCTCCAGGGATGCTTAAGTAAAATACAGAGACAAGAGATTGGCCTTAAATCAGCATGCAAACCACCAGGTTCTCCACGGACATCCAGCAGCCTAAAACAGTGTCACACTGCGAATCAGGTATTCTGAAATAATTAAACAGGAGATAAGACAGCCAGAATACTCACGTTAAATGAATACAATACAGGTTTATTGGAAAAGAAAATATATATATACAGTACGCCCATACGGACGGACTTTCAGTCTGTCAGAGTGCATATTCACAGGTCTGTCAGAGTGAAAGTGACAAAAAGCAAAAGTGTCATGTGTTTTAACACAGTGGAATAGAGACGCCTCCTTCGATGCATTCTTGGGAGGCTCCAAAAAAGGGCTTCTAGCCGGCGCTGACCTTGATAAACTTATCAGGCCAGATGATTGGTGCCCTGTTTTAAACAGAAATCCTGACTTCACAAAGAGAGGAGGGGGAGGAGGAGGCGGAGGAGGGAAGGAGGAGGAGGTGGAGGATGAGGGGGTGGAGGAGGAGGAGGACGATGAGGTGGTGGAGGAGGAGGAGGGGAGGGAGGATGTGAAATTACCCTTCACATTCCCCACTTTGTGCCATTTTTGGCACATCCTGGTAATTTCAACCATCAATATCACTAAACCACAGTCTCAAGACACCATACAGAACATCAAATCAATCAACATTAATACATCATAATGTCATACTTGGCTAAGTAGGACGATAATTCCAAGCAGGTAATTGCAAAATGTTGCATCCTTAGGTACAATAAAAAAACAACCATAATAAGGTAGAACAATAACTATTGAGAAAGAAAGAAGGGAAAAAAAGTTCAGGTGCAAATTGAAAAGGGGAGGAGTCCCAGGCCGGGGACAGATTGGTCGCTGGCGCCCTATAAAGCGATTCTCAGTGACCCGAAGCGCCGACAGCAGTTAATAGGAAACAAAGAACAAATAAAATAAAATGGCAGTCTTAATATAAGTAGTATTTTCAAACTCTGAATATGTACCCATATCTAAATCAGAAATTTGACTTTTTAATATGCACACTGGCTTCCCTTGTTGTCGTCCTCAGTAGCAGTCAGGTGTCTTCCCACTCCTTCACACACAGAACGATATATCTGTTGCAAGGAGGCTGGATGCCGTTGAGTACAGTAGCAGTCAGGTGTCTTCCCACTCCTTCACACACAGAACGATATATCTGTTGCAAGGAGGCTGGATGCCGTTGAGTACATTAGCAGTCAGGTGTCTTCTCACTCCTTCACACACAGAACGATATATCTGTTGCAAGGAGGCTGGATGCCGTTGAGTACAGTAGCAGTCATCTCCCCATAGTTGAATACAGCAGCACACCAGGTGCAGGGAGTAGGGAGGTAGGATATTCGTAGCGGGCGTTGTTTGTACAGGCCGGGGTCGTCGTTGGTGTGGTGGGGTAGGTCCTACTTATGCATAAGGGTTTGGGACGTCGTCCATGGGTGGGCCCGAATCTTTGCTGGCGTTGAAGTGCAGTAATGGTATTTCCTCATTTAAGAGGATGTCATTGTCATGGTCGTTGTTACAATCGTTGTTCCCGGCCCTCCTCCTTACCCGCTGCTCGTACTTGAGGGTCCTGTCACTCTTTGGGGCCTGGCACTCAGAGGCTATGTGGCCTGCTTTATCGCAGTTAAAACATTTACCATCATTTATGCGTTCCCTTCGTCGGGTTGTTGCAGGGTATGGTGGCTGGTGTGCCGGTGGAGATGGGGCCCCTAGGTGAGGCCCCAGGGACAGTGCGGCCCCGCTGTGGGAAGTACGGCCCTGGTGCATATTCATTATCTTCTTTCTCCTGCGCTGAGAGAAATTTATACTTCCATGCATATAAATTGAGGAAGCGAGCGAGTCCGCGGCCGCTCGCTCTGCGGCAGAGCGGTGGATAGGGGGGCGGGTCACGTGGGGGTTGCGGCCAATCAGAAGAACCCGAAAACCGAATTCCGTTGCGGAAGCGGTACACGCGCCCAGGCCCAGCCCCCCCATCAATCTATGGCCGGCCGGCCCCGCCCTCTCGCTCTCTCGCTAGAGTGCCAGGGAGGGGAAGGACACGTGGCAGAGGAGGCAGGAGCAAGCCATTGGAAGAGGGGCCGGAGGGGAGGGATCTGCAAGGGTGAACGAGAGGACCGCCACATGCGGCTAGTTAGCTTTCATTACTGGGACAATTCTGTGACGTTGATTTATGGGTTCTGGAATGTTTCCCTTTCCATGTGTGTGTGATTAGTGGTTTTTGTTGTTATATAGACATGGCTACAGTAGGGCTTCGTGGTTGAAGAGGGGAGGAAGAGTACTGACGGTAGAACAAATGCTATCATAGAAATTATTATAAGAAAGAAAAAGCCAAATGTAACGCTGCCCTTATCCTTTTAAGACAAACAACCTCATTTTCAGATTCTGGGTTTGGTGACTTGGTGTATCGCCCAACCCTGGTTGTAACACTACAGAAGATCTTTATTCACCACATTGGGCATGTGTGGTATTTATTAGGTCTGCCCCCATTCTATGGCTACAGTTGGCATTTCAATGAGACTTTTATCATCAGATCACACCAGGACACTGTTCCCAAAATCACATTCCGTTATTGGCCCTGTACTGTATATCAAAAGGATATATTGGTCTGTGCCTGGTGAAAGGTCCTCTACATGGAGGAGTCTTAACAGAGTGTGTCTCACCTCTCCTCTGACTGTCTCTTTCTCTCTGTGTGTGTGTCCAGATGGCCCCATGAGGCCCCCTCTACAGGCTACACTGACTACAGTGACTTCACTGTAAGTACTTTATGCTATACTGTATATAGATAGCCTGGGTATCGGGCAGCATCCGCTATTGTAAGATGTAAATTGGTGAACTGTTTCTGTAGTGGGAAGAACAATTCCTTTAACAGATTTGATTATTTCGGACCGTCCGACAGTAGAATCAATTTGTTCGATTAGCCATTTAAACAGTAATTTCCTGGTCCACTAGCGAATGGAGTGAAGGGACTCAATGAAGTGCTCGTCCTCAATTTTGAAATTAGAGTGAGTGTGTGTATATATATAATTTATTTGTACCCAGCTCGAATAATAATGTCTGGTGTTTCTCTTCCTACAGAGTCAGCTGTAAAAGACCACTCAAAGAGGCTCTCTGTGTCTCTCTCTCCCACTCTGTTTCTGTAAGTCTCTCTGTCTCTGTCCGTCGTCTTTTAAAATTGTTTAAATAAAGATATTTGTATATATTTCATATGTTTTGTTTCAGTTGTAATATGGTCTATTGTTGCATTGTATTTATTTACCTGCGAATGCAATCACGTCAGATTGCATTCTGACTCCCCTTTTTCCGTTTGAGGAAAAGTCACATGCAAACAGTGCTGGGATTATAAACATTGCACTTTCCAAACTATAGACTGGATATTACAACTTTGCGATTTTAACCTGTATTATCTGTATCAATTTGTTATATATAAATTATAAAGTATAAATAAAGTTATGGAAAATTAAGAATTTTGCTGTGTTTTCTTTTTAAGTATGCCTGGTTGTCCTCGGACATTGGGTCAAAATAAAGACACTTGCGGTTTCCTCACTCACTGTGTGCTAACACAATATATTGTGCTGTTACTATGGCTGGTACAGTGCTTTGCTTTGTATTGTATTAAACAGTAGGTAACGGTATACAAGAGGGTTGAAATGTGTATTCATAAGATTATTTATATACCGTCTAGTGCGAGTATTGAGTTGTGTTATTTGAGACCATGCCCGGGTAGAGATTTCAATACCCTAGTCAGGAAGTAAGTAATTTTATATAGCAAAGGTGACAAGCACGTGTTTTACATTTTTTTTAAGATATTAGTTGGGGTTCCTATTTGCGAGGGTGGTACGCTAATTTAACATCATTTGATTCATATTTATATTTTAAGTAAGGATGCACTGATACTTAAACAGTGGTTTGCCAGGTCATGTCTTGAGACGTATAGCAAGGCAGTCGCCTATGTGGACGACGCGCATAGGCGGCTGATCCGAGCGGCTCACGGGCCGCAGTGGACCAGAGACCGTATCGTACGCTCCCACACGTGGTCGATGGGCGTGTGGTGCATGGCCTGCGCATTCAACACTGGCTCCAGTCCTAACATTTAGACCGAATGGAAAACGTGACCTGCCTTGGTAAGGCCTCCGGCCTAATACGCCGGAAGGTTCCTACCGCCTGCGGGTTCGCCTCTATGGTCGGGGGAAACTCACGAGTGGCGCGGGCCATTTGTACGAGTGGCGCGGTGCCATTCGTCCTCCCCAGCCAGCCCTCCCTCGTACAGCGAGATTAAGTCGGCCCGTCTGACCTGGTAGTCCGAATACTTTGGCCCCCGGCCAAAGGAAACACATATTCCAAGAACCGTACTCCGTGTTATAGAGTACTCCGTATTCTACCTCTTATTCCTGTACAAAGAGTCGTGTTGAGCGCTGTGGCCCTAGCCGAAGGCAGTGCAGTCTCTTGGTCACATCTGTGGACAGTGCGACAGGCAGCAGGGTTGTTTGTGCAGCGATAACAGTGCAGCGGGGCAAGACTGCCGGAGCGAAGGTGCATCGTCTCACTTCTTGGGGCACTTCGGCCCCCGGGTGCCGTAGGCAGGGTTCCGCGTGGGCCCACCTCGGTTGGAGGTACCTCCTAGTCCTGTACAAAGGGTTGCGTTGACGCTCTCGCATTCCGTCTCGCATTCCGTAAGACTAAGTGAAACCTGGGTCACATCTGTGGACAGTGCGACAGGCAGCAGGGTTGTTTGTGCAGCGATAACAGTGCAGGTGTGATACTGGGCACACTGCCGGTCCAGGGAGCGCCTCGCTTCTCGGGTCACGTCTCACGGCGTCCCCGGGTGCCGTAAACTGGGTTCCGCGTGGGCCCACCTCGGATGGAGGCTAACTGGTTAATCCCGCCAGTAGCGTATGCTTGTCTTAAAGATTGTACCATGGGTACAAGGGAACTACGAATGGTGCGTTTAAATCATGCCATGCAAATATGAGTACACATGGCTGATACAAGGGAATTATGAATGGCGCTTTAAAGCAGTTATGGTGCCTTTGGACGGCCAGTGCGAGGGGGACTGATCCAGGATACGAGCACTTGTGAAGGAGCTAGACCTGGACCCTTAGTGCTCTGGGTGCCGCTCCCCTGTTGAAGATCCCTCCCTAGGGTGTCCCAGGTGCGACATCCCCAGCTGCTGTATGTAGTTGGGGGTGGCCCAATCTTCAAGGGTCGAGACATAAAGGAATTGACGGAAGAGCGATAGCATGTTAACCCCGGGGTGTGTGCCATGGCGCTCTGAAGCAGTTATGGTTCACAGTTATGGATCGCTCCATAACAGGATTTAGAAGTGGATTGAGCTGTTATGGAGCGAACCATAACTGTGAACCATAACTGCTTCAAAGCGCCATGGCACACACCCCTATTTTATTTTACTTCATTTTATATTTTATTTTCCCTACTACTACTACTTAGTGTTATTGGACACACACACGCACCTTTCTGTAAATAATTTACTATTTCATCTTATCTCATTTTATATTTAAAATTACTGCTACTACTTATTGTTATCATTCTTGTTTTCATTGTTGTGCACTGTTGAGTCTGAGCTCGAAATACAAAAATGTCATTACATGCGTTGTGTACTTGAACAATTTTGTGCTCATTTTATGCCTGTCTTTTTATTTATTTGTTTACTGCTGTGAAGCACTTTGAGCTGCAATTCTTGTATGAAATGTGGTATACAAATATTATTTATCATTATTATTATTGGGCTGGATATTGTGCTGGGTTGCTAAAAGCAGGTCCATGTATGAGAAACAAGACTGTCATGAGCTACCCAGTGATGAACAACCTTTCTGAGAAAACTACCATTATTATTAATTAATTAATTAATTGGGGGATTGTGATGTCACACTGTAGATGGGGCTTCACAAATCTTTGAAGTCTTATTTTATTGCACTTGTGTTTATTCTATTCTCAATTTTGTTTGACCCCAGTAGACAGGGTACATTGACACAACATTTCTAGGGGTATTAACACTTTCAGTGCCTTTGATTAACGTTGATTTACCCTGTTGAATGCCATCATCCACTTCAATGTTAGCGTTAAAAACGCCTAATCTATGTTTTAAATTATGGCTATGTGTCTAATTTGCCCGTCGCTTATCAATGACTTGTTTGCAGTCAACATTGTCGAAACGGATTGTTTTTTTATCGGTTCATTTTCGTTTTATAGCATTTTGAAAAGCCCTCGTTTTCAAGGAAAATATAAAGATTCCGTGATAAAAGACATTTACTGGAATATTCTAGAATACACAAAAACGTAATTTTTCGGCCTATTTATGAATCGTTTTCAAATAAACGCTAGATTATCGATAGTATATGTGTACGTATGCACGCTATATAGGCGATCTGAAAAATCGATTCTCTTATTTCCTCATCAGCGATCACAGCCAAACAGCCACATCACACATAGGGCAAATGCTGAAATCGCTGTGAAAACAGGTCTTATTATCCTAAGACTGGTAAAATAGATTCCTTACCTCAGATCAGATGTTCTCCAAAAAGATTATTCCAATTCCTGATCGCCATTCCAAATATCGATCACGCTTATTGATTGATTATTGGCTGCTGTAAATCTATATTCCAGGCTGATTTCCGTCCCGCGATCACTTCCATGTTCATCAGACGGCTTGCCAGCACAAGGAGCCAGGTGGCTCCACCTCTAGAGATCTACAGATCCCAGGTCAGTCTAAGCGACTGACCTGCAGTTACACAGGGATAGACGATAGGGGGCGCTTTTTTCCAATATGAGCTCCTGATGGGGCTGGTGTACCAACGGGAGACTCGGTTGATGAAATATGAATTCAGATCGCTAATAAAAAAATAAAACGATAATTGTCGTCGTGGGCACTCAGGCACTGGGCTGATAAAACGAGATATGTCGTCCGTGGCACTCAAAGGGTTTTAAGGGGTGCTGAATCCAAATCTGCTGTATACCAAGCTCCAAAATTTCAAATAAGGCCTCAAAATTGAGAAATCCAACATGGCCGCCAGCGCCAGGCTGAAATCTATTTAAGTGCATATCTTTTTGACTAAACAAGGTAGAAACATGAATGAAATGTGTTTTTATATGTTTGCATACATGAGCAATTTAAAATCCTGATTTTAGATAGTTGTGAAAATTTTGCTTGAAACTCATATTTATAGCAGAAATGGAAGAAAGAAAAGCAGGATGATCCCAGGCCATGGATTTATTCATCAAAACTCTTTTCACTTGAATTTTCTTTATCAACATGCCATTTATGCAAATTAGATAGTCCTTAAGTCGGGTTAACTCGCCATGCGTTGAGTGCCAAGACCAGAGAAAACTCTGGTTTTAATCGTTATTTCTTTTATTCGCAATATCCATACATTTTTCATCCATCCAGCCTGACGTTATCATTGGGAATGGGTCTGAGCTCGAAAAGGGCAAATACCGCCGCCTATCGTCTCCCGGATGGTATTGCACATAATTTGGATTGGATTGGGTGGGACTGTGCATCAGAAAAAAACTCCGCTCCCGGGGTTTCCCTTCTCGGGCAAGCAGTATCTGTTACCACATTCACTGGGGAGGCTCGGAGCAGCTTTCGATTGTCTGTCCGTCTGCCTGGTTCCGTTTTCTTTGTCCTGTCCATTTATTCGTATTATTTTTCCCCCGGGCTGCGCCCCGAACCGATAAATAAATATTAGCTGGGGGTGCATTATAAATGCAAATATCATATCATATCAATAGCAAAAACGTCTCTACTTTTACTCAAGTAGAATTTTTATGGAGGACTTTTACTTTTACCAGATTACTCATTTATCTGAGTATTTTTACTTTTACTTAAGTAAAGGAACCGTGTACTTCTTCCACCAATGACATTTAGTCATTCTCATTAAAAGTTCTGTACAACAGGTCAGCAGGAAGGGTGCAACTCCTTCAACGAAGTAGCACTGCTTGTCAAACAGTGCTAAGCTTGAGTGCTACAGTCTTGAGTGCATCGTAGTAAAGACATACTACCATAGTAGGTAGTGATATAGGCAAGGACGATTATTTACATTTAGTCATTTAGCTGACTTATGTATCCAAAGCGACTTACGCGTTCTGTACAACAGGTCAGCAGGAAGGGTACAACTCTTACAGCTGACTAACAATGTTCATCAAACAGTGCTGCCACCTGGGGGCTGCAGTGGTGAGTGCAGAGCAGTAGAGACATGTTAGTATAGTAGGAAGAGTGCATGATAGTAGAGGACAGTTAAGAAGGTTATCTTTCTTCTTTTTTTTTCATTTCAGATATTGGGTCTCATTCCCGAACGGATTTACGACCAAAGATTTCCTCTTAGGCAGATTTCTGCCCATTTAAGACATATTAGGGCTGGTAGCGCAATTCCCACAAATTTTCCTGAGATGGGATTTGAGCGTGGCTGAGAGCAGATTTAAGAGTGCTGCTGAGGAGCACACTTATGATTGATTGACTAATTGAAAATTGTATTAACTTGACAGACTGTGTTCTCATAGTGATTCCTTCGTGTCAACGCTACAGGCCTCCTTGGAATTAATTACTTAATCATAATTAAAATAAATATGACAATATTTGTACGATGAGAAATTACGCATTTGATGTCGGAAAAATAAATAATATGGATTCATCTGATCACAGGGCAGCTGGATTAACCATATCTAAACCAGCTATTTTGGACACATGTATAATTACTTTAATTACTTAGATATTCAAACACAATTATGCAATTATTGTGAAATGATTGAAAATAATAATTATTTTATGCCTTCTGTGGAATTTGTATTTCTTATGTGTTACATATCTGTTTTAATGATTAATTATATACATTTGAAAGAATGCAGGTCAACATGCAATATATCCCATTGATTGGTATACAATGGGACAGACCTTTGTTTGATAATAATAATAATACATCTATCTTATATGGCGCTTTTCCAGGTGCTCAAAGACGCTATATATATAGATATAAACCTGCATTCCTTCGAATATATCATTAATCAATTAAACTTATATTGAAATACACTATATAGCCTATACACCAACACTGAAATTACAGTGGATAAATAAATAAATAAGAACTAAAGCTAATCACGTGGAAATAGACTGCATTAATATTCCATAAGTCTTGTGTGCGCCAGTATAGCCTACGTGTCTAATGAATGAACAGTATATAGGCTTATATTATTCTAATTACTTGTTTCATTAGGATTTAGTAGATACTATATATATGATCTGCCCTACGTACAGTATAAGTACAGTCTGTACTTATACTGTACGTAGGGCAGAGCATATATATAGTATCTACTAAATCCTAATGAAACAAGTAATTAATGGAATAATAAGCCTTTACTGCGTTCATTCATTACGCGCGTAGGCTATACAGTATACTGCGCGCGCTGCAGCAGGTGCCTGAGCTGTACTATATATGATGACAATACAATTAATCTAATCTAATTTCGATGGGTCGCAAAACGCTTCCGCATCCATTTTCCCACGGCTGCATCATTAGTTGCCTTATAAGGAGCTCTGGAGGCGTTTTGTATGCAAATTACCTGAACGGGGACGCGCATTCGCGTTTCAGACTGGTGCCATTCCCCAACGCAGATATCTCAGGTGCGAACGTTTGAGACACTTAAGACATATTACCAGCGTGTTGAGGACTCAGAGTGAACTTGTCATTGATTCTGTCTCAGTCGGTTACAAGATAAGTCTTCCAAGAGAACTCTTTGGAAAATATTGTGGAATGAGACCCATTGATTGAAGAAGTATGTCTTTAGTCGACGACGAAAGGCTGATTGGGTTTCGGCTGTCCTAACTGTGGTGGGAAGTTCGTTCCACCATTGTGGAGAGAGGACCGAGAATATGCAGCTTCTCTTTGACGACCCTCCCGCAGCTCGGATAGGAGTGGCTCTGAGGCGGCCAGAAGAAGTAGAGCGGAGGGGTCTTGAGGGTGTGTAGTTAGAAGATGCAGAGCGGAGGGGTCTTGAGGGTGTGTAGTTCGAGACCATTGACCGGAGGTAGGCGGGAGCCGTTCCCTTCGCTGCACAATATGCCAGGTCGAGGGCCTTGAAGCGGATTCGTGCGGCGATGGGGAGCCAGTGCAGGTCCCTAAGAAGTGGGGTGACATGGGCTGACTCTGGTAGGTTGGAGATCAGACGGGTGAGTCTGGATGAGTTGAAGAGGCTTGGTGGTGGTGATCAGTAGACCAGCAAGCAGTGCATTGCAGTGGTCAAGGCGAGACATGACTGTTGATTGGACAAGGAGATGAGCGGCTTCTTTTGTCAGGAAGGGGCAGATCCTTCTGACGTTGCTCATGAGGAATCTGCATGTGTGTGTGTATGTGTGTGGGGGTGGGTGTGTGTGTGACACGCCCCTTGATTGTAATGAGCTGGACAGGTGTGTGTGTGTGTGTGTGTGTGTGTGTGTGTGGGAACATGAACGCGATATCTGCCATGCGAGACTAGGCGAGCAGGCTATAAGGCTTGTTGTCAACTATGAAGTGTTCGACTTTCTGACTCCCCCCCGGCTGCAATAGTCTACTCTCGCTTGTTCGATACGAGAAGGCATGAGACGTAATAATGTTACCCTGAGATTTTGTGTAGAGGGAAAAGAGGAGGGGTCCAAGGACCGAGCCCTGGGGGACACCTGTCCGAAGGGGGCGGGGCCGACAGGGTCCCTCTCCGTGACACTTGGTAGGAGCGGTCGTCGAGGTAGGATGTCAGAGCCAGCCACTCCCATTCCTGTGAGGGACGTGAGGAGGATCTGATGGTTGACTGTGTGGAAGGCTGCCGACAGGTCCAGGAGAATCAGGACAAAGGAGAGGCCTTTTGCTTTTGCTAAGTGAAGAGCATCTGTGACCGCTATGAGGGCCGTCTCTGTGGAGTGACCAGTCCTGAAGCCTGACTGATAAGGATCTAGCAGGTCATTCTGTAAGAGATAATCACTAAGTTGGTTGGATACAGCACGTTCAAGTGTTTTAGAAAGAAAGGAGAGAAGAGAGACAGGACGATAGTTGTCTATTTAGTAATAATATGTTTTTGGCTAAAACTGACACATTTACAGAAATGTTTATTAATGTGTACTGTCCTTTTTAAATAAACTGAAACTGAATAATAATAATAATAATAATAATAATAATAATAATAACTTTATTTTTATAGCACCTTTCATGCAGGGGATTGCAGTTCAACGTGCTTTACATCAGTAAGAAATAAGACATAAAATCAGTGTAAAACAAGCAGCAAGAGCAAAGCATAAAGTGGGATAAATGCAGATATATTAATCAAATCATATCAGAACCTCACGTAGGCTTCTTGAATTTCTGTAATCTGTTACAAAACATGATACAGGTTATAGTATGGACCCAGCGGATAGTGGGGCGTAAAGACAAAAGTAAAAATAAGTAAAATAATAGCAAGAGTAAAATGAGCAGACATATAAAATCACAGTTTTTCACATTAGGATCCAACATTCCAACAGGCCACCTTGTTTATGGTTTGATTCAGTTTTATTAGAATAGAAAAGACATAGGGCGGTTAGGTGGTCGAGCGGAGATTGCGCTCGTCACCAGCCCCGGAGCTGTGAGCTTGGTTCGCCTGTTCGAATCCAGCTCACAGCTCCGGGGTTGTCACCAGCTTGGCTGGCCGTCTGCACTGATACAATTGGCTGTATCAGAGGGTGGGAGAAGCTGGCGGGGTGGGTCCGGGTCGTTGTAAACAGCGACTCCTACAGTTCGGTCGGGGCGCCTGCTAAGCGCGGATTGGACGTGAGGGGGATAGTGTGGTCCTCCCACACGCTACGCCCTCTCAATGAGAATCCGCGCTGCCAGGTGAAAAGAAGCGGTGATTGGCTGGACGTGTGTCGGAGGAAGCACGTGGTAGCCTCCACTCTCCCAAATGATCTGACTGTGGGGGGTAAAGCGCAGCGACCAGGAAGGGACTGGGAATTGGCATACGACTAACATTGGGATGGGAGAAAATCGGAGGAAAAATGGAGGGGGAAAAAGACCAATAAAAAAAAAAAAAAAAAAATAGAAAAGACATGAATGATGAAATGGGCACATACAAATAAATTTCAGGTAACTAACATTGCATACCTCTTGTCGTGGAATTAACACAACATTATGCATTTTGACAATAAAAGTACGCATTGGTTAATTTCACTGGATGCATCAACAAGGCTTTCTAAATGTAAACATTATCTGTGCACCTCCCCTTTTCTTCTCTCTCTCCCTCTGGTTCTCGCTCTCCCTTTTCCCTCTCTCTCTTTCCTTCTCTCTCCCTTATTTATTGTAATTCTCCTTGTATACTATTGCTACTGTCATTTTGTATTTAATTTACTTGTACAGTATGCATGTACAGTACACATAACCTTGTTTTTTGTTGCATAAGATAAAAAGATAAAAGAAAAAGAAATATATTTCCGATATTACATTTTAATGCCAATATCGGCCAATAATATCGGTAGGCCGAAGATATCGGACATCTCTAATTGGTATCAATTATATTCAAAAATAGATACGCTGGTCTCAGGCTCTACCATATGTTCATTAATTCTGCTGTTGCACCAGGGTTAACACATATCCCTGGATAGAGGGCCTGTGTGAACGTGGTCTGAACTGTATGGAGGAGGGTCATGGTCATGGTGTCAGAGACACTGTAGAAGGACAGAGTACCTGCCTTGTGATCCAGGTACACTCCTATCCTGGAGGACTCAGGGCCTGAGACTGTAGTGGGAACACTATTGTGATAGAACATGTAGCCTCCTGCACTGTAGCTGTAGCTCTTTAAACACCAGGACTTGTTATTGTATCCAAAGCATGACTCATCATCAGCACCATCTCTTCTCATGTCTCTGTAACAGACTGCTGTCTGAACCAAGGTGCCGCTCCACTCTACTTCCCAGTAACAGCGTGCAGACTGACCCTCTCTGCACAACACCTGAGGCCAGGTAGGGAATCTCTCAGGATGGTCAGCGTAGTCGTGGTTGTTTCCTGTCTGAGTCACCTTCCTGTTCTCCACTGACAGGGACAGGTAGTCCTCCACTGTGTTTGGGTCCAGTGAGAGGGGACGGGCGTCTGGGAGAAAAAGACATGACATCAAATCAGAGCAAGTTAAACACACAACCTCTACATGAAGGTGCAGTCTGACGTCACTCTGGAGCGCCCCGCGAGGTCCACCCGTACAGGGATTCATCACTGGGAAAATGGATCATCGGCTATTGTAACAATTCTGCCGCATGAACATTGAAAAGCGTTCCATTCTTGCTTCTATCACTAACATTATCGTTTAAGCATTTTTGCAGTAGGAGTTAAATCATTTTGTGTCCTGTACTGTTGTAATTGTGTAGGGAATGTCCTGCTCCACTAGGGGCAGGCTTTTCTCATTCACTAGGCTGGGCGCGCGATTTTGCGCGCCGCGTGGGAGCAAATTCGAGACACATATTCGGTTCCAAAAAGGTGTCCCACGGTCTCCTCTATGGCCGTGAATATTTTCACGCGGATCGGAATCACGGCGCGCCCGTGGGACACTTTACCGTTTCGGCGAGTTTATTCCACGCTTTCAACTTTCCTTTTCTAAGCGTTTTCGGGGCTACATGTGAATGGGTGAAAGTTGCGGGACGCCCAGATGTACCCACGGTAGAAAGCTTGCGTGGATCCCATAATAGGCTCACTTAATACAGCGTTTTTAAAATAACGCAACATTTTCAGGGTCGCAAGCCGACCTTTTCCCCTCGTTTTCGATGATGGAAGTGATTTAGGAAAAGCTTCGGCACGCCGAGAGGTACCTGTGGATTTAATCTCGCAAGGATCGGGGTAATATTCGGCCCGTGGGAGCCGTGGGAGAGAGAGAGAAAGAGAGAGACAGAGAAAGAGAGACCTGTCCTGCTACATCACTGTGATCCACTGTCCTGCTGCATCACTGTGATCCACTGTCCTGCTGCATCACTGTGATCCACTGTCCTGCTACATCACTGTGATCCACTGTCCTGCTACATCACTGTGATCCACTGTCCTGTTGCGTCACTGTGATCCACTGTGATCCACTGTCCTGCTACATCACTGTGATCCACTGTCCTGCTGCATCACTGTGATCCACTGTGATCCACTGTCCTGCTACATCACTGTGATCCACTGTCCTGCTGCATCACAGTGATCCACTGTCCTGCTACATCACTGTGATCCACTGTCCTGCTACATCACTGTGATCCACTGTCCTGCTACATCACTGTGATCCACTGTCCTGCTACATCACTGTGATCCACTGTCCTGCTGCATCACTGTGATCCACTGTCCTGCTGCATCACTGTGATCCACTACCTCCTTCTACCTCCTTCACCTCCTTCCACCTCCTTCACCTCCTTCTACCTCCTTCACCTCCTTCAACCTCCTTCACCTCCTACAGGACACAAAATGATTTAACTGCCTCTCCATTTTTGGTTAAAATTTTATTCAACGATTTCTTTTTACCATTAATTGCGAATATCTTTCATGTATCGATTGATTGATTGGTTAATTGAATCATTCATCCATTGATTGAGTGTGCTAGACGGGTTCCAAGGTGAGTAGGTAGTGAGAGTAGGTACAGAGTAGGTACAGAGTAGGTACAGAGTAGGTACAGAGTAGGTAGAGAGTAGGTACTGAGTAGGTAGAGAGTAGGTAGAGAGTAGGTAGAGAGTAGGTACTGAGTAGGTACTGAGTAGGTACTGAGTAGGTAGAGAGTAGGTAGAGAGTAGGTACTGAGTAGGTACTGAGTAGGTACTGAGTAGGTAGAGTAGGTAGTGAGTAGGTAGTGAGTAGGTACTGAGTAGGTACTGAGTAGGTACTGAGTAGGTAGAGAGTAGGTACTGAGTAGGTACTGAGTAGGTAGAGAGTAGGTAGAGAGTAGGTAGAGAGTAGGTAGAGAGTAGGTAGAGAGTAGGTACTGAGTAGGTAGAGAGTAGGTACTGAGTAGGTACTGAGTAGGTACTGAGTAGGTAGTGGGTAGGTACTGAGTAGGTAGTGAGTAGGTACTGAGTAGTTACTGAGTAGGTAGAGAGTAGGTAGTGAGTAGGTACTGAGTAGGTACTGAGTAGGTAGTGAGCAGAGGGGTGGACTCGAGTCACATGACTTGGACTCGAGTCAGACTCGAGTCACGAATTTGATGACTTTAGACTCGACTTGACCAAAACAAAAAATACTTTGACTTGGACTTTAAAACCAATGACTTGGGACTTCACTTGGACTTGAGCCTTTTGACTTGAAAAGACTCGATACCTCCCCCCATGCCCAACGATTAAAAATTAATGTTATTAAATGTATATATATATTAATTCATTTTGTGCAAATCCACACTTCATTTCCCAGATCCACTTTGTTTTGAAACAATCCGACCAATCACGTTGCGCGATAGCACGAGCAATCCACAGTCAGGAAGTAACGTTACAGCTGAGTTCACTCATTCAGAACGGCGCATCCAGTTGGAAATGTAAAATGCTACCCAGGATTGTTGCGTTTGGTTATAAAAACTATGCGGTGATAAACAAAAAACGAATCGCAGTATGCAAAACGTGCGGTTCGAGGATCACAGATGGAGATGCAACATCCAACTTCGTTCGACACTTGAACTAAGAAGCTGCACAAAGATCGGTAAGGAATGAACGAATTAATGAAAACTTTATTTAACAGATTGCAGAATGGGTACAATACAGTACAGCTCAATATACACAATTGTTAAGGGGATGCAGACCAGAGAAAGACTTTCGTCTTGTTTACATCAGGGTCCCCCATAGTAAGTAACTTGGCTTGCTAGCTACAGTTAAATCAATGAGCCATCGACAGTGTGCTAACGTTATCATATACTCTCTTTTTTAGACTCTTTTTGTATCACAAATAGTACTGTATTTGTAAATCTGGTATGTCATAAATGTATAGATGTAGCAGTACTGTATCTGTATGTCATGTATGTCATGTTATGATTAATTAAAAATGGGGGACCCTGATGTAAACAAGACGAAAGTCTTTCTCTGGTCTGCATCCCCTTAACAATTTAGTTTATTGAGCTGTACTGTATTGTACCCATTCTGCAATCTGTTAATACAATTTTCTTTCAATCAATCAATCATTACATCCAAGATACACGGCTGCTGTAGTCTTGTCTTATAAAATACATAATCAGCAATGTCTCGCTTGATGAATGGCCAGCAGTAGCCTAATTAATATTAATAAAAGTATTATCATTTAAATAATTGCGAAACGTGTTTAGTCCCTTGTTTGAGCCGAATCTGGGTTGAACATGATTTGTGGAACTCCCTCTGGTGTTGTGGTCGTGGTATTCACTGACCTTTGGGAAGTATTTCGACATGTACATGGGTATCTTAGTGGTGTAGTGTATCTTGTAGACCAGGCCCATTGCAAGTTGCTGTACTCTGTCGTCTACTTGAAGCCATCCTAGGTAGTCAAAGTGGGCAGGGGTGAGGTGGGTTCTAGGAGTAAGGTCAAGCAGTAGTCTGACCAGTTTGTTTTGTGATGTTTGTAATTTTGTTTTTAGCGCTTTTGAGGTGCTTTGGTACCACAAGGTGCAAGCATAGTCGTAGTACCCTTGAATGAGTGCTCCTGCCAGAGTCTTCAGGGTATTCTTGTTTACCAGAGAGGAGATCCGGTACAAGAATCTTGTTCGTTGGTTGACTTTTTTTTATTACATTTGTTGCCATTTTGTCACAGGAAAGATTTGCCTCTAGGATGGAACCCAGGTAGGTAATTTCATCTTTCCTTGTGACAATATTGTCACCCACTGTAACAGAGAAGCCGTTGGCCTTGCTGAGTTTGTTATTTGATCCAAGAGAGAGAGAGAGAACTCACACACGAATTAGGCCCTACCTAATTCTAATACCTAATAAACTACCTAATATACGAAATGCAAAGATGCCTTGTCATTTCAGTACAGATTTTTTATACCCCAAAATTGATAAAGGGTTAAGGTAGACTAGTTAGTTGAACCAAGGCCTGCTATTATGGATCATGTGCCATAGACTCATTAGACTGTATATACAGGGCAGGCAGACGTTAAATAAATGATTGGTCCAAGTGGGAAGACAATATCTTGGTTATTGTTATCCTACCTTTAAAATGGATATGGTGATCCTTATTATTTTTTTTCTCAATATACTCCTGAACTGGTTTTCTCAAGCAGCTCTTGCCCAAATGTATCTAGTTGTAAAACTAACCCTGATCCTGAATATTATTACATTTATAGTAATTAGATTATGTTTTGCCAACAAGTTGATAATGATTTTTTTTGGTAAAACGCGTATTATGACTTGTTTAGGACTCGAAACTCAAAGGTTAGGACTTGGGACTTGACTCGGGACTTGCCTGTCTTGACTTGGGACTTGACTCGGGACTTGAGTACCAAGACTTGAGACTGACTTGTGACTTGCAAAACAATGACTTGGTCCCACCTCTGGTAGTGAGTAGGTAGTGAGTAGGTAGAGAGTAGGTACTGAGTAGGTAGAGAGTAGGTACTGAGTAGGTACTGAGTAGGTACTGAGTAGGTAGAGAGTAGGTAGAGAGTAGGTAGAGAGTAGGTACTGAGTAGGTAGAGAGTAGGTAGAGAGTAGGTACTGAGTAGGTACTGAGTAGGTAGAGAGTAGGTAGAGAGTAGGTAGAGAGTAGGTACTGAGTAGGTAGAGAGTAGCTACTGAGTAGCTAGAGAGTAGGTACTGAGTAGGTACTGAGTAGGTACTGAGTAGGTAGAGAGTAGGTACTGAGTAGGTACTGAGTAGGTACTGAGTAGGTAGATAGTAGGTACTGAGTAGGTAGAGAGTAGGTACTGAGTAGGTACTGAGTAGGTACTGAGTAGGTAGAGAGTAGGTAGAGAGTATGTAGTGAGTAGATAGTGAGTAGGTACTGAGTAGGTACTGAGTAGGTACTGAGTAGGTAGAGAGTAGGTAGAGAGTAGGTACTGAGTAGGTACTGAGTAGGTACTGAGTAGGTACTGAGTAGATAGAGAGTAGCTACTGAGTAGGTACTGAGTAGGTACTGAGTAGGTACTGAGTAGGTACTGAGTAGGTAGAGAGTAGGTAGAGAGTAGGTACTGAGTAGGTACTGAGTAGGTAGAGAGTAGGTACTGAGTAGGTACTGAGTAGGTACTGAGTAGGTAGAGAGTAGGTAGAGAGTAGGTACTGAGTAGGTAGAGAGTAGGTACTGAGTAGGTAGAGAGTAGGTACTGAGTAGGTACTGAGTAGGTAGAGAGTAGGTACTGAGTAGGTACTGAGTAGGTACTGAGTAGGTAGAGAGTAGGTACTGAGTAGGTACTGAGTAGGTAGAGAGTAGGTAGAGAGTAGGTACTGAGTAGATAGTGAGTAGGTAGTAAGTAGGTACTGAGTAGGTACTGAGTAGGTAGAGAGTAGGTACTGAGTAGGTAGTGAGTAGGTAGAGAGTAGGTACTGAGTAGGTAGAGAGTAGGTACTGAGTAGGTACTGAGTAGGTAGAGAGTAGGTACTGAGTAGGTACTGAGTAGGTACTGAGTAGGTACTGAGTAGGTACTGAGTAGGTAGAGAGTAGGTAGAGAGTAGGTACTGAGTAGGTACTGAGTAGGTACTGAGTAGGTACTGAGTAGGTACTGAGTAGGTAGAGAGTAGGTACTGAGTAGGTAGAGAGTAGGTACTGAGTAGGTAGAGAGTAGGTACTGAGTAGGTACTGAGTAGGTAGAGAGTAGGTAGAGAGTAGGTACTGAGTAGGTACTGAGTAGGTACTGAGTAGGTACTGAGTAGGTAGAGAGTAGGTACTGAGTAGGTACTGAGTAGGTACTGAGTAGGTAGAGAGTAGGTGCAGTATTTTCTTTTTATTTTATTTCTTTATTACAAGAAAAAAAATTATTGAACAGTTTCAGTTGTAGATATTGTACATTTTCCATATTTTTTTCTTTTTTTCCCTTTAATTTCCCCTTCCCCTCCCTCATTCCCACCCCATCCCCCCCACACCGAGGTTGTTGACAAACACATCTGCAAAACATACAAACACATAGCATAGATGTTGCTGGGAAAGAACCCTCTAAATTTTGGAGATTCAACTCCCACTTATTATCTGAACCTGAATTTAAGGATTTTATTCATACACAAATAAAAATCTTCTTTGAGATAAACGACACAACTGAAATTAGCAGGGACATACTCTGGGAGGCCTTTGTTCCCCGATAAATGACACAACTGAAATTAGCAGGGACATACTCTGGGAGGCCTTTGTTCCCCCCCACAGGGTCAGTACCGACCCCTTTTGGCATATTTTTATGAATGATGGAAATAATTTGTGATTTTAAAATCAACCGTTTTCAAGTATTAACATCACTACTATGTCACAAATGCATGTAGAATGTAAAACGTTAGGTTGGCAATAGTTTAGCAATAGGTTAAAAGTGTTCTTATATCGTTTTAAGTTTTCGATATGCAATCGTCTATCTGACCCGGAACCGGAAATGGAAATGTTGAACCATGGGAATTGTAGTTTTTTTGCTGCCATTTTGTAGAGGAGATTCATAGCTATCGGCCAGCGTTGAAATTTCTCCGATCTACACTTCCTGTCACATACTATGGTGGTTCAAAGTTCAGCGTTCTGAATGAATCATATCAATAATTGTTATGATTCGCGATAATAAGCTACAAAAGGTAACGTTTTTGACAAATATTGAAACGCAGTCAGTTTCTCCTCACTATTGTTACCATGTAGGAAGAATTAGATCTGAAATTAGTTTCAAAATGGTTACACTGTGGGGGAAATAAAAAAGTACAGTCGATTACAGTAAATATCAGTATCTGTTATTATGCACGCCTGGTGATACTATATCCAAATTGAACTCAGCCATTTGAAAGATACTATATATATATAAATGTGCGAATTGGCTATAATAAGGTAATGTATAAGCATATATTCTATATTCTATAATAATATTTCAAATTGCATTGGTCCGGATGGGAGAATTCAGTACTGTATATACAGAACCTTCAGTTTTATCATCTTCCCTTTATTAATTTCCTTAGATATTTTGTACACATGATCTCAAGAGGGTACTGAATGAGCTCAGTGGCAGTGGCAGTCTGGTCATTATTATCATGGTTTTATTCACTGTCAAAGATGAAAAGAAAAATCATAATTCATATTTTCCTTTGTTTCATCACAATTTAAGCAAGCCTAGTAATAGACACAATATTTCTGACACTGAGAATACATTCATTGAGGTCCATAGATGTTCCTAGATACCAAGAATATGCAAATAGCCCTTGTAGAAGTGGAGCAATATTCCATTTACCTAGGTATACATTTTATGCAGATTTTCACCTGGGGTGGAACAGGTTAAGGCATATCTCCGCGGACAGGCTATCTCCTTTGCCTCTCATTTTGGGAAGCAGGAACAATCCAAATTAACGGGTATATCAGATGAGATTAAACGATTAGACATCCAGTACTCGTCTAAACCCACCCCTGCTCTATATAAAAAACGACTCCAGCTTCAATCACAATATGATTTGCTTTCAACTAGTACGATCGAGAGACTACTCCTGCACACCAAGCAACGTTTTTTCGAGCAGGGGGACAAGGCAGGAAAATTACTTGCATACCAAGCACGAGTGGCGAGTGCCTCTAGACTGATTCCCAAGATAAAATCCCAATTAGGTGTCACTACAACAGACCCTACGGAAATTTCTGAAATTTTCTCTGACTATTATTCCAAACTTTACACGTCGGAGTCTTCCCAGCAGGACTGGGATCGCCCAAACCCCCTCAAGTCTCTCAAGTACCCTCAAGCGAATAAAGCGGAAGCTGAAGAGTTAGGCATGCCTATAACCATCTCTGAAGTGACTGAGGTAATCAAATCTTTACAAAGTGGTAAATCACCAGGGCCAGATGGCTATACTACAGAATTTTATAAAACGTACTCCGTGTTGGTTGCCCCTTTCCTACTGAGAGTATATAACGACTCCCTTCTAAAGGGCAAAATGCCACCCACGCTATCAGAGGCGTCATTGTCCCTGCTGCTCAAAAAAGGGAGGTGCAGTCTGACGTCACTCTGGACCGCCCGCGAGGTCCACCCGTATAAGGATTCATCATTGGGAAAATGGATCATCGGCTATTGTAACAATTCTGCCGCATGAACATTTAAAAGCTTTCCATTCTTGCACAAGATGTGTTCCCTTCTATCACTAACATTATCGTTTAAGCATTTTTGGTTAAAATTTTATTCAACGATTTCTTTTTACTATTAATTGCGAATATCTTCATGTAGAGCTATAGATTGTGGATGAATACGCACAGAAAGGTACACCATGCAAATGTTCATGCTTTACTTGGTTTAAACTAGACAATTTAGAAATGGGCAAATACATTGTGTTTTCAAGATGGTGGACCGGCCGGAAACAGCAATGACGTAACCACTACACCTCCCTATTATGTCAGAGTCTGTCCGTCAGCCGACACACGACAACACAAGTGATAGAAAGATGTCATTGTTGAACTCACATTGGAAAAAGTACTCTCTCGTCCCGGGCTTTGGTTGAAGTAGAACAGCCACTGGAGAAACTAGAGACACAAAATATCAGTCACAGCATGTTATTATCAACATGGATGAAACAATAGAACTCATCACTTATTTCTGATTTGCTCCTTGAGCTGTTCCAGAGGTCCTGACGAGTGGGTTCACAGGGAGGCTCATTCTGGGTTTCTATTGTGATGTCACTTGTCTTTATTTATTTGTCTTTGTATGCATCTATCTCTCACTCTTTCTGTCTGTTATCTGTTGCTATTTGATTGGATTGAGTGATCGATGTACAATCGATTACAATTTCTATTGATTAAAAATGGTGCGGGTTAACTAGGTACCGTTCTGGGACTGGGAGCTAACGTTATAGTAGTACCTGGATGGTGCAGGCTAACTAGCTACCGTTCTGGGACTGGGAGCTAACGTTATAGTAGTACCTGGATGGTGCGGGCTAACTAGCTACCGTTCTGGGACTGGGAGCTAACGTTAGTAGTACCTGGATGGTGCGGGCTAACTAGCTACCGTTCTGGGACTGGGAGCTAACGTTATAGTAGTACCTGGATGGTGCGGGCTAACTAGCTACCGTTCTGGGACTGGGAGCTAATGTTATAGTAGTACCTGGATGGTGCGGGCTAACTAGCTAACTAACGTGGCTAATGTTCTGAGAGCTAACGTCGGGACCTGGCTGATGCTGGCTAACTAACGTGGCTAACGTTCTGAGAGCTAACAGGACCTGGCTGATGTTGGCTAACTAACGTGGCTAACGTTCTGAGAGCAAACGTCGGGACCTGGCTGATGCTGGCTAACTAACGTGGCTAACGTTCTGAGAGCTAACAGGACCTGGCTGATGCTGGCTAACTAACGTGGCTAACGTTCCATGATTTGTTTACTTGGTAACAACTGATATCTTCATGTTTTACAACAGTCTATATATATATATTCATCTCACCTTCTCCTGATATCTTCGGCCACGTATCCTTCAGGATGTCCGTCAGTTCGTCTCTCAGCTCAGAAACAGCATCACTCACATTCCTGAAGTCACGTAGAGGATGGACAGCGATACTGGGTAAGTCTGGAGATACACTGGGACTGGAGAAGGACTGGAAACCCTGGATAGAGATAAATTATATTAAACAAAGAGTCAGAATCATACGAAAATCACCTACAGTAAAACTAGTATTTCTTTTTTTTTCCAGATGTACAAATGGCTGTAGAAATACTATAGTGAATCACTATAGAAATAACTATATACATAGTATTTCTTTGGTAAAACCACAGGGATACTAGTGATTCACCGTACATTTATATTGACTTTACTACTGCAAATAGTACATGGGCAGAAACAGACATTTTAAAGTAGATCTATATGGTTTAAATATAAAAGGAATAGAATATATTAACATCTAGTGAACCTGAATGAAATGGATGTGGTCGTCAGCGTGCTCCAGCTGCTCCAGCTCCACCCCTCTCCTCCTCAGCTCCTCTATCTCCTGTTCCAGTTGCTTCAGGAGCCCTTCAGCCTGACTGACTGCAGTCTTCTCCTGGGCTCCGATCAGGGCCTTCACCTCCTTGCGCCTCGTCTGTATGGAGCGGATCATCTCAGAGAAGATCTCATCACTGGCCTTCACTGCTGTCTGGGCAGAACTCTGTTAAGACACAAAGACATGAATGGACTGCACTTTTATAGCACTTTCTTCTAAAGAGCTTTACAACTATGTGTCAATGGAAAGATGTACTGTAAAGATGCCAAGAACAAATGCAATGAAAAGGACTGTGATGTATAGAGCCATGACTGCATGGAATACCTTACCACCTGCATTAACTAGGGTTGAAGAAAAACAGACATTTAAAAAACACAAATCATATAAGAAAGAATCGTACCGTCAGTTAAGTAAACATAGTGGGTGATTGAGAAGATGGGTATGTGTGATTGGTGAGTTAGATTTTAATTAGGGATGCTCGATATTGGCTTTTTTACCAATACCGATATACCGATATTGTCCAACTCTTAATTTCCGATACCGATATCAACCGATACCAACCGATACCGATATATGCAGAGTCCCCCCCCCCCCCCCAAAAACTGAATAATTTCAGGTAATTAACATTACATATCTCTTGTCGTGTAATTAACACAACATTATGCATACTTTGACAATAAATAAAATAATAATCTGTTCTTACTTGCTTGCCTGGTAAATAAAGGTTAAAGGGGAACTCAACTTTTTTTGGAAATTAGCTTATTTAACATCTTCCCTGGAGTTAGACAAGAAGATGCATACCTTTTTTGTCTCTGTGCGTGCATTTTAGCTTTGGGAATAGACGCTCCGTTAGCATAGCTTAGCTTCATCACTGGAAGTGAGGCAGGACAGTAGCCTTACAGTGCCTTACAGTGTATTGCAAGGTCTGACATTGACCAAACTTGATATGCATGACCTTGGTGGGCTCTAGGTCAACTCCTGAAAAGGGGGTCAATGTCAGACTTTGCAATCAAAAGTTAGGGGGCTAATAACCCTTGCCATAATTTCAGTGCGCCCCCTAACTTTTGATTGCAAGGTCTGACATTGACCCCCTTTTCAGGAGTTGACCTAGAGCCCACCAAGGTCATGCATATCAAGTTTGGTCAATGTCAGACCTTGCAATACACTGTAAGGCACTGTAAGGCTACTGTCCTGCCTCACTTCCAGTGATGAAGCTAAGCTATGCTAACGGAGCGTCTATTCCCAAAGCTAAAATGCACGCACAGAGACAAAAAAGGTATGCATCTTCTTGTCTAACTCCAGGGAAGATGTTAAATAAGCTAATTTCCAAAAAAAAGTGGAGTTCCCCTTTAAATAAATGTAAAAAAAAATATATATATATATATATTTGAAAACCGATACCGATATTTTCCGATATCACATTTTTATGCCAATATCGGTAGGCCGATAATATCGGACATCCCTAATTTTAATATATTTGTATGTTGTATTGAGATGTATTGTTGTACTTTAAGTGAACATATATGTCTTGAAACATTAGAGTAGATGGGTATGTGTGATTGGTGAACTTAGATATTTTATTATATAATATTTGTATGCGTTATTGAGGTGTATTGTATTGTTTTATTGTATTGTATTGATTGTATTGTATTGAGTATTGTATTGATTTGTGTGGACCCCAGTAATAGTAGCCTATGCCTGTAGCAATGGCTAATGGGGATCCGAATAAATTAAACTAAACAAAACAACTTATGCCTCACATTCAAAGAGATTTGCACTCATTCATACCTCATTGCACCTTACCCTAAGTTTTGTACCTCATTCCATTTCTGCGTTGTACCTCACTGTTACTAATTTGACTCTGTATTGTATATGTATATTGACTGAACACTACTTTATTCTGCATACTTTTTACTTATTTTCTTTTATCTATTACAGTATGAAGCACACTCTCAGGGGCTCATACAGAAAAAAGCTAATAATTTTTTTTCTCTTTTTTTAATATATATATTTTTTTATCTCATTCATTCCATAAGAACGTAGAATACACATTTACAGACTTTTTTTTAATATGGTCCATTTGCATGCTCTTGGTATCTGATTCTAGGGACATCTATGGATCTCAGGGAATGTATTCCCAGTGTCAGAAATACTGTGTCTGTTACGAAGCTTGAGTAAATTGTAATGAACCAAATGAGAATATCAATTAAATTTTTTTTTTATCTTTGACTGGGAATAACATCATGCTAAAATTGACCAGACCTGAAAAATCTAAGCAAATGAATAAATGGAAGATGATACAGTACTGAATTCTGCCATCCGGACACATGCAATTTGAAATATGATTGTGAAAATGTGATTAATTAGATTAATTAATTACAAATCCTGTAATTAATTAGATACATTTTTTTAATCGCCTGACAGCACTAGTTTTTATCTCTTTTTGTACTTACTTTTAGGGTGTCCTGTCTGTGTACACATGTCCATTCGTGTTTTTGTGCCTTTTTATGTTCCATGTAAATGGACCACAATGGAAACAAGCCACGGCTTTATTGCGTTTTATCCATTTGACCAGCGTTATGACACTGTTAGTTAAAATGTTGTCCTACTGTTGTGTCAATAAAGTATTCAATCACACACACACACACACACACACACACACACACACACACACACACACACACACACACACACACACACACACACACACACACACACACACACACACACACACACACACACACACACACACCGAAGGCTGAGGTTAACATGCAAGGCACTAACCTGCTTGTTGGTTCCGTCAGTGTCTTTTTCTTTATTAAAACCATTATTTATTATTATTAAGAGAGTATGTTTTCTTTATGTAGACAGTAAGATGGTGGAGAGGGATGCAGAATAGGGCAGATACAGGAAAGAAGGCTCTGGCAGGATTGGATCGCAGGCTAACAGGGGTACATGTGGTTCCAGAGGCAGGGTCCTAACCACTACACCATCTCTGGGCACATTGGGCCTCATTCACCAATACTCTTATTATTTTTCTTATATTTTTGCTTAACCGACTGTTATCTCAACACACTGGGATTTTAAAGTCGGATTTGGGAGCAATTGACCAATGGTAGGCTTTTAAATAAATGTTTTATCTGGGTACGAGTTTCTTATCTCGGTAAGAGTGCTCTCGAACACTCTTAGAATTTGGTCTTGCCTAAGAGAAAAGCAAAAATAGAAAACATTGCTGAAGCCCAGGTAAGAACAAAATAAGGACTTCCGGTTTGCGACGTTCTGGTGAGCAGCCACATGAAAGAGCTCCCGGTCGGTGAATATCAAGAAAAGGAAGTAAAACAATTCAAAGCGAAATATAAAGTGAATGATTCAGACTAGCATGACGCAGTGGGCAGCTAGCATACAGACTGACATCCAAGTTAAAATGCAGATCGCCCAGGACATGCGGGCTAGCACAGGGGCTATTGAGTTAGCTAACCAAGCTATCAAAGCTAACACACGAGCTATCCGGGCTATCCAAGCTAGCACGCAGGCCTGGAGGAGCTGCAAGCTAACATGGAAGTTAACACGATGAATACGACGCAGCAAGGGATACAAGCTAACGTGGTGTTGGACCGCAGCGAGGCCTGGCTGGAGAAGGAGCTGCAAGCTAACATGGAAGTTAACACGATGAATACGACGCAGCAAGGGATACAAGCTAACGTGATGTTGGACCGCTGCGAGGTCTGGCTGGAGAAGGAGCTGCAAGCTAACATGGAAGTTAACACGATGAATGCGACGCAGCAAGGGATACAAGCTGGTTTGGGAGAGGTGAAACGGACAGCCCCCAGGGGAGGGACGGGGAGACGCTGGATACAACCGGATCAACCAGGACTCGGGCACCGAGGTCGGCCGGACCATCCGCACACGAGATGCAGGCGCGGAGGTCGCCTGGGCGGCCAAGATGCGAACACGGAGGCCACACACACCAACCGAGATCCGAGCACCGAGATCAACCGGACCAGCCAGAACTTGAATAACGAGGTTTCACACACCAATTGATTCGGGACATATAAGGGCCCTTTCTCACTCACCATTCGGGGTCGAATCAGCACCGCTTCGCACCCAAAAGGGGTGTGTCTGTCTGAGTGAGAACGCTCCCCCCCGTTCCCTGCTGATTCGTCCCCGGGGGCGCTGAACCTGGACCGGTGAAATAGGTGGTCTCGGGTGCGCGCTAGTGGGAGCGGGGGGCGTGACAGCCGTGACACACACAACGTCGTTACTGTAATGCTTTCATGCTTGCTTGAATTTTGGGCAGATAAAACCACACAGCAACAACTGGACAATACCCACAAAAACGATATTTATGGGCAATTTGCGAGTTCAGACCTCAACCAAAACAAGCATGTGGAGCCTCACAGCTCAGTGGATGAAAACATGAAGCCACGTTACAAAGCGCAACACTTCCCTGGCTCGCATTAGGCCTGGCAATTTTGTTTGCCATTGCTATGTCTATACATTGGTTTCTTGTTCGAATGCATTTATTTCTATTAGACCAGTGGTGCCCAACCAGTCGGCCGTGGTCGACCAGTAGATCAATGACATGCAATATAATTGCCACGAGCGATGGGATAATGTTAGCTGCTGAACAGGCTAAGCTAACTAGCGTTAGCCATTAGCTTAGCGTTATCGTTAACCTTGCAAAACGCTCAAAAGCGGACTCCACAACACCAGTTCCATTTGTGAGAAAAGGGGGTGGGTTATATTGACAAGGCTTGACAACAG
The DNA here is from genome assembly GCF_963971535.1 of Notolepis coatsorum. Lineage (NCBI taxonomy): Eukaryota > Metazoa > Chordata > Actinopteri > Aulopiformes > Paralepididae > Notolepis > Notolepis coatsorum. Next base: position 119,184,207 of record NC_140165.1, read on the forward strand.
AGGTTCAAATATAACTTCATATTTATTGGTTATTTGTTTATTTTATATCAGCATTCAGTCTCCACCGCCGTGTTCATGGCCGTGTTAACACACTTCCTGTGTTTACATTTTCGAGCATGACATCATCGCCTACGGCAAGCTTACAAGCTCAAAACGCAAACCGTAAACAGAACCCGGAGCGAACCAAGACTGAAGTGTGTACACAAACTAGAGGGGGGAGAGGGGGGGGGGAGTTCACACCCAAGACGGAACGGAGCTGATTCGACCCCGATGGTGAGTGAGAAAGCACCCTAATACAAATAACACGTACTAGACTAAACTGTAGACACAAACACACATGACGCACAACTAAGCATATTATTTGATAGTGAATGGAGTAGGGCTGACCTTCGAAGCTTTTTTTGGCAATCGAAGCTTCGGGGCCGAGCTTCGATTTTAATTCGAAGCTTAAAAAATATATATATATATATATTTTTTTTTTTGTTTTTATCTTATGTTGTGGGACTTGTACAGCACTTTGGTAAACTTTGTTGTTTTTAAATGTGCTCTATAAATAAAGTGGATTGGATTAATTAATTAAGTAGCCCCTTTCGTGACTGTGACGCAGCCAACAAGGTTTCACTCGGCTGCGCTGCCTGGGTGCAGTGGGGCTGCTCTCACAGCCGACGACATGACATTACATAATTATGTTGCAACCTTCGTCTATCAAGCAAACAATTATATAAATATTTATATGTAGTTGATAGAGACAAAGGCAGAATTCGACTTAATTAAGCACGTTTTATTAAGACATATTTTTATATGGGTCGGGACACTTTAAAAAAGCAGCACAATGAACACAAATCTGTCCGACATAGTCTTAAATAACAAACGTCATTGCTTCGCTTCTTCGTCGACATGTCTGCTGCACATGTTTTCAACACAGATAATCTCCACGTGCTTGTTGTAGAGAGGTGGAGTCGAGGCGCCGCTTACTTCCGTTTCATTGGAATGGAGGCGCAAGATTTTGGAGGCAAAAAAAATAAAAAAAGTATTACATTTTTTTTATTATTATTATTATAATTTTTTTTACTTTGATAATTTTTTTAATGTTCGAAGCTTGTGCCATCGAACGAAGCTTCGAAGTATTTAAGACAGCCCTAGAATGGAGGTTATGGTTCGAGACACACTGCAGATAACACACAGACCACTGGGAACAGACAAGGTAAACGCATTCGTTGGGGAGGTTGGGACTTGATTCGGGACATATAATACAAATAACACGTACTAGACTAAACGGTAGACACTAGCACACATGACACACAAACAAGATGACAGGGAACATGGGGAATCACATTCGGAGACCGGACCGGGAGCTCTGGAAATGTACTAACATATGAAAGATAGAAATTCAAATAAAATGTTGGATAATAATAGGGACATTGGAGAATCCACATTGGGGATATCTACGTCGTTATAGGAGGGGCCCTCTCCAGGAGAGCCTTACCCCTCCAGCCCGCCAACGGGGGTTAAACAGGGTTAAAAAGAATTACCTGGGAAGCGCCAATTGTCTTTAGTCTTCTTTTATATTATTTTCTTCTTATGTTAGAATAGCAGTTGCTTTAAATGTGCACATGGACAAATATGAAGGACAAGAATTCAAAATGTTGGACATGAAGAGAGGCTTGGAGAATCTCCTTTGGAGGGTATCACCATCTCTGGGGGGGGGGCTTCTCGAGTGGGAGGGCTGATCCCCCCCCAAACCGCCAATCGGGGAAAGAGTGCTAACCATATAACCATTTATGTTCAGTTAATTTTTTCTTATTGTGTTGTTCGTTTATTTTTTCATAAATATATGCGGTGATGTCGGTGACATGGGAGGTACAGAGGTGGGCAGGCGGGGTTCAGTGGGGGGGGGGGCATCGTTCCGGCGGTTCGACCTGGGGGAGGGGGGGCCTTGCGTGTTGTGGGATTGGTGTGGGGGGTGGGGTTTCCAGGGGTCCTCGGACGCCGTGGCCTGGGCGGTCTGGTCACCGGGCCTGGGGGGCACCGGGCTTGGGGTCGCGGGGGATCATTGAGGCGTGGTGCTTTGGCCTTCTGCGGACCTGGGCTTGGGGTTCTCGTGGGCCGGGGGCCTGGTGGTCGGGCGAGGAGGAAGTGGTTTCTCTCAGGGGGATCAGAGCGGCTGGGCTTTGCCAGGCGGGGTCCTGTGTGTTGGGGGGGGGGGTCGGTGGGCATGGGGCTCTCGTGGCATGGGAAATAGCGGGCTTGGCTCGTGGGCGGGGGGGTCCCCCATCCTTTCCTCTACTGGGCCTGGCCCAATTGATTCAAGGGACCGGTGTCGCTGGGGGCCCGGCGGCACGCGCATCGGCCTGGGATATGGGGGGCTCCTATGGGCTTAACTCAGGGGGGGGGATGTCGGGGGAGGGGGAACATCGTTTCCGCGGTTTGGCCCGGGAGAGTGGGGTCTTGGATGTTGTGGGGTCGTCGGCCGTGGGGTGGGGTGCTGGGTGGCATGGGAGGTAGCGGGCTTGGCTCGGTGGGGTGGGGGGGGGGGGGGGGGAGTACCACCCCTCGCCCCTCTACTGGCCCTGGCCCAATCAAATTCAAGGTACCCGTGTCGCTGAATACTCTGCCACGCGTGAGACGGCCCTGGGATGTGGGGGAGCCCTGTTTCTAGGGGTGGATGGCGGGAGGGGGGTCCCTCTCATGGAGGTCTGGGAGGCTGAGCGCGGCCGAATTCAAGGGGCCCATGTGGATGTACTGTTGTGTTGTTGATGTCATTGTAGATATGGTGTAAGTGTTGTTCGTCTATAAATGTTAAGAAAAAAAGTTAAAAAAAGTAAGAAAAAAAAAAATGCTAGTTAACACTTTAATCGCCGATGACGTGTTTAGACGTCATTCCTAGCCATGCTCATTCTGCCGAAGACGCCGTAACTCGTCTTTGATATCAATATTTCTAAAATCTGTGATCGAAATCATATTTCCCCTCCGGGGCCCTGAGATATACTGCAAAGCTCCACTCAACTCTCTAGCGGTTCAAGAGCGCCATCTGGTGGCCGACTCGTCGAACTCGTCGAACAGGAAGTGCTCATCCATATGTCGTCCGGGCACTCGCGATCGTTAGCCTGACTCTATCTCCACACACTGGATAATCAATCGCTCGCCCTAACTCAATAAACAACATTATTTGGACATATAGTATTATACAACCTGGAAATGGTTAATCAGGATCAACATCCCATAATCGAAAACTGTCTACTCCACGCTGATCGCCCAACGGCCCGAGGAGACTGGGGTGAGTTTTAGCGTGTAGTATTACCGTGTTCGATATAAACTGCTAAGATGATCATATGACCCACACTGGATGAATCATCTAACGCTGCCCACGGAATTATAAACGACCCCCCGCCCATCCGGTCAAGATCAGATGATACGTAGTAACTTCTAGAAGTACCTCCAGTTGAAATTTTTTATCTGGCACAGATCGCTATCAAACTGTATTTCATCATGCATATAATGCATTTGGGGCTATAAATCACATTCTGAAGAAAGCTGCAGAAAACGATAAAAACATACTTATACTTTAGACCGTATTTTAGTATGAATATGTGAATGAAAAAGTATAACGTTGCTACACACTGAACAATAGATATAGGACATTGAATGGGCCATGATAATGTCAATTTAGCAATACAATTTAAAAAGTTATATCCCTGCAAAGAAGGGGAACTTCTCCATAGACAAATAGAGATGGCGAGGGATGGTAAATTATGAATTTTAACCATGGCGATCAAAGTGTTAAGAACTAAATATGTTCTTATATCGCTTCGTAAATGAGGCCCATTGTGTCTTGCTGAAGGACACTTCGGCATGCTTCCAGGAAGAGCTGGGATCGAACCGGGAACCTTCAGATTACCAGACGAAAAAAATGCATGTGTCCTACAGGATGTGTCACCCATCTCGCATGTGTGTGTTCGCTGCATGACGATGTAGCAATGTGCTACAAATAAAGACTTCTTCTTCAAAGTCCAGTTTCATATGACCTCACCTTCAGTGTCTCCACAGCCAGTCTGAGTGCTTTCAGCTCCTTCTCTCTCTCCTTCTCTCTCTCCTGGACTCTCTCCTGGACTTTGAGAAGACTCCCCCCCAGCTGTTTCTGTAACAAATCAACGTAGGAAGAAGAGTTTTAGTTAGGGACTTCATTTAAAGCTACACTAGCGACAGCTTTATCTATAGTGTAAGATTTGCACCCTGTGGCCATGAGAGGTAATTGCATCTTGTTTAAACATGGCGGATGAGAGAAAACAGTAACAAACTAGAATGTCCGCGACATGCTATATAATTGGGAATAAATATGTCCCCCCAATGAGTGAAGGAGGTATGGCATGTATACATATGTTTTATATCGTCTCTTGTGGTCTGTTCAGGAGGTGTGTGAGTCACAAGTGCTTTCTTGCAGTTTGTGGTTTTCATTGGGATTGATGTGCCTTTAGCATACCGCTGCTGTCGGGACAAAACCTCATAACTCCAAAAACCCAACTTTTCAGCAGATGAAGAAAACTAACACAGATTTGAGGGTGAATAGAGTTAGGAGGTTTAGACAGATGATCGGTTTAATGCTTTCCCATTGTTTAAACTTTGTAAAACCCACACACACATATGGAGGATGATCTACGGAGTTGATTTATATAATAAAAAAAAAATTCAAAAAATGGAGTTATGAGGTTTTGTCCCGACAGCAGCGATACACAAGTTGCTTCCAATAGAAAACGCTAGCGTTTACTCTGACTGCCCAACCAGTCATGTCATGATTTCTCAAAACACAACTGAGTAACACTAGCTGGTTACTGGAAAACAAGAGACGTGCTGGCGGCCTTTGGCCACGCTGTTCACATCACACTAACCTTCTGTTTTTAAAGAATCAAACTTTGAAATTCACTGACCTGGTTAAATTCAAAACAGCGCAAATTATGTTTAAAGTAATCAATAATACAGTGCCTAGTAACATTCAGTACATGTTCACAGGCAGAGGTGGTATCTACGGGTTAAGAGGGAAACAGCTCCTAAAACACCCTAGGGTCCGTACGACCTTGAAGCAAATGGGCATCTCGGTCTGTGGGGTGTCACTTTGGAGCAGCCTGCATGAGACGTTAAAATTGTGTAAAAATATTAGAACATTTAAAAGCGGTTATAAACAAACATTCTTAAACAAATACATGGAAGAGTACTGTTACTTACGATTATGATGACATATTCTATTCCTTGCAAATACTGCTTTCTCTTCTCAGTTTTTTCCGTTTTTTTTATCATTTACTATATGTTCACACCGAAACGTCATGATATGATATGATTTATTTCAGGCTGCCAATCAATTTGAAAAACCTGGAGTGCGTGCCTGGACATTGTTTCCCTATTGTTATGTATGATATCAGGTTACAGCACCCAGTGTCAAGTCTAGTGAGGTGAGCGCGTTCTACAACTTTTTTCACTATAGATAGAGAGCAAGAATCTGTCAATTGTGTGATGTAAGGAAGGGGCAGGACTAGATAAGCACTAATTCTTTCTACCCTTCTCGAACCAAATTCTATGTTTTGGTTTCTTTCTTTTTATTTGTATGTGTGAGTGTGTTTGTGTGTATATGTATGTGTTTGTATGTATGTAGATATATGTATGTATGTATGTATGTATGTATGTATGTATGTATGTATGTATGTATGTATGTATGTATCTATGTATGTATGTATGTATGTATGTATGTATGTATGTATGTATGTATGTATGTATGTATGTATGTATGTATGTATGTATGTATGTATGTATGTATGTATGTATGTATGTATGTATGTATGTATGTATGTATGTATGTATATTGTTTTTGCTTTTATCAAATTTGTTGTGATAGTTATGTGTGTTGGTTCGAGATAAAATAAAAAATCAATCAATCAAAATGTCTCATTTATATTATATATACATTTTCTAAATGATGATCATTGCCCAAAGCTGTTGCCAAGTAAAATAATTGGGCTGTTGATGAGATCGCACTGGGTGAGGCTTGGCCATTGCACTTTGTTTGTGCCGACTCCTGTGAATGCCGAGCAAAAGGGAATGTTTTATTGTATAACTGCGTTAGAAGTAGGTCAACATGAAGGCTGATCTTTGAACCGGAAGGGAGGAGGCCTGCACTGAGAGCATATTGCAACATCCTGCATCTCTTGTTAGGTTATGCAGTATGATGCCGCAGGCCTCTTTGTCCCCCTCCCGTCGGGCAGACGCTACAGCTCTATCACATATCACCTAACCTATCTATCTATCACCTAACCCAACCCCCTCCAATGTACAGTAAATGACCAAGTATGGTTTCGTCAATATTCCAATGTACAGTTTTACTTGTACAGTTGTAGTGTCCCCCCCCACCCCTCCTACCCAACCCCCCCACCCAACCACCTCCAATGTACAGTCCCCCCCCCCACCCAACCCCCCCCGCCCCCACCCCACCTACCCAACCTCCTCCAATGTACAGTTTCTACGTCAAATGTATATACACTCTCTTTTCTAGACTATTTTTGTATCACAAACAGTACTGTATTTGCAAATCTGGTATGTCATAAATGTATAGATGTAGCAGTACTGTCTATCTGTATGTCGTGTATGTCATATATGTTATGATGAATTGAAAATGGGGGACCCTGATGTAAACAAGACGAAAGTCTTTCTCTGGTCTGCATCCCCTTAAAAATGTTATGTATTGAGCTGTACTGTACTGTACCCATTCTGCAATCTGTTAATAAAGTTTTCAATCAATCAATCAATCAATGCTCTACCTCTGGGTTTACTAAGAGTTTCTTACCCAGTGCTGTGCGCAGCCTGAATAACTCCAAAGGATAGATTTGTATATTATCCTATTTTATTTTGGTGTTATTAGTCAGGTTGTGGAAGTGCTGTTTCTGTGTGTCTGTGCATCACGCACTTTGATTATATGCACTTTTACTGAAAATTGTGCCCCTATGCATTATGCACTTTACTATGATATGCACTTTTAGGGGATGTTGATATCAACCTTAGCATTTGTCCTTTTATATTGTCTATGTTTTTATTTTTTATTCTGTACCGTTTCTACTCTGCTCCTGTATTGGATTAGTCGTAGACACAGTGTTTGCTCTGTATCTGTATTCCAATGTGGATTTGTCCAGACATGGCAAATAAAATCTCTGACTCTCTGACTCTGATGTTCTTTAGTCTATTTTCCTGAGTAATCATTACCTTGTTTCACTTGTGTTTCGTGATGATCTAATTAAACACCTTTGTTCATTGTGGACCTTCCTCATTCTTTAAATGTGATCTTCGTCATGAAGTAGATGTTCTGGTCCTACCTGTTTCTCAGTCCTCTCTGCTGCAGCCGACACCGTGTCGTGGCCTTTATGTTCATCCATGACGCACAGCAGACAGATACACTGCTGGTCCGTACGACAGTAGACCTCCAGCAGCTTGTTGTGACTAGAACACATCTTGTCCTGCAGTCGGGCCGTGGCTTTTACCAGCTTGTGCTTCTTCAACACAGGGATACTGTGGTGAGGTTGGAGGTGGGTCTCGCAGAAAGAAGCCAGACACACCAGGCAAGACATGAGGGCCTTGTGGCGTCTGGTTCCAGTGCAGAAATCACAGGCCACGTCTCCTGGTCCGGCGTAGGTCAGAGCAGCAGAGGCAGAAGCCTGCTGGCCCCCTGTCCTCTTCAGCTGCTCCACCACCTAGGAGGACAGAAGGAGGACGGCTCAGTCACTGATGAGCACAAAACAAGGAAAACAATACATCTGCAATGAGAAATTACACGTGTTTCTGTCTCTCTTCATGTACATGGGGGGAGGGGGGGTTCAGTACCGATACGCAAAACTGACCATCAGAGATATTTGTTGTTATTGAGTCTACTATTAGCATAAGTTACTTCATATTGCACACTGACCAAACACTTTAAATTCAATCAAAGAAATGTAGGCCTGGAGAAAAGTTCTGAAATGTGCAGGAACACTATGTATACAGGGGCATAGCAAGATCTTTCTGTGCCTTTTTCATTAATTCATTGATGATTGACACATCCATAGTAAAAATGAGGATTCGTATAGTTAGCATTGTTATTATTGCACATTCAAAAATGCCCTTATGTTTAAAATGTTCATAGAACAAAAAGCTCAATATCCTGCACAGGAAGAAAACACCTTTTTTAAACTTTTAAAACAAACCTTTCAGTAAAGACACTGAGAGCCCTCCCCCAGTTTTGGGCCATAGGTCATCTGTTCCCCTCTTAAACTGGTAAATGGTGCATTTATATAGTGCTTTTATCCAAAGCGCTTTACAATTTGTTCCTCACATTCTACCATTCACTCACACATTCACACACCGACGGCAGAGCCATGCAAGGTGCCAACCTGCTCATCGAGCCACCCACCTCCGCCAGCATGGTGTTTTTATTCAGTGCGGGCCTTGGATTGAAGCGCTGTCTGCACTGGGGACAGCTGTAGACTCCTTTATTCTCACCCTGGTCCCAGTAATCTCCAATACAGCTGCTGCAGTAACTGTGTCCACAGGGGATCGCGACTGGTTCCTTAAGAAGGTCCAGACAGATAGAACAGCAGAACTGGTCCTTGTCCAACACAACACCCTCCTGCTGGTCAGCCATTTTACCCACGTGTAACGGTTCTCAATTGGTCCGAGATTGAAGAGACTGCTGTCGACTATTTACTTCCTACAGAAGACACATCAAATACAATAACTGTAGTTTTCTGGTCACTGCACATCTTGCATACCTCAGCAGATAGCTACAAGACTGCTCTTTTTATAATGTCTCAATGACACAGTATTTATAAAAAAATACATGTATTATACAATCTCTACTTGCCAACACAATGTACCAGAACACAGTAGCCTATAACATACATTTGTAGGTCTATAAACCAAATTGGTAAACTTGCACAACCTGCTGGACATAGCAGGAAATGCAACTGGTACAATATATAACGTTGAAAATTGATTGATTGAAAACTTTAATAACAGATTGCAGAATGGGTACAATACAGTACAGCTCAATACACACAATTGTTAAGGGGATGCAGACCAGAGAAATACTTTCATCTTGTTTACATCAGGGTCCCCCATTTTCAATTCATAACATATATGACATACACGACATACAGTGTGTATTGAGCCGTACTGTATTGTACCCATTCTGCAATGTTAAATAAAGTTTTCATTCATTCATTCATTCACAGATACAGTACTGCTACATCTATACATTTATGACATACCAGATTTACAAATACAGTACAGTTTGTGATACAAAAATAGTCTAAAAAAAGAGAGTATATACATTTGACGTAGAAACTGTACATTTGGAGGTGGTTGGGTGGGCGGGTGGGGGAAACTGTACATTGGAATATCGACTAAACCTTACTTGGTCCCAAAAAGAGGGTCTCGTGTATTACTGGGTTAGGACATTTACTGTACATTGGAGGGGGTTGGGTTAGGACATTTATAGGGGCCAGTTTCGAATTGCAGTCAGTCTCCCGTAGGTGTTCTTTGAGAGTGGTTTTGAAAGTGGGTAGTGATTCACATTCCTTTACAGCTTTGGGTAGGGCGTTCCACATTGATGTGGCATAATTTCTAAACATGTTTAGTCCCTTGTTTGAGCCGAATCTGTGTTTAACATGATTTGTGGAACTCCCTCTGGCAAGGTTAGAAATTAAAAAGAAAATTCAAGGGCTTTTTTTGCCCCCTTAATTGATTTTCTGGGTTTTTTTTTTTTCGGGGGCACTGCATTTTTATGATAAACGGTAGGTGTGGGACGGTTCACAAAATGGACAGTTCGGTTCGTATCACGGTTTTGGGGTCACGGTTTTCGGTTCGGTTCGATATATGTTAATTTTTATAAAAAAAAAAAATAACACTCAAATCTAAACATGCTTCTCATTTATATATATATATATATATATATATATATATATATATATTAAAAAAAAAGTTTACAGTGTTACAGTGTTTACAGCCTTAAATAATGTTTGGCACACAAAGACCGAACTGACTGAAAAATATAGGCTACATTTGTCAAAGTATTAACTTAGATGCAAACAAACAATATGCTCAGCCAGCACTAGACTTTCCTTTCTTTAATATAAACACAAAAAAACAATGTCAACCATGTTTAAATTCCCTGATTGTCAGTTCTTAATGGAAAGATTCGTTTCCTGCTTGAAATTATTATGTATCTGTCTACATTTATTTAGACTAACATTATTTAAATATTGAGTGCAACTGTGGTGGATTACGTAATTCGTTGAGTTGGAACTATCTATGGGTTGGCGCCGGGTCCCCACGGACATTTTAGCGTGTGGCACCTTCAGCTCCGGTCACGTTAGGAGGAGTTCATAACATCAACAAGCAGCACGAAAGCGGCAATAGTCCCGGTTGCGTCAACATTTTAGGCAACCAACTTGTGTTCAGCGTTTCTCTGATTGGCCACGACGCCCATGTGACCACGGCAGCGCGAGAGAGCGGCAGTGCGGAAATAGGCTGCATTCTATTGCCATGCTCTGCGACAAACTCTAACCTTAACCAACTCCGAAACAATGCCTAAACTTAAACCTAACCTTAACCAACTCCGAAAGAATGCCTAAACTTAACCCTAACCTTAATGCCTAAACTTAACCGGCGAAAGAATGCACGTAAAAAAAAAAAAAAAAAAAAAAATTGAAGTGATTCGAACTTGTCACCAACGCACCGCAGGATCCACAGCAAGGCGGCGAACCAGTTGAGCTAACCGTCGATGTTAAAAGAGGGGGGATTACGGCTGCATAATGCCGCGGCAGAGCTCCGCGGGGGCGTGGCTAGGCGCAAGCTGGTTGCCTAAAATGATTAAGCGTCCCGGTTGGAGTTAGTAAAACACAGTTGTATGTTAGCCTTCTTGGATGTTGAATAAACGCCTATCATTGTCTTTAAACACCCCGCCTCTCAGACTCTCATTCCCTCCTCTGCTAGCTAGTAGCTACGGTAACATTTCATTGACTGTATTAGCTGGGGCTAGTGCTACTGTAACAAGTGCCTTGTTGCCTTGTATAGATAATTACACCCCATCACAAAATACACTTTCCACTAATAATCCTAAACGTTTTATTTTATTGATTTGAGTTGATTTCATTCCTTTCGTTTTGTTTTATTGCACTTTTGGGAGTTAAGGCTTTTATTTTGAAATCGACACACTTCCTTTCCGGAGCAGACATCCTGCCTGCTTCTTGGTTGATACGTCAGTCTCTCCGGAACTCAGAGAGGGTGAGGTCCTAGCTCTTATGTTCAATGATAGACTTCGGTCTCAAAGTTGTTAGAAGTTGTATGTTACAGGGCGGTTAGGTGGCGTAGCGGAGATTGCGTTCGTCACCAACCCCGGAGCTGTGAGCTTGATTCGCCTGTTTGAATCCAGCTCCGGGGTTGTCACCAGCTTGGCTGGCCGTTCACACTAATACAATTGGCAGTATTAGAGTGTGGGAGAAGCTGGCGGGGTGGGTCCGGGTCGTTGTAAACAGCGACTCCTACAGTTCGGTCGGGGCGCCTGCTAAGCGCGGATAGGACCTGAGGGGGGTAGTGTGATCCTTCCACACGCTACGCCCTCTCAGGGAGGATCCGCGCTGCCAGGTGAAAAGAAGCGGTGATTGGCTGGACGTGTGTCGGAGGAAGCACGTGGTAGCCTCCACTCTCCCAGATGATCTGACTGTGGGGGGTAAGTGCGCAGCGACCAGGAAGGGGATTGGGAATTGGCATACGACTAACATTGGGATGGGGAGAAAATCGGAGGAAAATGGAGGGGGAAAAAGATCAATAAAAAAAAATTGTATGTTACATTCCTAAACTGTAAAACGAGTTTGTAATGTAACTCCTGTTGATAATATGTACCTGTGCAATTGTTTGGTGGGAGTTTTGACTGGGTTAGGGAACTGTATAAATGCACATTAGTAGCCTAGCATGTAAGGAGGTTTGCACCCACGTGCGCTGGTGACATGGTAGTTAATGGAATCACGTCTTTTCCCAATTGTAGCTCACGTGCAGTGCAGGTGGCTGTTCCTAATGCTGGTGCAATGTGTTGAATTGTAATCTAACAGGAGGAAATAAAGATCATCAACAGTCATCCATGTCTGTCATCATTAATAAACAACGCCGTCAAGAGTACACCGGTCACACTACCATAGTTAAAACATGCGTTGTGTTGTACAAACTGCTAACGTTATGGCAAGATGTGTGTAGGCCTATGTAATGTTAATGGCTATGTTTTTAAAGTCGTAATGAAGATTGATTTATATTGTGCTTGCCATTTTTACACAAACTGACTAGCACCTGGCTGCAGTGCTGCTGCTGCTGCAGCCAGTGCTCACCTCTCCCGGCTCCACCAAATGATTTGAACCGTACGACACACAGACGAGACGCTCCATTACCGGATAAATATATATAATTAGTAAACTGTCTGGGGCATTTTGTGCCCCCCTTAACTGATTTTGGAGGGCATTTTGTCCATTTTCAAGGGCCCCTGTAAATGTCCTAACCCACCCCCCTCCAATGTACAGTAAATGACCAAGTATGGTCTTGTCAATATTCCAATGTACAGTTTTGCTTGTACAGTTGTACAGTGTCCCCCACCCACCCCTCCTACCCAACCCCCCACCCACCTCCAATGTACAGTCCCCCCCCCAACCCCCCCCCCCCCCCACCTACCCAACCTCCTTCAATGTACAGTTTCTACGTAAAATGTATATACTCGACTTTTTGTACCACAAACAGTACTGCATTTGCAAATCTGGTACGTCATAAATGTATAGATGTAGCAGTACTGTCTATCTGTATGTCATGTATGTCATATATGTTATGATGATTTGAAAATGGGGGACCCTGATGTAAACAAGACGAAAGTCTTTCTCTGGTCTGCATCCCCTTAACAATTGTATGTATTGAGCTGTACTGTACTGTACCCATTCTGCAATCTGTTAATAAAGTTTTCAATCAATCAATCACACACATCCACATGCACACTCTCACTTTAAACAAACACTCACCTTTAACATTCACTTTAGACACTTTTTAACACTACGCCATATTTGTAATCTATTTATTACAAAAAGATTTGCACTACATCCCTACCTATTATTATGATTTTTTTTATTAAGTTTGCATTTTGTACTTCATAGCTTGCATTTTGTACTACTTATAGTGTTGTGAAGGGCCAGATTAAACTGAGAATCTACCTTTATTGTTTGATATACTTTGTATATTATTTATATATATACACGGAATATCCCTTTACCTGCGTTCAGACCAGAGTAATATTCGCTCTCCTATTGGACAGCGCCCCCAGGCGCCAGCGCGCAAGCCCCCAACGGCAAGTTCAAAGACAACTGCAGGCATGTCAGGACATGCCCGGAGTCAGCGTAGTGATACCAGACAAGGACTGAGGTTGGGACTAGATATTCACTTAAGTATAAATACAGCGCAAGGTGCGCACACCGTGCCTCGTTCAGTACCTTACCCCACCTTCACCACGAGTCAACGTGCAGTGAAGTGAGCAACCTTGCGTCTAACAGAGCATTTAGAACCACGTGCGAATAGAATGGTAAAAGTGTCAGAGTTTAATGAAGTAACGTTGAGTTCGACTTAATCTAATGTGAAGTAAATAGTCGTTCATTTATTGTATATCGTGCGGCCACAGTTTGTCCGTGTGTAGCATTACCCAGCGGTTCGTCGTGTCTTTAGCTAGTGTACTTAACCAGGCTGTGTGGCCTAAATACGTCGCCCACACCCGAGGAGTCCTAGGCGGAGAACCGTTGGACATGTACACAGGAGAATCGGCGTCGGCGATTGCAGAGCCATTACTGGTTGGATTATATTGATTTGGAACGTGGTACCCGGAGAAGAGCATCGTTGATTTCCACTATCGTTTGGGATTCAACCTCGTGAGGATTACAACTCGGGCCGGCCTCGTGGACGGGGCTGGCTAGCTGTCATCAATGCTGTCGAGCATCTGGATTACAATTATTACTTTGCTGCTGATCAAGGGAGTTTACAAGAACCGACTCCTGTACCTGGAGTCTCTTTATTCCTCATTGAATCAGACGGAGTACCCGAACATTCCTCTACCCTCCAGGCCTTACACCCCCGGAGGGAACCCATTGTCTCCAGTCGGTACCAGTGTTGCCCTATATAGTTGCTACTATACGACAGGTGGTGTCAACTTAGACCCATCGTAGGATTCCTGCTATTCTTAGTGACTCATGCTCTTGACTGACTTTACGTATATTCTTCGCCATACAAGCGCAACCCTAATTCTCATTCTGTAACCTAATGTTGCCTAATAATAATAAATTACCCTCAAATACTATTTCTTTGTCAATGCCGTATTCTTGTGGGTGTTCACCATCTATATTTGATGTACTGTCTGGCCAGTAATTAAAGTACATAACTAGCAGTGGTTTAATCTATCACAATCTTTAATACAGTCAGGGTTTTGTAACCCCTCAGTTACATATAGGTTGTACTTTAATTTGTATATTGTATACTTTGTATAGTGTTTGGACTTTATTTTAAACTTTTTTACTGTATGAAGCACATTCTCAGGGGGCTGATTGATTGATTGATTGATTGATTGAAAACTTTATTAACAGATTGCAGAATGGGTACAATACAGTATGGCTCAATACACACAATTGTTAAGGGGATGCAAACCAGAAAAATACTTTCGTCTTGATTACATCAGGGTCCCCCATTTTTCAATTCATAATGACATTTATGACATACACAACATACAGAGATATACAGATATATATCATGACATTTATGACATACATGACATACAGGTAGGTATACAGTACTGTTACATTTGTGACATACAAAATATGCAAATATACAGTACTGTTAAACAGAGATCCTAACAGAAAATATATACATACGAGGGGGAGGAAACTGTACATTAGGAGGGGGTGGGTGGGTGGGAGGACTCATACAGAACCAAGCATTTCACTGTAATAATGTACTCCTATATGTGACAAATAAAACAAAACTTGAACTTGAACAAAGGTTTGCGTTTGCGGTGAACACAAATCTAACGTTTGAAATAGTTTGCAAACGTTTGCCTTGGTCGTTAAACTTCTACGCACCTCGGAATGGTTGTTAACGTTAAATTAAACAAAGAAAACTTCTGATTCACATTCAAGGTACTCAAACACTCTGATTGTCATCCAACATGGTAGGTGGCGCTGTCGCAAAAACACGCTGATCTCCTGGGCTGCAGTGCCACGTTGACATCAGTATCATGGCTTCCTGCTGTGAGTCATGTGGTCCTGCTGCTGCTGCAGTCCCGTTAATTTCGAACCCTGCCCTCTGGTGTTGTGGTATTCACTGACCTTTGGGAAGTATTTTGACATGTACATGGGTACCTTAGTCGTGTATTGTATCTTGTAGACCAGGCCCATTGCAAGTTGCTGTACTCTGTCGTCTACTCTAAGCCATCCTAGGTTGTCAAAGTGGGCAGGGGTGAGGTGGGTTCTAGGAGTCAGATCAAGCAGTAGTCTGACCAGTTTGTTTTGAAATGTTTGTATTAATTTAGTTTTTAACGCCTTTGAGGTGCTTTGGTACCATGAGGTGCAAGCATAGTCGTAGTACCCTTGAATGAGTTAATGAAAATAACATGTTTGCATTATGTATGGTGCCACATACCTACAGAGGACATCAAATACAATAACTGTAGTTTTCTGGTCACTGCACATATTGCATACCTGCATGTTGTACAACATAAAATAATAGTAGTATAGTATTTAATAGTATTTAATACTTGACAAAGATGAAGACACCCTGAAACCCGAACAACTGCCTCTTTGAACTGCTGCGGTCAGGCAAGCGATACCGGAGTCTTAAGGCGAGCACAGAAAGACTCAGAAGAAGCTTCTATCCCCAGGCCATCAGGCTGCTAAACGAACAATAAACACTATGCAACAACCATCAAATGCACACAGCACACACACCCACACACTCACTTAAACAAACAACACACTGCAGCACCCACTCTCCACACTTTAGATCACACAAACACACTTTATATTTATTGATAAAGGATTTGCACTACAACTCGTACACCTACTGTAAATTGTACCTAAATTGCACCTCATCCCATTTCTGCCTTGCACTATATAGTATTGTATATTAGTACACTGCACAGTATTGTATATTATATGGTAACTCAGTTACGTCTATTCTGCATCGAACATTGTACATATGTCTATACCAGGCCATGTGAGCGGCGCGGCGCGGGGCGCGGAGCGGGCCGTTTTGACGTGAGCGAGGAGTGGGTTTTAAAATTGGTCGGCGCGACGACCGGAGCGAGAGTTCTCCTCCGCTCCAAGCCGCTCAGGTCCGCTCCTCAGTGCGCACGGCACTGGTCTGGGAGGCGTCTACCAGACCAGGGCCCTGTTTCTTGTACGTGGTTCAACTAAGTCGATCAAGATGTCATTATCCAGCTTCAGTTAACCCGATGTTTGAAGCCGGGATTTTCCTGTTTCACAAAGGTGGATTCAGTCTCGTTAACTCAAGCCAGACTTGCGACTCAGGCTAAATGCGCGCGGCCGTTTTAGGTGAAAAGCCAGCACGTATCGATGGCAGAGATCCTGATTCTCAACGGCATTGATTGATTAATTGATTTAAGACTTTATTGACAGATTGCAATACGGCTCAATCGCCTCACCGACAAGTTAAATGCGTTATCTATAGGCTAATTCTAAGTCCCTCATTACCTCAATCAATCAGATTATATTTCTTTAAACTTGCCTGCTGGATTGAATAATCAAATGAGATCTTGCTAGCGAAAATAATTAGTTAACTGTTATACAGAATTACGATACGGCTCTCTTACCCATTGATTGATGTATAGTCAATCTTTAACTTATCTCCAATGTGGTCTAACGGGTTGTTCTTTTGACTTTCACACGGACGACCGGGGTTCGAGACCCTAGTCGTCTCCTACTTTTTGCAATATAGGAATAATTCAATTTGGTGCACGTTGAGAGCTATATAAAGAATACCATCCTCAATGCATGTAGATTTATAATATTTTAACTTAAAACCAGGCTACTTTGGCGTATAATCATTAATATTATATTCAAAAAAATCATATTGGAAACACCGGGATTTGAACCCCAGTCGCTGGGTTGGCAGGCTTGCGCACTACCGCTGGGCCACTGGGCCAGATGGGATAAATTCATTGTTTATACATTAATGAACGAGAGACCCGTGTTTAGAATATCCTTTGTTTTGAATGAAGTTTATCTCTTTATCCTCATTCATTAATGTGACGTCAACGGCTCATTCAATTTCTCAAATCCGTCAAACAGCGCATCTCATCAGACATCTTAATCCCAGTTACAATTAAAATAACCACATAATGTGTACATCGCACGAGCGAGCGCCACCGTCGCCACGGTATATATAACGTGCATTATTTAGGACAAAGTGAATTTAGTATCAGCATTTTGGATCTATTTTACACTTCAAAAGCCCCCTCTGGAAGAATGGAGCACAAAAACGTAATTCAGAATGGTATAATGCAGATCGTAGACTGTGGGAATAGTTTCAGGAAACGGGCTGTCACTTTCTTTGCGGGGGCGTGGCTCTGCGTGATCCGGCTAACTTGAACTTGAACTCTGCTTTCGACCAGGCTCAAACTTTTGGATATGTTGTCATGGTGATTTGGAAAATCCACGTACATGAAACCGGAAAGTCCGGCTAACCCAGTTATCCAGTTAAAGTTATCCGGCTAACTCAGTTATCCAGGTACAAGAAACAGGGCCCAGACCAGACGGCACCGGTCCACAATGCACCAGGCCATGTGAGATTGCACTTGCGTATATGCGCTTGTGTGTGTGTGTGTGTGTGTGTGTGTGCGTACGTGTGTGTGTATTTAACTGCGCGCGCGAGTGGGTGTGAGCGCACCACAGGTTCATCACCAAACCTCCCTTGCTGTGCACTAGGAGTCATGCACACACAAACTTCAAGTAAACACAAGTTGTCTGATTATTTTAAGTTTGCTTTTGTGTTTGTGTGTAAAACAATTTCTTTAATTGAATTAACTTAAACTAAAAGTAAATACAAACTAAATTAACAATGTAACTTACATTGTTAATTTAGTTTGTATTTACTTTTCTAGTTTAAGTTGATTCAATTAAAGAAATTGTAACTACTATTACATTTAAAACATTGTTTGTTTTTCAACCATATCTGTTGACAATATAATTTCTTTATATATTGAAGGCTACATCCTGCTACCTTTTTCAGCTTCTCTATTTCAAAAAAAATTAAAATCAGTTCCCTGCTTGTCAACAACAACGCTGCCCTTCATTAGGAATAGCTTCTTTCGCGGAAACACTGTCCAATAACGTGTCCACTCGCTTCAGAATGTACTATGATGATAAACACCTCCTCTTCGCGTCGCTGTTAGATCCTCGTTTCAAAACAGAGTGGATAATCCGTGATGAGTTGGTTTGTAATAAACTTGGAGAAATACGCGACCTCCTCGTCAAAGAAACAGAGGAGATGACCGCAGCAGTCGCTGGTGCTGGAGAGGCAGCAGGTCAACCCGAGTCCGACGGCGGAGAATCTGACGTGCCCGAAGAAATCAAGAGGCCTCGTATATTTGGATCATACTTCTCAGAGAATCAGCCCACGGGAGGAGGCAATGCGAAAACTGAAGTTGAAACCTACCTCTCGTCCCCAAGATCAAACCCTGACGATGTCAAAGATGTCATTGCATTTTGGAAACACAATTCCAAGTCCCTTCCACGCCTGAGTAAAGTTGCCCGCAAAGTGTTCAGTATTCCCAGTGGCTCTGCGAGCGCAGAGAGGGTGTTTTCCGCTGCTGGTTTGATGTCAAGAAATCACCGCATGAGTTTGAAGCCTCAGACATTGGCTAAACTCGTGTTCTTGAAAGTGAACTCAAAGATAATGTAGCTGCCGTGGCACTGCATGGCAGATATAGGCACATGAGCATTGTTTTATTTTGTTTAAAATGCACAAAGTGACAAAAACGAATAGCCTATAATATCCTACTTTATTGCAAAATGCAATAGGCCTGCCTAAAGTTAATGGCCATTATTTTTTATTTCATACATAAGAATGTAGCACTCTGTTTTAGATTTTATACATTTATATAAATGTAGCATATCCAACAGCACTTTTATATTGGTTGATTGTATTCGAGTTTTTCAAAGGCTATATGAAACTTGCACATTGAGTATTTCGTTTGTGTTTTACTGTGAGACACTTTGTAGACAGTTATGTCGAGTTATATTTTTATTTTCATAGGCATATTAGCTATGTGATTTCCTGAGTTCGTTTGATAACAAGCCTGTTGCATTAATTGTCTTCAGCATTTGCGGCGCGCTGAGCGGTGGGATCAACATGAGCAATTAGCGGAGCGGACCAAGCTTTAAAGAGCGAAGAGCGGATTTCTCACCCGCGCCGATCCGCTCACATGGTCTGGTCTATACTGAACACTGTGACCTCATTTTTTTTACTTCTAATTTACATGCTATACTATGTTATTTTATTTCATACTTATCTTGTCTCTGGAGCATAACAGTAAGAAGCATTTTGTATAAAAGTATTCTGTACCATGTACCATGACAACTATTAAAGAAACTTGAACTTGAAACAGAACAAGATAGCAACACTATGGTAACACATATATATATATATATATAATGCATATAATATAATACATATAATATGTAGTGAATGAGTGAAAACAAAGATGGCCGCTCAGCATGGTTGGTAAGACGCTGCCCTCTAGTGGCCGGCGATAAACTATTCACATTTAAACTTCCTTCCCCAAAATAACTAACTCCACGTTTCGCAATTATGCCACATCAATGTGGAACGCCCTGCCCACAGCTGTAAAGGAATGTGAATCACTACCCACCTTCAAAACCACTCTCAAAGAACACCTACAGTAGGCTGCCATTCGAAACTGGCCCCCGAGTGTAATGTCCAACCCCCCCCCCCCCCCTAAGTAGTAATAATAATAATGCACTTTATTTGTATAGCACCTTTCATACCCACTAGTCATTTTTACCCGAAGATTACTCTCTTTGCATAACAGGAAATCACACGGGACTAAAGGGACTAGACACGTTTCGCAATTATCATCAATGTGGAACGCCCTACCCAAAGCTGTAAAGGAATGTGAATCACTACCCACTTTAAAAAACACTCTCAAAAAACACCTACAGGAGACTGACTGAAATTCGAAACTGGCCCCTGTAAATGTCCGAACACAACCCCCTCCAATGTACAGTAAAAATGACCAAGTATGGTCTTGTCAATATTCCAATGTACAGTTTTGCTTGTACAGTTGTACAGTGTCCCCCACCCACCCCTCCTATCCAACCCCCCACCCACCCACTCCTACCCAACGCCCCTTATTTTTGGTTGCACGCAAACTGTCCAGGTTCTGATTTCATATACACACACACACACTACTAGGCTATACTACAGCGAGCCCCACTCATTTATATATAGTGCAAATTAAGTGTTCAAATGAAGGCATCCAATAATATATGAACCATTGTCTTACCTTAATGCAGATAAATGCGACGTTTCGTCTTGGTGAGAAAGACCGTTGAAAACAATGTACATACAGTAGCTCTAAAAAGTTTCCACGATTTGATGAACTCGGACTCTCATCATGTCCTCTTAGAGCAAGCCCTTGTTTGCCAAGATAAAACAACATACAGCCTCAGGTGGTCGGTAGTTATGCCTCTCCTCGCTTCTCTACAAAGCGATCGGCGGGCTGAAATTCAGAACACAGATGTTTGCTTTACTCTGCCTGCGGGATCAGGATGATCATGTGAATGATGTGATTGGCCACATTATTTAACCTGAGCCTATGCGTGATTGGTTACTGCCTGTACCTGGAATGTTAAACGCTGCCACCGATTGACACCTTCGTCGTTGACACCTCGGCCAGCGAGCCGGCCAATAGGGGGTATCTGCAGAGTTCACCTGTGTTCTTCTCAGTGAGTTCTTCAGTCTCTGAGTTCTCCTGTGACTTGCAGTCAAACTGGAAAAACTCACTGAAATGGCACTTGATTCAATTACAGAATTGCCCTTGTAAGTTTCACTGGCGTTTACTCCTGTTTTAAAATAACTATTATATTTTCTATCAATACCTGTGAGTTGATTTTAATATGTCATTAATCCCTGGGAAACGTATTGTTTTTCTGCAAAAAAACAAAACAAAAAAACATTTAATTAATGTATGGTGTTGTTGTCTTATTTAGCCTACTCTCACCGTCTTGTGCGCCCCTCCTTTAGTTTGTTTGTTTGTTTATTTACACATATAAAACAATTACATAATACAATACGATCCACAAAGGGATGTGTAGGAGAATTGCCTAAAACCCCTCTAGGGGCTTGCATGTGGCATTCACCAGGAAGCAAAATTACACTGATATTATATCAACATAAAATATTAACCCCCCCCCCCCCCCCCCAGGGGCGTATCTAGACCAAGCACTGTACTGGGGCACAGGGGGGCACACAGGGATATGAAGCGGGCACGCAATGCGTGCACGAAAATGAGTCTGATGAGTACTACCCCAAACTAAATTGCAGTAATTGATATATGGGTAAACCATAGAGTAATATACCATTGTGGCAACCTCAGTGCTCAACAAGTGATGTGTTTTTCCAAGAATACCAATACTCTTGGCCATTTTTATAGTGATATGAGGTTTCCATGATAGGGATTAATCAAGCAGAACACCAAGGAATCGTGTAGAACACACCCTATGGGATGTCATTGATCACTACTTTAGATGAGGAGTTAAAAATCACAGATTTGAGACCCAAAAAAATGAAATCTGTTTTTTTAATGTTTAGTGATAATTTGTTGCATTTAAACCAAATTGATAGTTTGTTAAATTCTTCACTTAAGACCCTAATGATGGTATCAGGATCTTTATGTGAATAGAATACACTTGTGTCATCTACATTAAAAATTTCTACAGCCTGTCTGAGACGTTAGGGAAGTCATTGATATATAACAAAAATTGCAAAGGCCCAAGAATTTAACCTTGGGGCAGACCGCAAAGTAAAGGAAGAAAAGGAGAATGTATCCGATACAGACTGATATCTCTTTAAGGTAACTGGTGAACCATAGCAGTGCATTGTTTTTTATATGTGAGAGCTTCTGCAGGAGGATATGGTGATTGACTGTATCAAATACCTTTGATAAGTCTAAAAAAAAAATACCTATAGTGTTTTCATTTGTCTTTAGCTTTGCATATTTCATTAATTAGATGTGTGATTGCCATATATGTTGAATGTTTCTTTCTGAACCCGTACTGGTGAGTGTAAATAATATTGTGCTTATTAAGATGTTCAATTCATCTTTTATAGACAAGCTTTTCAAGTATTTTTGACAAGGCAGGTATAGGATGGATATAGGTCTGTAATGGTTGAAGACGGCTGGGTCATCATCTTTATAAATAGGGATGATCTTAGCTATTTTATGTTCCTGTGGGACGATTCCCTTCTCCAGTGATATATTAAAAATATGAGATAATGGCTTCACAATGGATTCTTGAATGGATATCAGTAATCTACCTCCAATACCATCACAACCAGGAGAAGAGTCCCCCAGATTGATCAAGATCTCCCGAACCTCGTCCTAACCGGCAATAAATTAAAACTGTCATTGATTGGAGGATTCATAAACTGAAGGGGACTATGATTACTAAATGGAATCTTCAGCAGAGTTGGACCAACTTCTGAGAAAAAAACGATTAAAATGATTGGCAATTAATTGCGCGTCAGTGATAATACCCCCATCAACCTTAAATTCATTATAGGCAACTGATTACGTTTATTTCTTTTGGATAGAGTTAATTGTTCTCCATAAGAGAGTCATGCTATTTTTGTTTTTAGATAATTCCATATTGTAGTAATGTTTTTTAGCTCCTCTGATAATGTGGTTTAATTTATTTCTAGTAAATTGAGCAAGATAAAATGGTGTGGGACTGAGAAGATATTTTTTATACAATCTCTACATTTAGTATTTAGGGATTTGGTAATAGCTGGGGTTATCCATGGTTTGATCAGTTTATGATGAGGCTTGGGACTCAGATGCCTGTACAAGGGGAAAACACAGGTCATAGGCCTGGGTGAGACGTTCACAAAGTAAAATACTTTTTTGCATCAACAGAGTGGAGGATATCTGTGCATGGATACTCACCGACCACTAGTCCAAACCTGGTCAAACTAGCTTCTTAAAGTTTCTCTTATATTTAGGATAGAGTACTTCCAGTCAAACTGGAAAAACTCACTGAAATGGCACTTGGAGGGTGATTAAATTACAGAATTGCCCTTGTAAGTTTCACTGACGTTTACTCCTGTTTTAAAATAACTTATTTTCAAGTTCAAGTTCAAGTTCAAGTTCTTTAATAGTTGTCATACAGAAGTACAGAATACTTTCATACAAAATGCTTCTTACTGTTACGCTCCAGAGACTGTGCTAGACAAGATAGTATCAAATAACATAATAACATAATATAACATGAATTTAGAAGAAGAAAATGAGGTCACAGTGTTCGGTATAGACATATGTACAATGTTCTGAGTTACCATATAATATACAATACACAATACTATGCAGTGTACTAATGTACAGTACTATCTAGTGCAAAGCAGAAATGGGATGAGGTACAATTTTAGGTACAATTTACAGTAAGGTGTACGAGTTGTAGTGCAATCCTTCATCCATAAATATAAAGTGTGGGGAGTGGGTGCTACAGTGTGTTTGTTTAAAGTGGGTGTGTGCTATAAAGTGTGTGGAGTGGGTGCTACAGTGTGTTTGTTTAAAGTGAGTGTGTGCGTGTGGATGTGTGTGCTATGTGTGTTTGGTGGTTGTTGTTGTGTAGTGTTCATTCATTGTTCGTTTAGCAGCCTGATGGCCTGGGGATAGAAGCTACTTCTGAGTCTTTCTGTGCTCGCCTTGAGACTCCTGTATCGCTTGCCTGACGGCAGCAGTTCAAAGAGGCAGTTGTTCGGGTGGCTCGAGTCCTTAATAATTCTCTTAGCCTTCCCCTTGCAACGCTTGTAGTAAATGTTCTGGAGGGTGGGGAGCCCCCCTCCAATTGTGCGTTCGGCTGAACGTGTCACTCTTTGTAGTCTGCTTTGGTCTTTTGCAGTGCTATTCCCAAACCAGGAGGTGATGTTGCCGGTCAAGATGCTCTCTATTGTACATGAGTAGAAGTTCTTAAGGATCTTCTGGCTGACTTGGAACTTCCTTAGGCGCCTGAGGAAGTAGAGGCGTTGTCGTGCCTTCTTCACCACACTGTTAATGTGTGTGGTCCATGTCAAGTCCTCGGATATGTAGGCTCCGAGGTACTTGAAGCTGTTGACTCTCTCAACCGGTGCCCCGTCGATGCTGAGGGGGCTGTAGTCCTTGACCCCCGACCTCCTGAAGTCCACAATCATCTCCTTTGTTTTGCTGACGTTCAGGGAGAGGCTGTTTTCCTGGCACCATCCCGCCAGGACCTTGACCTCTTCCAGGTAGGCCCTCTCGTCGTTGGCAGAGATCAGGCCCACCACCACTGTGTCGTCAGCAAATTTGACGATTGTATTGCTACTCCGCTACAATACCTGCGAGTTGATTTTAATACGTCATTAATCCATGGGAAACGTTATTGTTTTATTGTCTTATTTGGCCTACTCTCAGCGTTGATTGATTGATTGATTGAATTGATTGAAAAGTTTATTAACAGATTGCAGAATGGGTACAGTACAGTACAGCTCAATACATACAATTGTTAAGAGGATGCAGACCAGAGAAAGACTTTCGTCTTGTTTCCATCAGGGTCCCCCATTTTCAATTCATCATATGACACACACGACATACAGATAGACAGTACTGCTACATCTATACATTTATGACATACCAGATTTTCAAATACAGTACTGTTTGTGATACTAAAAAAATCCAGAAAAATAGTGTATATACATTTGACATAGAAACTGTGCATTGGAGGAGGTTGGGTAGGTGGGGTGGGCTGTACGCGTGTAGCTTAATCCCAGCGGAAGAGTGCAAGAGCGCTTCCGCATTTTGCCCTGATTGGCCGCGGTAACGCCCTCCAAATGCGCATTTTCTTTCCCCCCGCTCAGACGCCGAAATGGAATGCATGTAGTACATTGCAACACAACGCAGCATTTCCGCGTACATTGCAACATAACACAACGCAGCTGTCAACTGTACTTTACATATTATCCAAACGAGGACCACATAATGTTATTTCCCTGTACATTGTAACGTTAACACAACGCAGCTGTCAACTGTACTTTACATATTATGGAATACATGTATATTATCGCGACACGATTCACTCGCAACGCCATAATGTTATTTCCCTGTACATTGTAACAATAACACAACGCAGCTGTCAACTTTACTTTGTAACATTGTTTTTTCGGTCATTCATAAAATTGATTGAATGAAATTGATTGAATGAAAATAACAGATTGCAGAATGGGTACAATACAGTACGGCTCAATACACACAATTGTTAAGGGGATGCAGACCAGAGAAAGACTTTCGTCTTGTTTACATCAGGGTCCCCCATTTTCAATTCATCAGGACATATATGACATACAGATAAACTGACAGCCCTAATTACAACCTTTATTTAATAGTTAATATTTTGATAAAAGGTAATTTACTATATTTGTATGGCATTTACACTTAAAGTAGAAAAACAAAAGTAATCTGTAAAATAATAGTGAATTTCCTGTGAAAAAACATTTATTTTTTACAGTACGTTACACACACAAATGCTACATTATGACAAATGTTACAAAGAAAGTATATTTAGATTCAAAGACTATTTTAATAGCTTTCTTTGAATACACGGTTTCTCTCCTGTGACGTACAAATGTTCAACAAAACCATCAACATTGACTCAGCTAGACCTCTTTGTTATATCTGCAGCGCTAACAGAAATAAAAACAACCCAGGCCTATGTTAAAGTGCAGCTTGGCTTAGGATAATGTCTTGTATGAACTACCAGTAATATAAATCATATTAGGAAAATGTACTCTGTCGTCTACTCTAAGCCATCCTAGGTTGTCTAAGTGGGCAGGGGTGAGGTGGGTTCTAGACCCATGTTACTGACCAGACACTCTATATCAGTGATGGCTGTTTACTGCAGAGTGGAGGGACTGAGAGACCCATGTTACTGACCAGACACTCTATATCAGTGATGTCTGTTTACTGCAGAGTGGAGGGACTGAGAGACCCATGTTACTGACCAGACACTCTATATCAGTGATGTCTGTTTACTGCAGAGTGGAGGGACTGAGAGACCCATGTTACTGACCAGACACTCTGTATCAGTGATGTCTGTTTACTGCAGAGTGGAGGGACTGAGAGACCCATGTTACTGACCAGACACTCTATATCAGTGATGTCTGTTTACTGCAGAGTGGCAGCGCTAACAGAAATAAAAACAACCCAGGCCTATGTTAAAGTGCAGCTTGGCTTAGAGGATATGCCATGCCTCCCACCCACAAAGCAGGCAACTCCTTGGATCTCATATTTTCCCGTAACTCCAGCATCATTAACACCACGGTAACTCCCCTACATGTATCTGACCATTCCTTCATATCCTTCTCACTAACTCTCATGCTTAACCGAAAAGTCTTCACCCCAACTCAAACCGTCTCACTCAGACGCAACCTGCCCTCCCTATCCCCCTCCACCCTCTCCTCTGACATAATATCCGCTCTACCTTTGAGTGACACCTTCTCTGCTCTCCCCACAGAGATGGCAACCTCCACCCTCCTCTCAGCCCTTGCAACCTCCTTCAACAAGCTCTGTCCCCTCGTTGAGAAACCTGCCCGCCGTTCCCCACCCAGTCCATGGCTGACGGATGCAGTGAGAGAACAAAGACAGGTCCTGAAAGCGGCTGAGAGGAAGTAGATGTGCTGACATCGACACATATCACAACCTCTTGTTAACATTCTCCAAAACCATTACTAATGCCAAAGCTTCTTTCTTTCACCATAGGATCGAGGCCTCTGCCAAGAATCTTCGCAAACTGCATGCTACCATGTCCTCCCTCCTCACCCCCCCCCCCCCCACCTCCTCCTCCCTCATCTTTTTCTGCCGAAGACTTTGCGATCTTCTTTGAGGAAAAAGTGGAGAACATCCGCAGCTCCTTCTCCCAACCCCCACCCATTCCAAACGCTGAATCGAGAACCTCATCCTTCACTCTGTCATCTTTCTCTCCCATTACAGAAGTCGAGACCCTGACACTGGTAACGTCGAACCGTCCGACTACATGCCAGCTGGACCAGCTACCCTCCCCACTCCTCCAGACCATAGCACCGGACATCCTCCCATTCCTAACTGCAACCATCAACTCCTCACTCAACTCGGGGGTGGTCCCCACCTCCCTAAAACAAGCCAGAGTCACGCCCCTCATAAAAAAACCAACCCTGAACCCCACCGTCATAGCCAACTATCGCCCTGTCTCTCTTCTCTCCTTCCTTTCTAAAACACTTGAACGTGCTGTATCCAACCAACTTACTGCTTATCTCTTACAGAATGACCTCCTAGACCCCAATCAGTCTGGCTTCCGGACTGGCCACTCCACAGAAACGGCGCTCATTGCGGTCACAGAGGCACTTCACTTAGCAAAAGCGAAAGGCCTCTCCTCTGTCCTGATTCTCCTAGATCTATCTGCAGCCTTCGACACAGTCAACCATCAGATCCTCCTCGCGGCCCTCGCAGGAATGGGAGTGGCTGGATCTGCGCTGACATGGCTGACATCATACCTCAATGACCGCTCCTACCAAGTGTCATGGAGAGGGACTCTGTCGGCCACCCGCCCCCTCCGGACGGGTGTCCCCCAGGGCTCGGTCCTAGGACCCCTTCTCTTCTCCCTCTACACTAAATCACTGGGTAACATTATCACGTCTCATGGCTTCTCATATCATTGTTATGCCGATGATACTCAACTCTTCCTCTCCTTCCCTCCCTCAGATATCCACGTCTCTGAGCGGATCTCGGCCTGTCTGTCCGACATCTCCGCCTGGATGACGACCAACCACCTCAAACTGAACCTAAGCAAAACAGAATTGCTCCACCTGCCGGCCAAATCCTCCCCCCTGACCGACCTCTCCATCACAGCCGAGAATGCAGCTGTGACCGCGTCGCCGACCGCCAAGAACCTTGGTGTTGTCCTCGACGACCAGTTGAACTTCTCTGCTCACATCGCAGCGACAACCAGAACCTGCAGATTCCTCCTGAGCAACGTCAGAAGGATACGCCCCTTCCTGACAAAAGAAGCCACCCAACTCCTCGTCCAATCAACAGTCATCTCCCGCCTCGACTACTGCAACGCACTGCTAGCTGGCCTCCCGGCCACTGCCACCAAGCCTCTTCAACTCATTCAAAATGCAGCGGCCTGCCTGATCTCAAACCTACCGAAGTCCGCCCATGTCACCCCACTTCTTAGGGACCTGCACTGGCTCCCCATTGCTGCACGTATCCGCTTCAAGGCCCTCGACCTAGCATACCGTGCGGCAAAGGGAACCGCTCCCGCCTACCTCCGGTCAATGGTCTCTAACTACACACCCTCAAGACCCCTACGCTCTGCATCTTCTGGCCGCCTCAGATCTACTCCTATCCAAGCTCCCGGAGGGTCATCAAAGAGAAGCCGCCTATTCTCAGTCCTTGCCCCCACAATGGTGGAATGAACTACCCATCCCAGTTAGGACAGCCGAATCCCGTCCAATCTTTCGCCGTCGACTAAAGACTCACTTCTTCAACCATTATCTGAAATGATAAAAAAAAAAAAAATAAAAAATCTAACCCCGACTAACCTTAATGTCATGCACTTGTCCTAATAAACTAACCTACACTGTAACACGCAACACTTTGATGAACATTGTTACTCAGCTGATAGAGTTATACCCTTCTTGCTGTCTTGTCGCACAGAACTTGTAAGTCGCTTTGGATAAAAGCGTCAGCTAAATGACTAAATGTAAATGTAAATGTAAATGTGATCGCCTGCTGCGTCCATCGCGTGTATATATGTGTGCTAATATGGCGCGTTAGCGTTAATATGTGATTAATATGAACCAAAGCGTCGAACCAATTGTTAAGGGGATGCAGACCAGAGAAAGATTTTCGTCTTGTTTACATCAGGATCCCCCATTTTCAATTAATCATAACATATATGACACACACGACATACAGAGTACTGCTACATCTATACATTTATGACATACCAGATTTGCAAATACAGTACTGTTTGTGATACAAAAAGAGTCCAGAAAAGAGAGTATATACATTTGACGTAGAAACTGTACATTGGAGGAGGTTGGGTAGGTGGGGTGGGGGGGGGGGGGGGGGGGGGGGACTGTACATTGGAGGTGGTTGGTGGGGGGGGGGGGGGGGCATTCACCAGGAAGCAAAATTACACTGATATTATATCAACATAAAATATTAACCCCCCCCCCCCCCCCCCCCCCCCCCCAGGGGCGTATCTAGACCAAGCACTGTACTGGGGCACAGGGGGGCACACAGGGATATGAAGCGGGCACGCAATGCGTGCACGAAAATGAGTCTGATGAGTACTACCCCAAACTAAATTGCAGTAATTGATATATGGGTAAACCATAGAGTAATATACCATTGTGGCAACCTCAGTGCTCAACAAGTGATGTGTTTTTCCAAGAATACCAATACTCTTGGCCATTTTTATAGTGATATGAGGTTTCCATGATAGGGATTCATCAAGCAGAACACCAAGGAATCGTGTAGAACACACCCTATGGGATGTCATTGATCACTACTTTAGATGAGGAGTTAAAAATCACAGATTTGAGACCCAAAAAAATGAAATCTGTTTTTTTAATGTTTAGTGATAATTTGTTGCATTTAAACCAAATTGATAGTTTGTTAAATTCTTCACTTAAGACCCTAATGATGGTATCAGGATCTTTATGTGAATAGAATACACTTGTGTCATCTACATTAAAAATTTCGACAGCCTGTCTGAGACGTTAGGGAAGTCATTGATATATAACAAAAATTGCAAAGGCCCAAGAATTTAACCTTGGGGCAGACCGCAAAGTAAAGGAAGAAAAGGAGAATGTATCCGATACAGACTGATATCTCTTTAAGGTAACTGGTGAACCATAGCAGTGCATTGTTTTTTATATGTGAGAGCTTCTGCAGGAGGATATGGTGATTGACTGTATCAAATACCTTTGATAAGTCTAAAAAAAAATACCTATAGTGTTTTCATTTGTCTTTAGCTTTGCATATTTCATTAATTAGATGTGTGATTGCCATATATGTTGAATGTTTCTTTCTGAACCCGTACTGGTGAGTGTAAATAATATTGTGCTTATTAAGATGTTCAATTCATCTTTTATACCTCTTTTATAGACAAGCTTTTCAAGTATTTTTGACAAGGCAGGTATAGGATGGATATAGGTCTGTAATGGTTGAAGACGGCTGGGTCATCATCTTTATAAATAGGGATGATCTTAGCTATTTTATGTTCCTGTGGGACGATTCCCTTCTCCAGTCATATTTAAAAATATGAGATAATGGCTTCACAATGGATTCTTGAATGGATATCAGTAATCTACCTCCAATACCATCACAACCAGAGAAGAGTCCCCCAGATTGATCAAGATCTCCCGAACCTCGTCCTAACCGGCAATAAATTAAAACTGTCATTGATTGGAGGATCATAAACTGAAGGGGACTATGATTACTAAATGGAATCTTCAGCGAGTTGGACCAACTTCTGAGAAAAAAACGATTAAAATGATTGGCAATTAATTGCGCGTCAGTGATAATACCCCCATCAACCTTAAATTCATTATAGGCAACTGATTACGTTTATTTCTTTTGGATAGAGTTAATTGTTCTCCATAAGAGAGTCATGCTATTTTTGTTTTTAGATAATTCCATATTGTAGTAATGTTTTTAGCTCCTCTGATAATGTGGTTTAATTTATTCTAGTAAATTGAGCAAGATAAAATGGTGTGGGACTGAGAAGATATTTTTTATACAATCTCTACATTAGTATTTAGGGATTTGGTAATAGCTGGGGTTATCCATGGTTTGATCAGTTTATGATGAGGCTTGGGACTCAGATGCCTGTACAAGGGGGAAAACACAGGTCATAGGCCTGGGTGAGACGTTCACAAAGTAAATACTTTTTTGCATCAACAGAGTGGAGGATATCTGTGCATGGATACTCACCGACCACTAGTCCAAACCTGGTCAAACTAGCTTCTTAAAGTTTCTCTTATATTTAGGATAGAGTACTTCCAGTCAAACTGGAAAAACTCACTGAAATGGCACTTGGAGGGTGATTAAATTACAGAATTGCCCTTGTAAGTTTCACTGACGTTTACTCCTGTTTTAAAATAACTTATTTTCTATCAATACCTGCGAGTTGATTTTAATACGTCATTAATCCATGGGAAACGTTATTGTTTTATTGTCTTATTTGGCCTACTCTCAGCGTTGATTGATTGATTGAATTGATTGAAAAGTTTATTAACAGATTGCAGAATGGGTAACAGTACAGTACAGCTCAATACATACAATTGTTAAGAGGATGCAGACCAGATAAAGACTTTCGTCTTGTTTCCATCAGGGTCCCCCATTTTCAATTCATCATATGACACACACGACATACAGATAGACAGTACTGCTACATCTATACATTTATGACATACCAGATTTTCAAATACAGTACTGTTTGTGATACTAAAAAAATCCAGAAAAATAGTGTATATACATTTGACATAGAAACTGTGCATTGGAGGAGGTTGGGTAGTTGGGGGGTGGGCTGTACGCGTGTAGCTTAATCCCAGCGGAAGAGTGCAAGAGCGCTTCCGCATTTTGCCCTGATTGGCCGCGGTAACGCCCTCCAAATGCGCATTTTCTTTCCCCCCGCTCAGACGCCGAAATGGAATGCATGTAGTACATTGCAACACAACGCAGCATTTCCGCGTACATTGCAACATAACACAACGCAGCTGTCAACTGTACTTTACATATTATCCAAACGAGGACCACATAATGTTATTTCCCTGTACATTGTAACGTTAACACAACGCAGCTGTCAACTGTACTTTACATATTATGGAATACATGTATATTATCGCGACACGATTCACTCGCAACGCCATAATGTTATTTCCCTGTACATTGTAACAATAACACAACGCAGCTGTCAACTTTACTTTGTAACATGTTTTTTCGGTCATTCATAAAATGATTGAATGAAATTGATTGAATGAAAATAACAGATTGCAGAATGGGTACAATACAGTACGGCTCAATACACACAATTGTTAAGGGGATGCAGACCAGAGAAAGACTTTCGTCTTGTTTACATCAGGGTCCCCCATTTTCAATTCATCAGGACATATATGACATACAGATAAACTGACAGCCCTAATTACAACCTTTATTTAATAGTTAATATTTTGATAAAGGTAATTTACTATATTTGTATGGCATTTACACTTAAAGTAGAAAAACAAAAGTAATCTGTAAAATAATAGTGAATTTCCTGTGAAAAAACATTTATTTTTTACAGTACGTTACACACACAAATGCTACATTATGACAAATGTTACAAAGAAAGTATATTTAGATTCAAAGACTATTTTAATAGCTTTCTTTGAATACACGGTTTCTCTCCTGTGACGTACAAATGTTCAACAAAACCATCAACATTGACTCAGCTAGACCTCTTTGTTATATCTGCAGCGCTAACAGAAATAAAAACAACCCAGGCCTATGTTAAAGTGCAGCTTGGCTTAGGATAATGTCTTGTATGAACTACCAGTAATATAAATCATATTAGGAAAATGTACTCTGTCGTCTACTCTAAGCCATCCTAGGTTGTCTAAGTGGGCAGGGGTGAGGTGGGTTCTAGACCCATGTTACTGACCAGACACTCTATATCAGTGATGGCTGTTTACTGCAGAGTGGAGGGACTGAGAGACCCATGTTACTGACCAGACACTCTATATCAGTGATGTCTGTTTACTGCAGAGTGGAGGGACTGAGAGACCCATGTTACTGACCAGACACTCTATATCAGTGATGTCTGTTTACTGCAGAGTGGAGGGACTGAGAGACCCATGTTACTGACCAGACACTCTGTATCAGTGATGTCTGTTTACTGCAGAGTGGAGGGACTGAGAGACCCATGTTACTGACCAGACACTCTATATCAGTGATGTCTGTTTACTGCAGAGTGGCAGCGCTAACAGAAATAAAAACAACCCAGGCCTATGTTAAAGTGCAGCTTGGCTTAGAGGATATGCCATGCCTCCCACCCACAAAGCAGGCAACTCCTTGGATCTTATATTTTCCCGTAACTCCAGCATCATTAACACCACGGTAACTCCCCTACATGTATCTGACCATTCCTTCATATCCTTCTCACTAACTCTCATGCTTAACCGAAAAGTCTTCACCCCAACTCAAACCGTCTCACTCAGACGCAACCTGCCCTCCCTATCCCCCTCCACCCTCTCCTCTGACATAATATCCGCTCTACCTTTGAGTGACACCTTCTCTGCTCTCCCCACAGAGATGGCAACCTCCACCCTCCTCTCAGCCCTTGCAACCTCCTTCAACAAGCTCTGTCCCCTCGTTGAGAAACCTGCCCGCCGTTCCCCACCCAGTCCATGGCTGACGGATGCAGTGAGAGAACAAAGACAGGTCCTGAGAGCGGCTGAGAGGAAGTATAGAAAGTCACGCCTCACTGCTGACATCGACACATATCACAACCTCTTGTTAACATTCTCCAAAACCATTACTAATGCCAAAGCTTCTTTCTTTCACCATAGGATCGAGGCCTCTGCCAAGAATCTTCGCAAACTGCATGCTACCATGTCCTCCCTCCTCACCCCCCCCCCCCCACCTCCTCCTCCCTCATCTTTTTCTGCCGAAGACTTTGCGATCTTCTTTGAGGAAAAAGTGGAGAACATCCGCAGCTCCTTCTCCCAACCCCCACCCATTCCAAACGCTGAATCGAGAACCTCATCCTTCACTCTGTCATCTTTCTCTCCCATTACAGAAGCCGAGACCCTGACACTGGTAACGTCGAACCGTCCGACTACATGCCAGCTGGACCAGCTACCCTCCCCACTCCTCCAGACCATAGCACCGGACATCCTCCCATTCCTAACTGCAACCATCAACTCCTCACTCAACTCGGGGGTGGTCCCCACCTCCCTAAAACAAGCCAGAGTCACGCCCCTCATAAAAAAACCAACCCTGAACCCCACCGTCATAGCCAACTATCGCCCTGTCTCTCTTCTCTCCTTCCTTTCTAAAACACTTGAACGTGCTGTATCCAACCAACTTACTGCTTATCTCTTACAGAATGACCTCCTAGACCCCAATCAGTCTGGCTTCCGGACTGGCCACTCCACAGAAACGGCGCTCATTGCGGTCACAGAGGCACTTCACTTAGCAAAAGCGAAAGGCCTCTCCTCTGTCCTGATTCTCCTAGATCTATCTGCAGCCTTCGACACAGTCAACCATCAGATCCTCCTCGCGGCCCTCGCAGGAATGGGAGTGGCTGGATCTGCGCTGACATGGCTGACATCATACCTCAATGACCGCTCCTACCAAGTGTCATGGAGAGGGACTCTGTCGGCCACCCGCCCCCTCCGGACGGGTGTCCCCCAGGGCTCGGTCCTAGGACCCCTTCTCTTCTCCCTCTACACTAAATCACTGGGTAACATTATCACGTCTCATGGCTTCTCATATCATTGTTATGCCGATGATACTCAACTCTTCCTCTCCTTCCCTCCCTAAGATATCCACGTCTCTGAGCGGATCTCGGCCTGTCTGTCCGACATCTCCGCCTGGATGACGACCAACCACCTCAAACTGAACCTAAGCAAAACAGAATTGCTCCACCTGCCGGCCAAATCCTCCCCCCTGACCGACCTCTCCATCACAGCCGAGAATGCAGCTGTGACCGCGTCGCCGACCGCCAAGAACCTTGGTGTTGTCCTCGACGACCAGTTGAACTTCTCTGCTCACATCGCAGCGACAACCAGAACCTGCAGATTCCTCCTGAGCAACGTCAGAAGGATACGCCCCTTCCTGACAAAAGAAGCCACCCAACTCCTCGTCCAATCAACAGTCATCTCCCGCCTCGACTACTGCAACGCACTGCTAGCTGGCCTCCCGGCCACTGCCACCAAGCCTCTTCAACTCATTCAAAATGCAGCGGCCCGCCTGATCTCAAACCTACCGAAGTCCGCCCATGTCACCCCACTTCTTAGGGACCTGCACTGGCTCCCCATTGCTGCACGTATCCGCTTCAAGGCCCTCGACCTAGCATACCGTGCGGCAAAGGGAACCGCTCCCGCCTACCTCCGGTCAATGGTCTCTAACTACACACCCTCAAGACCCCTACGCTCTGCATCTTCTGGCCGCCTCAGATCTACTCCTATCCAAGCTCCCGGAGGGTCATCAAAGAGAAGCCGCCTATTCTCAGTCCTTGCCCCACAATGGTGGAATGAACTACCCATCCCAGTTAGGACAGCCGAATCCCGTCCAATCTTTCGCCGTCGACTAAAGACTCACTTCTTCAACCATTATCTGAAATGATAAAAAGAAAAAAAAAAAAAAAAAATCTAACCCCGACTAACCTTAATGTCATGCACTTGTCCTAATAAACTAACCTACACTGTAACACGCAACACTTTGATGAACATTGTTACTCAGCTGATAGAGTTATACCCTTCTTGCTGTCTTGTCGCACAGAACTTGTAAGTCGCTTTGGATAAAAGCGTCAGCTAAATGACTAAATGTAAATGTAAATGTAAATGTGATCGCCTGCTGCGTCCATCGCGTGTATATATGTGTGCTAATATGGCGCGTTAGCATTAATATGTGATTAATATGAACCAAAGCGTCGAACCAATTGTTAAGGGGATGCAGACCAGAGAAAGATTTTCGTCTTGTTTACATCAGGATCCCCCATTTTCAATTAATCATAACATATATGACACACACGACATACAGAGTACTGCTACATCTATACATTTATGACATACCAGATTTGCAAATACAGTACTGTTTGTGATACAAAAAGAGTCCAGAAAAGAGAGTATATACATTTGACGTAGAAACTGTACATTGGAGGAGGTTGGGTAGGTGGGGTGGGGGGGGGGGGGGGGACTGTACATTGGAGGTGGTTGGTGGGGGGGGGGGGGGGGGGGGGGGGGGGGTTGGGTAGGAGGGGTGGGTGGGTGGGGGTCACTGTACAACTGTACAAGCAAAACTGTACATTGGAATATTGACAAAACCATACTTGGTCATTTACTGTACATTGGAGGGGGTTGGGTTAGGAAAGTGGGTAGTGATTCACATTCCTTTACGGCTTTGGGTAGGGCGTTCCACATTGATGTGGCATAATTGTGAAACGTGTTTAGTCCCTTGTTTGAGCCGAATCTGGGTTTAACATGATTTGTGGAGCTCCCTCTGGTGTTGTGATTGGTGGAATGAACTACCCACCCCAGTTAGGACAGCCGAATCACGTCCAATCTTTCGCCGTCGACTAAAGACGCACTTCTTCAACCATTATCTGAATTAAAAAAAAAACTATAAAAAAAAAAAAAAATCTAACCCTAACTAACCTAACTTGTCCTAATAAACTAACCTACACTGTAGCACTCAACACTTTGATGAACATTGTTACTCAGCTGATAGAGTTGTGCCCTTCCTGATGGCTTGTCGTACAGAACTTGTAAGTCGCTTTGGATAAAAGCGTCTGCTAAATGACTAAATGTAAATGTAAAATGTAAATGTATTCATGACCTTTGGGAAGTATTTTGACATGTACATGGGTACCTTGGTCGTGTAGTGTATCTTGTAGAACAGGCTCATTGCAAGTTGCTGTACTCTGTCGTCTACTCTAAGCCATCCTAGGTTGTTAAAGTGGGCAGGGGTGAGGTGGGTTCTAGGAGTCAGGTCAAGCAGTAGTCTGACCAGTTTTTTTTTAGATGTTTGTAATTTTGTTTTTAGTGCCTTTGAGGTGCTTTGGTACCATGAGGTGCAAGCATAGTCGTAGTACCCTTGAATGAGTGCTCCTGCCAGAGTCTTCTGGGTATTCTTGTTTACCAGAGAGGAGATCCGGTACAAGAATCGAGTTTGTTTGTTGACTTTTTATATTAAAAGAAAACAATAAAGAAAAACCAATAAACCCCATAACACACAAAACAAAAAACCCATCCCTAACATCACCACCCTATCCAAACCTAATCTCTGAGTCACTCATTGCCTCCTGTGGGCTGACTCTGGCCTTCTTGATCACTCACAGCCCCCTTCCCTAACTCTCTTACTTGATCACTCACAGCCCCCTTCTCTAACTCTCTTACTACTTCCCCCCATATCAACCCCTTCATACCCATGTGTTGTACTGCTACTTTAACTATTAACTTGATCATATCCGTTTTACTGCTAACCATCGCTGTTGCATTTACTACTCCTGCCACAAAGGCCACTACATTCAACTTCTCCCCCCACACCCTCTCTTTCTCCCCCTGTACTTCCTCTACTGACAAATGCCTTTTTCTAAAACCCTGTTCCCTATCTTGCTTTCCCTGATCCTCCTGTACTACCCTTACTGCCAAATGCCCTTCTCTAAACCCCTGTCCCTTATCTTGCTTTCCCTGTCCTACATTCCTAGCTGCCTCTGCATACGATATCCTATCTTCCCTTCTCACCTGCTGGACCACTACCTCTTGTTTCATCGCCTCACAACCCCAATACGCTACACTATGCTCCTTACCACAATTACAACACTTCGGCTCCACTCCCTGTTCACATTTCCCATATTCATGCCCCCCACTGCATCTAGCACATCTCTGCTCCTTCCTACATGACTTGGCTATATGTCCAAATTCTTGGCACTTGAACGGTTTCGGCACAAACTCCCTAACCCTATATACCATATACCCTATAAATATCTCTTTCAGACTAACCTCATCTTCAAACTGAATTACTATCGTCTCTGTCTCCTTCTCGGCTCCTCTCTTCATCCTTTCCGCACTCTTAACTTTCCCATTACGTTTATCACTCTTCAAATCTCCTACCAGCTGCTCTATACTAACCTTGATTGGAATTCCAGTAATTACCCCCTTGCAACCACCATCCCTTTTCTCCCCTACTCTCACTACTCTATAGATATTAACTTTACAAATGCTCCTCATTTCCCTTACCTTCTCTACCTGCTCTAACCTTACACACCCTATAAACAGGTTCCCATCCCCCAACACTTTTGCGTACCTTACCTCTCCTAACTGCACTCTTATTAAGTCTGTCAGCTGTCTCTGCACTATTTCCCTAACTCCCTCTTCTCCCTCAAATCGCACCACTATATTCAACCCTTCTGTAAAATCCTTTTCTCTACCCTCATCATCTGACCCACTTGTGCTACCTTCCCTCTCTTTCTTTCTCTTATGCCCCTTCCCCCCACTTTCCCTGCTCTTTTTCTCCACCTTTTCCCACCCTTCTCCCTCGTTTTCCTCTCCTACTCTACACTCCATGTCGCTATCTGTCTCCTCTCCTTTGTCACAGCCATTCCCATCCCTGTCGGAGTCGCCCTTGCTTGCACTGCCCGCCCTGGCTCCCGACGTCGAACCCTGGGGGGAACTAGGGCCCGAATACGGTGACAGGCTTCGTTCACTCCTACGCATACTTCCGGCTCCCGACCTCAAACCCCAGGGGGAAACAGGGCTCGGATACGGCTTATCCCACACCATCAACTCGTCAACATGTGCACACAAGCCGCAAGTCCCACAACCAGCTCCGCCCAAACTCCACTCGTCAACAAGACCACCACAACACATCCGGTATTTCGGCATTCCCAGCCTCCTCTTTCCCTTCTTCCCCATCCCCCAGCAAGATATCTCTCTCAGAAGTTAGCATTAGCCCATTAGCAACATACAACCCGCTTAACACAGCCGCGACCTCCGGCATGCTTGTCTCAACATTACAATAGGTATTACTTAGTATAAAATAATCTAAAAAAGCTTGGTCATTGACAGGTTATAACTGTATGCGACCTTGTTTTCGCCAATTCAGGTCCAGTCACATTTGCACACTGGTTAGATGTCAAAGTTAAACTTTTCATTGTACTGTACTTGTGTACTTGGAATCGAATCGAATCTAACACATAATATACAATTTAACATAATTATGTTAGATAGGTAAATTTCCACCCCCAACCCCCTCCAATGTACAGTTTCTTGATTGATTGATTGATTGAAAAGTTTATTAACAGATTGCAGAATGGGTACAGTACATTACAGCTCAATACATACAATTGTTAAGGGGATGCAGACCAGAGAAATACTTTCGTCTTGTTTCCATCAGGGTACTGGTACACTGGCATCACAGTAGCACTGGAAGGTAGGCTACAGACAGCTCAGAACAAATTAGTTAGAATGATTTTAAAACTCCATCCCAGGACTCACCTTACACAGACACATTTTAACAGCCTCAAATGGCTCAGGGTTGAGGAGAGGGTGTCTCAAATAAAACTCAACATAACACATAGGATACTTCAGGACACTACTTTTTATCTCCCTCTTACTTCTAACCCGTCAACTATATTAGCAGAAGAACTTAAAGACTTGCTAGTTAGGTCGAAAGAAGATAACCTTATCTCTGACCAAGAATTTAAGTTCTTATACAATGATAACCCTCGTATGGCCTCCTTCTATTTATTGCCTAAGATACATAAAAACCTTGCTGAACCACCGGGGAGACCAGTGATTTCAGGGAACAATAGCCTAACTGAGCCTATATCTAAATACGTAGATTTTTTTATTAAACCACTACTTCCAACGCTTCCAGCTTATTTACAGGACACTACAGATGTTCTCAATAAAATCAAAGAGCAAGGGAATATTGGATCAGGCACTTACTTGGCGACAATGGATGTAGAAGCCCTTTACACCAGTATTGCCCATGACCAAGGCATGACAGCCATGAGACATTTTTTAGATACTCGCACTGACTCACAGGA
The DNA here is from genome assembly GCF_963971535.1 of Notolepis coatsorum. NCBI lineage: Eukaryota > Metazoa > Chordata > Actinopteri > Aulopiformes > Paralepididae > Notolepis > Notolepis coatsorum. The sequence continues at coordinate 119,224,355 of NC_140165.1, forward strand.
CCCCCCTACAGATTTTTTAGTCGAACTAACTAAATTTACTTTACTTAATAATGTGTTTTTATTTCAGGACAAAATGTATCGACAGGTAAAAGGCTGTGCTATGGGTGCATGTTTTAGCCCTTCATATGCAGGCTTGTTTATGGGAAAATGGGAGGAGGATTATGTGTTTAACACTCAAAACGTTTTTAAAGATAAGATCATCTGGTGGGCCAGATATATAGATGACATCATTATGTGGTGGAAAGGCACTATTGATGAATTGAAAGCTTTTCATAGTTATTTGAACAACACTAACCCAAATATAAAACTGTCTCTAGATTTTAGTCCTGATAAGATCCATTTTCTGGACTTAGAAATCACTAAAGACTTGAATGGTGACTTACATACGTCATTGTACAGGAAGTTAACGCATAAAAATACTATTTTACATGCAGAGAGCTTCCACCCCTCTACTTTGATCAACAATGTTCCGTACGGCCAATTTAAAAGAGTACGTAGAATTTGTGACAGTGAGGCTGATTTTAGAGAAAAGAGCGGAGAAATGTATGATCGCTTTAGAGAACGTGGCTATACACATAATACTCTTAAAATAGCTATATCTGAAGCCGCTACTGTAGAACGCGACTCCCTCTTAAAAAGAAAGACACTGACAGAGAAAACCGATAGGGTGTTTTTCTCTACCACTTATAGTACTAAAGCCCTTGCTGTTCGCAATATAATTAAAAAGAATTGGAGCTTGATCCAATGTGATGAGTCCCTGTCTAACATTTTCCCTGACCCGCCCCTCTGTACATTTAGGAGAGCTCCCAATCTCGGAGATAAATTAGTACGAAGCCATCTACCGGCAGATGTCAAATCTACATGGCTACCTAAGCCTCCTATAGGAACGTATAGATGTGGTCACTGCAAACAATGTGATGTGGTGATAAGATCAAAAGCTTTTACCCACCCAGTTACAAAACAGACATATACTTCTAACAGCTTTATTAATTGTCAAACGACACATGTTATTTATATACTGTCTTGTTCCAAATGTGACTCTTTCTATGTTGGTCGTACGAAACGCTGTCTACTTGATCGACTGGCAGATCATAAATATGCTATTAAAACTAACAACATGGATTATGCAATGGCTAAACATATTCATGAAGTTCACCATAGTACCTCTGCTTTATTTACAGCTATCGGAATTGACAGTGTTCCACTCATGTCTAGAGGAGGAAATAGACAAAGAATTCTAAACCAGAAAGAAAGTCGCTGGATCGATAGACCAGTGTTCGAATTATGAGGGGGCCAATGGGGGCTCAGCCCCCTTAGCTATAGTCTGAGCCCCCATAGTCAAGACCCCCTGTGGGGGTCTCTCAAAAAATTTATATAATCTTTTTTTTTTTTTTTTTTTTTACGAATTAGTATTATTTATGTTACCTAAATAAATTGTTAATAGATCATATTTTTCTTTTCAGTTTTTAAAAGAACCGAATAATTAATGTTGTGGAATAGGCTGCATTTCACCTCCAAGCCGCTATGCGTCGCCCATGAGCGTCGCCCATACAGTAAGTTCAACGCTACTGCAACCTAGTGAAGAAGAAGAAGAAGCAGCAAGCAGTCTGCAGGTCCGTGTCCTGCAACTGAAAACATAAACACTAAACAGTACGCCACATGCCACAAAAAAAAGAAAAAAAAAAAAGGCTCAACCCGCCGCAAGGCTGTACAAAGCTGGACAGCTTTGGTTTTATAAAAAGGCCAAAGACTGACGCTGTTAGTGTAGCAGCTAGCAGCGCTACTGTCACTGAAGTTGACACTGCTAGTGCTAGTACTAGTGTTAGCTCTGCTGCTCCTGTGCGCAGTGCACCTGTTATTGTTACCGCGCCGGTTGCCACTGCCAGACCCGAGTCTCCACCACTAGACCTGGACTGTGCTGCTACTCAACCACCACAATGCTGGGGTCCGAGTCGGTGGAACTTTTGGAAAAATAAATATGGCTGGTTATTTGCCAAGGAGGGATGCATTGGCTGCCTTCCATGTAAAAACGCCAAGATATTGTTAAATAAATCATTTGGAGCCCATTTGGCAGAGCAGTGGATGAATGGGACTGTGACTAGAAGAGCAAGAAGTTGAGGAAGAGAATATAGTCGTCACTACTCGCTTTGGATAAAAGAGGTCAGTGGTTTGAATCCCGGCTCTTCCAGTCTGCATGTCGGTGACATGCTGCAGTAGTTACTTTTCTTCTTGTTGTTCTAAGAAGATGCTGCTACTATTTTTCATACAGTTCTTGATTACCTGTGCACATTTGTTTATAACATTATTTATTTTGATTTATACAAGTATTTATTTTATGTTCATTTTATTATCAGATGATAATGTTACTTACTGTATCCTGATAAATGCTGCTGTTGTGCCATACAACTATTTATTTTCCATTAGATTATTTTGTTAGTTTTTGATTTATAAGTGCAGAGACAAATAAATGTTAATTCAAGTTCATAAATTGTCTAATTTTTCAAATTAAATTGTTGTATTTTATCAGATGCAAAATGCAAATAAGTAAATATGGCATTATATATCAGAGGTGAGTAAGAAAATGAACAAATATTGATGGTTAATTATGAGCCTGAATAATGACATCACACAATAGTCTAATGATTAGAATGTTGTGTGATGTCATTATTACTTAGTATTAGACTAATCCTAATGAGATATTCCTCTAAATATGACTTCGAAAACAGCCACAATTCCAGGAAAAAAAATAGTAAAAAAAAAAAATTCAGGGGGCCCCCATAGCTCTCAGGTGATAATTCGAACCCTGCGATAGACTACAGGCCACCTCACTCCCAGGTTTAAATGATTCCATAGACATGGTATCATTTTTATAGGCCAGTAGATCACTTTATTTATTTATTGTATTTATACATTGTTATTTATTGTATTCTGATAGACTACAGGCCACCTCTTTACAGGTTTAAATGACTCTACGGACATACTGTCACTTTTATAGGCTAAGTAGATTACATTATAGTATTATTATTCTTTGTCATGCATTACTCAATGCTCTTACATTGTTGTTGTTTTGATAATTGTTTTTTGATAATTGTTGGTAATTGTTTATATTATTATTGATCTATTCTATTTTTGACTCATTTCTTTATGTTGTTATAATATTTTGAGCTTGTGTGCATATATACTTATATAATATACAAATTTGTTTTTCTATTTAGTATTATTGTATATTTACTTCAACTTGAGAATGTTAATTTAATTGGGACCAGCTGTCCCCCATTGTAATTAGTGTCTCCCTGAGTTGTGTGTGTTTTTTTCCTTTTTTCCTCTATTTAGTCACAGTATTGTTTTTGTCACAGCAACACCCTGAAGAAGGCCATGTAGGCCGAAACATGTTGGACTTTTAAAAAAAATTCTAAATAATGTAAGCTACTTATTAAAGGCTTTTTAACAACTGTAGAGCTGCCTTGGATCTCAACCTTTCTTATATAACACATAGGATACTCGGGAATACTGTCCCTCAGTACCTCAGTGGATATTTTAACATGGTAAGGGATGTACACGGACACGCCACCAGGGGGAGCCCTACAGACATCGTCCCAGTGAGATGCAATAGGAAAATAGGCCAAAACGCATTCCTATATTCAGCTTATAAACATTGAACATAGCTATAAAGAGGTGGATCATAAGTAACAGAAGCTGGGAGTAGTGAACAAAGGGTTTTAATATGTGTTGTTCCTTTTTTATTCTTATATTGTCTATAAAATGGAATATTATTGTATGTATTTTTCTTGTTTTTATACCACACATCCTGACATACAGACACTACAAACACCCACGTCCACACACCAGTACATAAATCCACTGACACCAATGATGAAGGACCACAATGGAAACAAGCCTATGGCTTTATTGTGTTTTATGAAATCCTATTGGTAAATGGAGAAAATGTATACCTGTTTTCATATTGTGATCCAATGTATATGTGTGATTTTCCATTCTAAACCAATAAACTATTCAATCAATCAATCCCCCATTTTCAATTCATCATATGACACACACGACATACAGATAGACAGTACTGCTACATCTATACATTTATGACATACCAGATTTTCAAATACAGTACCGTTTGTGATACTAAAAAAATCCAGAAAAATAGTGTATATACATTTGACATAGAAACTGTGCATTGGAGGAGGTTGGGTAGGTGGGGTGGGCTGTACGCGTGTAGCTTAATCCCAGCGGAAGAGTGCAAGAGCGCTTCCGCATTTTGCCCTGATTGGCCGCGGTAACGCCCTCCAAATGCGCATTTTCTTTCCCCCCACTCAGACGCCGAAATGGAATGCATGTAGTACATTGCAACACAACGCAGCATTTCCGCGTACATTGCAACATAACACAACGCAGCTGTCAACTGTACTTTACATATTATCCAAACGAGGACCACATAATGTTATTTCCCTGTACATTGTAACGATAACACAACGCAGCTGTCAACTTTACTTTGTAACATTGTTTTTTCGGTCATTCATAAAATTGATTGAATGAAATTGATTGAATGAAAATAACAGATTGCAGAATGGGTACAATACAGTACGGCTCAATACACATAATTGTTAAGGGGATGCAGACCAGAGAAAGACTTTCGTCTTGTTTACATCAGGGTCCCCCATTTTCAATTCATCAGGACACATATGACATACAGATAAACTGACAGCCCTAATTACAACCTTTATTTAATGGTTAATATTTTGATAAAAGGTAATTTACTATATTTGTATGGCATTTACACTTAAAGTAGAAAAACAAAAGTAATCTGTAAAATAATAGTGAATTTCCTGTGAAAAAACATTTATTTTTTACAGTACGTTACACACACAAATGCTACATTATGACAAATTTTACAAAGAAAGTATATTTAGATTCAAAGACTATTTTAATAGCTTTCTTTGAATACACGGTTTCTCTCCTGTGACGTACAAATGTTCAACAAAACCATCAACATTGACTCAGCTAGACCTCTTTGTTATATCTGCAGCGCTAACAGAAATAAAAACAACCCAGGCCTATGTTAAAGTGCAGCTTGGCTTAGAGGATAATGTCTTGTATGAACTACCAGTAATATAAATCATATTAGGAAAATGTACTCTGTCGTCTACTCTATAAGCCATCCTAGGTTGTCAAAGTGGGCAGGGGTGAGGTGGGTTCTAGACCCATGTTACTGACCAGACACTCTATATCAGTGATGTCTGTTTACTGCAGAGTGGCAGCGCTAACAGAAATAAAAACAACCCAGGCCTATGTTAAAGTGCAGCTTGGCTTAGAGGATAAGCGGCTGAATAACAGTAGCAGTGATCGCCTGCTGCGTCCATCGCGTGTATATATGTGTGCTAATATGGCGCGTTAGCGTTAATATGTGATTAATATGAACCAAAGCGGCGAACCAAGCGGGGATCTCATGCGCATGCGCGCGCGAGCACCTGGGCGAAGGAAAAGGAAATGCGCATTACCGTACTGGCGTATGGCGAAGATGCGGAAGCGCTCTTGCACTCTTCCGCTGGGATTAAGCTACACGCGTCCCGCCTGCTTATTGCTTATTCCCAGAGGAAGAGTGCTGCAGAGTGCTTCCGCGTTTTCCCTGATTGGCTGCGACACGCCCCGCGGCAGGCGCGGCAGCCGCAGAGCGGAGCGGCAGAGCTTGCGGCAGAGCTTGCGGCATTATGTAGCCGTAATCCCAGATGATTTTCATTCAATGCTTAGCTCAACTGGCAGCGCTGCGGTCCTGCGGTCCGTTGGTGACAAGTTTGAATCCCTTCAATTTTTTTTTTTTTTTTTTTATCTTGCATTCTTTCGCCGGTTAAGTTTAGGCATTAAGGTTAAGGTTAAGGTTAGGCATTGTTTCGGAGTTGGTTAAGGTTAGAAGGGTTAAGTTTAGGCGCTGTTAAGGAGCTGGTTAACGTTAAGGTTAGAGTTTGTCTTAGAGAATGGCAATATTCTTTCGGAGTTGGTTATGGTTAAGGTTAAGGTTAGGCATGGTTAAGGTTAAGGTTAAGGTTAGGCATTGTTTTGGAGTTGGTTATGGTTAGAAGGGTTAAGTTTAGGCGCTGTTAAGGAGCTGGTTAAGGTTAGAGTTTGTCTTAGAGAATGGCAATAGACAGCCTATTTCCGCGCTGCAGCTCTCTCGCACTGCCGTGGTCACATGGGCGTCGCAGCCAATCAGAGAAAACGCGGAAGCACGCAACGCACTCTTCCGCTGGGAATAAGCTACACGCGTCCCGCCTCCGGTGCATGTTCCGCCCCGCTCCCGTCGGTGTCAGCGCTGCAACACAGCGATGAAGAGGAGGGTTACTGCGAGGAGCCTCCACCGACAGTCCTATTGGTCCAATAAACTATTGGGATGCTCGTCACCATCAGGCGGTGACGTGGGGGCGCTGTTGGACACGTGACTAGAGCTAATGTGCAAGAGGAAAGTTTATTATATTGGTATATTATAGACTTGGGGTAGGGTCTCTACACTTGCACTTTAAGGAATTATTAGGCTAGTAATTCAGGACCGTGGTGGTATCCCTTCATATTTCTTAAATAGTTTACAAACTATTCGCTTTTATTTTTTTATTTTTTTATTAATTATCACTATGAATTGAAAATGGGGGACCCTGATGTAAACGAGATGAAAGTCTTTCTGGTCTGCATCCCCTTAACAATTGTGTGTATTGAGCCGTACTGTATTGTACCTATTCTGCAATCTGTTAAATAAAGTTTTCATTCATTCATTCATTCATAGACCTACTGTATGACCTATGACAACAACAGCTTGGTTTTCTCTGAAGAGGGAGAGAAGCATAGATATCTATAGAACACAGATATCTATGGAGAGAAGGGGTGGGACTTCCTGCTTTCCGCTGCTGCTTCTTCTTCTGGTTTTTATTAGCGGTTGCCACAAACCTTTTGGTGCATTACCGCCACCTTCTGAAATGGAGTGTGGATCTAGATGAGTTATGCACATGATGCTAATGACTAGTGACTAGTCAAGTCAAGTCAAGTCAAGAGTTTTATTTGTCACGGCATACGAGTATACAATGAAATGCGGGTGGTCTTGCCCGCAACGATGTGCAATACAGTGGTACAACATATAATAGAATCCAATACAAAAACATTGTGCAATAACAGGTAACAGGTAACATGGTGTGACAACTCGGTATCTGTACATAGTTATTTACAGAGCATATAGGACATGCTAGGTAGCTTTGGTAGTGCAATACACTGTTACTGTTGCTAATACTAATTTAAAGTGGCCTTTCCTTTTGGCAATAAGTGTGGGTGTGTGCGGCATGAGTGTGTGCCCGCTCATGTTAAAGTGTTAAAGTGGCTGCTAGTGTGTGAGCGTGCACAGCGTGCATGTCGTGTGTGTGCTCATGTGTGCTTGTGTGTGGATAGTTCAGTTTTCGTTGGTACTCAAACTCAATGTTCATTGTTCAAGACTCTGATGGCCTGGGGGAAGAAACTGAGCCTAAGCCTCTCTGTCCTAGTAGCTGGGGTTCGCAGGCGTCTGCCTGACCTCAGCAGCTGGAACAGGCTGTTATTGGGGTGGTGAGGGTCTTTCATTATTCTGCAGGCTCTGGATTTGCACCTCTTGTTGTATAGAACCTGCAGGGGAGGTAGTGCAATACCCGTGGTACGCTCGGCTGAGCGCACCACTCTCTGTAGGGCCTTCTTGTCCTGTGCCGTGCTGTTTCCATACCAGGCAGTGATGTTTCCAGTCAAGATGCTCTCTACAGCTCCTGAGTAGAAGGACTGGAGTATCTTCCCCGATACTCTGAACTTCCTTAACTATCTCAGGTGGTAGAGGCGCTGTTTCGCCTTCTTTACTACTGTGTCTATGTGTGTTGACCATGTCAGATCCTCTGAGATGTGGACCCCCAGGTACTTAAAGCTGCTCACCCTGTCCACTGTAGCCCCGTTAATCATCAGTGGTGTGTGTGTCTCACACTGTCCTCTCCTATAATCCACGATCAGCTCCTTGGTTTTACCAATGTTCAGGAGCAGGCTGTTGTCCTGGCACCAGCGTTCCAGTACCTCAACCTCCTCCCGGTAGGCCTTCTCGTCGTTGTCCGAGATCAGCCCCACCACCACGTGTCGTCTGCGAACTTCACTACTACTCGACTACTCGATATCCTTCCACTCAAACCTGTCCCGTTTAGAAAAAATAAATGGCCCTGTACCCCACATTCCCCGAGCTCAGTCGTAACAATTCTCTCACCTCCAACTTGATGTGGTCTCTCTCCAACCTGTCTTTGAGGATCTGTCTCTCCTGTTGGTACAGTATAACAATCCAGCAACCAAGGGTGTAAAGTACTTGAGTAATTGTACTTTGTTACAATACTTAAGTACTGTTTTTGGGGATTTGTACTTTACTCGAGTATTATTAGGTTTGTATACTTGTACTTTTACTCAATTACATTTCAGAGGAAAAACATACTTTTTACTCCTTACATTTAAAATGCAGACCTACAAAGTACAAAGTACAAATCTCGCAGGTCCAACAATTTTAATTAGTATATTTGTTTCTCTGGCCGAGTGGCCGAACTAACGTTAACGTTATCAATCTGCACTTTATTTAAAAACAGCCAATCAAACCCCCATATATGGAAAATTAACCCGCCCACACCCATGCTGATTGGTCCTTGTGCAAGACTAGAAAGCGGAGATCTTTAAACATTAAATCATCCTTAAACACCTGCTATATCAGAAGAATAGATAGTGAGAAAAAAAGTTTTTACTTTGACTTTTTAGTACATAGGCTAAGTACATTTAAAAGTAGAAACTTTTTTACTTTTACTCAACTGTATTTTTAGCCAGATACTCTGACTTTTACTTGAGTAAGATATTGAGACAGTACCCATATTTTCACTTAAGTATAATTTCTGGGTACTTTTTACACCCCTGCCAGCAACACATGCTCCACTGTTTCCTGCCTATTACAGTACTGGCACATACCAGGCTACGTCCTGGTTTCTTCTTCTTCTATTACAGTACTGGCACATACCAGGCTACTTCCTGGTTTCTTCTTCTTCTATTACAGTACTGGCACATACCAGGCTACTTCCTGGTTTCCTCCCAGGGGGTGGAATTTAAGTCAGCATAGAAAGTTAAGAATGTCTTTGGGGTCGTTTTAAATAATATAGGATGCAGACAGTAAAGACTAAACTTAATTGTTCCATTATTTATATTATTTATTTGGTTTCTTACACCTCCAAGCACGACATTTAGTGTAATATATACCAATAACAAAACAGAAGTGATTGTTACATAATAGGCATGTTTATAGCCTGTGTTACAGTGACACCTAGGGGTGCTCTTAAGATGTTGCATGTAATAATAATGCAGGACTTAACTCAGAAGTCTTTATTCAGCATGCAATGACATGCAGCGATGGGCGGCACACACACACACAGTCACACACACACACACGCACTGTTTTTAGGGTCGCCGATGCGATTGAGCTCTGCGCTTGACCCATCCCGTCGTCCTTCCCCCCAAGGGCAGCGAGGTACCTCCTGCCCGTCTTCGTCAGGGACGCGACAGCGTCAGCGATCTGTTGGGCATGTTTTTCCATTGGGGGATGGCACCTCAGTTAAGGACTCTATCACAGAGTTGTTTACACACATCTGCAACTGTCACCCAGCACTTTAACTGTAATTCATCTGGTCTGCTTCATGTATTACAATTATCAAATGTATCTTCATGTATTATAATAATACAAATGTTATTATTATTATCATTTAAACAAACACTCACCTTAACACTCACTTTAACACTACATTGTATTCATCTATTATTAAAGACATTTGCACTACATTCATAGCTCATTTGCATTTGCACCTTACCCTAAAGTTTTGTACCTCATTTTCTGCATTGTACCTCACTGTTTACTCATTGTACTCACTGTACTGAGATTGTACCTAGGTTGTACTTTAGATTGTATATTGCATTGTATATTGTACTCAGTAAATGTCGCTGAGTAAATTTTACTCAAACTGAGTAAAATTGTACTCACTTGGGCTCAAATGGACTCAGTTTGAGTACATTTTACTCAGCGAAATGTACTGTGTATATATGTATATTGAATATTCCTCTTTACTTTCACTACACTAAAGGTTAACCCTTTCACTACCACACTACAGAAGGTTAACCTTTCACTACACTAAAGAAGGTTAACCCTTTCACTACCACACTACAGAAGGTTAACCAGCAAAACAGAGTCCATTCTCTTCGGTTCAAATAACAAACTCAGCAAGACCGATGGCTTCTCAGTTACAGTGGGTGACAATATTGTCACAAGGAAAGAAGATATTACCTACCTGGGTTCCATCCTAGAGGCAAATCTTTCCTGTGACAAAATGGCATCCAATGTAATAAAAAAAGTCAACCAACGAACTCGATTCTTGTACCGGATCTCCTCACTGGTAAACAAGAATACCCTGAAGACTCTGGCAGGAGCACTCATTCAAGGGTACTACGACTATGCTTGCACCTCATGGTACCAAAGCACCTCAAAGGCGCTAAAAAAAAATTACAAACATCTCAAAACAAACTGGTCAGACTACTGCTTGACCTTACTCCTTACCCCTGCCCACTTTGACAACCTAGGATGGCTTAGAGTAGACGACAGAGTACACCAACTTGCAATGGGCCTGGTCTACAAGATACACTACACGACCAAGGTACCCATGTACATGTCAAAATACTTCCCAAAGGTCAGTGAATACCACGATCACAACACCAGAGGGAGCTCCACAAATCATGTTAAACCCAGATTCGGCTCAAACAAGGGACTAAACACGTTTTGCAATTATGCCACATCGATGTGGAACGCCCTACCCAAAGCTGTAAAGGAATGTGAATCACTACCCCGCGCGCCTCATCTCTCCTGCCGTTTTCCTGCCAAAACAGCATTTCTGTGTAACAGGGACAGCAAACGTATTCATTCAGCAACAAAACGAAAACAAAAACGCCCAGTGTAACCTAGGCCTAAGACACATACACAGTACACACACTCCTCTCACTCACACACAGCGATCAGAGTAAGACACACACATACACAGTACACACACTCCTCTCACTCACACACAGTGATCAGAGTAAAACACACACATACACACACACTGACTCCTCTCACACAGCAAACAAAAGACCTAGAAGTCTGTCTGATCTGTCATCCTCCTCTCCTCTCCTCCTACAGGTGTTCCACATCACCCTCCTGGACCAAGTTACAGCCCCATCAGCTGCGGTGCTGGGGGCAGATGCTGCTAGTTATTTATTTTTTAATATTTATTTTTTTAGTTATTTAAATAAACACTTCCACTTTAATTTGTATTTTTTAAATTTATTTATCTTGTTATGAGTGATTGTTGTATTGGTCACCCTCCTGGTCCTGGACCAAGTTACAGCCCCATCAGCCGCGGTGCTGGGGGCAGATGCTGCTACTGTAGTTATTTTTGTTATTTAAACACTTCCACTTTAATTTGTATTAATTAATTTATTTATCTTGTTATGAGTGATTGTTGTATTGTTCAAATACATTTTGATTTAAAGTTGCTTAACACTTTGACGACCACGGTTTGCAGTCTAATATGGTTCTAATCTAGATAACCAGGGTTTGTCAACAAACCGATGTGTCTTTGTAGCGCTATATCTATACTTTATAGTATTGCTATCTGTCCATTCTCATTGTCACTTGAGTGCATAAACCATCCCTTCATAATGGCTTAAAGGGGAAAAAAATCCATCGGTTGGTTGTCATTTTATAGCGTCGTGAATATAAGCTTTATCGCAGTTTTCGTCTCATCTATTAGTTATGGGGCTAAAGGCTATTAAACGGCATTCCTGTTGTATATATTTGAATGAAATAAAACAAACTGCTTATCATCCGGACTATCCCATAGCATCTATGGATGAAAGGGAGGTGGCGGGGGACGCCGATTAGTATTATTGATCACCGATAACAGTGTCAATGTATATAGCCACATTAGCCGATCGTCTCATTGCGTCTCATAACAATCTCCAATCCGGCTGTAATTTAGGTGAAAAGGCTCTTACCGTCACCCGGTGGGATCCCCTCCAGCATGTCCACGTTATCGACCGGCATCTGGTAGATCGATATGTCCATTGGTTGATGATAAATGCCCTTATTCCATGGTGAAATTTGCGATTCGAAACGAGATCCACAGTGCATAGTGTTGCTTTGGGATCAGGGTAATATCAGGCTCCATTGGAGGGTTAAAAAAAAAAAAAAAAGGATTCGCCCACAATAGATACTGCAGTGGAGCGATGGCGCCCCTAAGAGGATCTGGCCGGTATTGCATGTTGCCGAGGGTAAATCTGCAGAGTCGATCCCCCAGTCGATCGGGGATATTGAGCCGGTTAGTAATATGGAATAAAACAAGTGTTAAGATCCAAATCAAGTCATTATTTTAATTTGCTATGGGATCATCATGTTATGTTAAGTTAACTGTTAACACATTGATGGCCATTTGGATGCGTCTAAAATCACTGTAGACGGCCAGCATATGTAAACAGACTTGCACAGTCTGTGGGGCTGTTTGTAGAGCTAAATCTATACTTTATAGTATTGCTATCTGTCCATTCTCATTGCCAATTGAGACCATAAACCGTCCCTTCAAAATGGCTTAAAGAAATAATTTTTTCATCAATACGTTCTCATTTTATAGCGTCTTGAATATAAGCGTTATACGGGATTTGGTCTAGTATATTTCCTGGAAGGCTGGATAAAGGGCTAATAGCTACTAACGTTATATCCAATGGCATTTTGGTTATACAGAAGCTACAGTTAAAACTCAAACTGCATATGATCGGTACGATCCTCAAGCATGAATGCATGAAAGGGGGGGGGGGGGGGGGGGCGGGGGACCTCATTTCTGATTATTGATTACCAATAACCGTGTTCGTCTCAGTAACCACATACGCTGATCGGCTGGTTGAGTATCATAACAAGCCCTGATCAGCATGTAATTTACGTGAAAAAGATCTTACCATGAGCCGGTTGGATCCCCCAGACCATTTCCCAGTTATCGATCGCCATCTGGTAGATCGATATGTCCATTGGCTGATGATATATTCCCTTACTGCATAGTGAAATCCGCGATCCAAAAGGTATTCCGTGCAACAGGCTATAGGGATCGCTTCAGGTGAGTAGAAAACTACATTGAAAATTCAAAAAAATAAAGACAACTTCTGCCACAGGGAACACTGCATTATCGATACAGCGCCCCTAAGAGGATCTGGCCGGTAATGCACTTTTTCGAATTCAAAGACTAGGGTACATCTGCAGTGCAGTTCAACCCTGTGGGTAACCTGGAACGTATACACACAACCTGCGTGGGCCCACACCTGTGCAATGCACTTTACCTTTACTAAGCCGGCACATTAAAGTACCAAAGAAAAGAAGAAAGAAAAGAATAAAGAAAACCCTGTTGCAGCGCTGAGTCGTAGCTTGGGGATGTAGTGGCCGCAAACACAATGGCCCTTTCACTCCCTCGAGAGCCTGAGCAAATAAAAGGCTGTATTCCAGAGACAAGGGAAAAGCACGGGTTGTCCCTTTATTGAGCATGCGCGCATATCAAAGTTCGCCGCCACGGCGCTTACTAACAATGTCAAGTTCATGGTAAACAGTCTAGCTGTGGCTGGCGTTAGCACGCATGTATCATAAAGTCGGTGCTTCTCCGGCGATAAAAGTGGTCTCTGTAGACCGTCACCTGGTCCACCCCGGCCGGGTCAGTAGGTGGTCTGCTGGTGCCCGAGGTGTCCAGTAGAAGCCTTGGTTGAAGCGTCCTCCTTCCACTGGTAGCTTGGTGCGCATGACGAGCTAAGCTACTTGGCTAACTCACAATTACAGAATTATCTAATAGCCGGTGCGGCTAACTTAGCTCTCGACCTAGACTGCTAATACGCAAGGTCTCTGTCGTATTCTCACGTTGGTCGGTTGACCGTCCTCCTCGGCAACACGACGTCACGATACACGTTGTTCTACACGTTAACACTCTGCGTTATGCTTAAACACTAGGCCACTTTATTAGCCGTTAGCTCGATGCTCGGGGGAGCTCTCTCTCGCACTTCTGCTCTCGTCGGCGCAGGGAGAGGGCGTGTTCCTTGCTTCTTCGTGTCTTCCGCAGTACACCGGACGCCGTTCTTCTGACCACCAGTCTGACTGTCCCGCAGCACCCCCTAGTGTTCGTCCTCCTAAGGGAACATATCGGAAAGTCCTGTGGAATCTATTCCAATGTCTGTATTGAATAGCGAAGTATTTTATTTATTTTTTTTATATCTTTCCCCCCCCTCCTTTTTCCTCCGATTTTCTCCCATCCCAATGTTAGTCGTTATGCCAATTCCCAATCCCCTTCCTGGTCACTGCGCACTTACCCCCCACAGTCGGTCTGGGAGAGTGGAGGCTATCACGTGCTTCCTCCGACACACGTCTAGCCAATCAACCGCTTCTTTTCACCTGGCAGCGCGGACTCTCACTGAGAGGGCGTAGCGTGTGGAAGGATCACACTACCCCCCTTAGATCCTATCCGCGCTGAGCAGGCGCCCGACCGAACTGTAGGAGTCGCTGTTTACAACGACCAGGACCCACCCCGCCAGCTTTCCCACGTTCTTATACAGCCAATTGTATTAGTGTGAACGGCCAGCCAAGCTGGTGACAACGCCGGAGCTGTGAGCTGGATTCGAACATGCGAATCCAGCGTCTCCGGGTTTGGTGACGAACGCAATCTCCGTTACGCCACCTGACCGCCCTAATAGCGAAGTCTTTTAATAGACACCTTCATGCTTTAAACTTGCCAAATCCCCAGGCAAGTTACACAACCCCAGTGTAGCAGAGTTATTAAATTATACATCGCATACGCTTAAACAGTCTTTAGACAAACAATGTCACACGACACATGTTACACCGACTCCAACTTTACTTGGAGCCAGACACTCGCTTGGCTAAGGCATGCAAACACTGTTCACAGAACACACTTTTCACAGTGTGTGTATGTACGTGTGTGTGTGTGTGTGTGTGTGTGTATGTACGTGTGTGTGTGTGTGTGCGTACATGTGTGTGTGTGTACATGTGCGCCCGTGTGTGCATACATTAGCAGTGTAGGTATTAGTGTGCTTGTGTAAAGGGTTAGGGAGGCAGACTGCTGAAATGATTAGTCAATATGACTTAACATCAGGGGACTTAATTTCACATCAACTCTGTCCAACGGATCGGCAAGAATCCTCCATCTCACTGCTCTTTACTTATTCATTTACTTTACATGTCATGCATCATTCAAACCATCACTTAGTGCACGTGTGTGAAATCATTATTGCAATTCCCTCCCTCATACGTCTTTTAAATTAGGAGGCGACCGCTCGCTCAGTCAGAGTTAATGGACAGTGTCCGTCCAATTTAGGCGAAGTCCTTAAAGTCACATTTCCCCAGAACGGGCGAGTATGTTGCAGAGGAGGAGGGGAGGGGGGGGGGGGGGTTGTGTTTGTATTGAGCCCCTCAGCGCGGTCAGCCGTTCAATTAATGGCTCCAGCGGCCCGCGACGACCCCGGTTGTCTCCTGTCTCAGACGACCCTTAAAGTGCTGAGAGGGGCTGCAACACGGGGCGAACGCACCTGGATGTTGAGCTCTTAATGGATGTTGGGGAAGGAGAGATCTATAAGCAATATAGGTTCTGTAGGGATGTGGGAACCGGGCCAAGAACCTGGAGGTCATACAGTAGAGGGGTGGATTGCTCCAGACCCCCCCCCCCCCCCCCCCCACGCCATTGGTATTCCGAGAAGGCAACCCCCCCCCCCGCTGCGTTCTGGGTGTAAATGGATGCAAATGTACATTACGGCTGTTTTCTGTAATTGAAGTGTGGGCCAATGACGGGGCGCGGGGGGGGGGGGGGGATTTACCGCTGTGCCGATAGTGACATCTGAAGATGGATGGGAGCTGGCCGGGCTGCTAGGGCCGGAGGAGAGGAGGAGGAGGAGAGGAGGAGAGGAGGAGGAGAGGAGGAGAGGAGAGGAGGAGAGGTGGAGAGGAGAGGAGGAGAGGAGGAGGAGAGGAGAGAGGAGGAGAGGAGGAGAGGAGGAGAGAGAGGAGGAGAGGAGAGGAGAGAGGAGGAGAGGAGAGGAGGAGAGGTGGAGAGGTGGAGAGGAGAGAGGAGGAGAGGAGGAGAGGAGAGGAGGAGAGGTGGAGAGGTGGAGAGGAGAGAGGAGAGGAGGAGAGGTGGAGAGGTGGAGAGGAGAGAGGAGGAGGAGAGGAGGAGAGGGAGGAGCGGAGGAGGAGAGGTGGAGAAGAGAGGAGGAGGAGAGGGAAGGAGAGAGGAGAGGAGGAGGAGAGGTGGAGAGGAGAGAGGAGGGAGAAGAGGAGAGGAGGAGAAGAGGAGGAGAGGAGGAGAAGGAGGAGAGAGGGAAGAGGAGGGAGGAGGAGAGGAGGAGAAAGGAGAGGAGAGGAGGAGGAGAGGAGGAGAAGAGGAAGAGGAGGAGAGGAGGAGGAGGAGGAGGAGAGGAGGAGAGGAGGAGAAGAGGAGGAGAGAGAGGAGGAGAGGAGAGGAGGAGAGGAGGCGAGGAGGAGGAGAGAGGAGGCGAGGAGGAGGAGAAGAGGAGGAGAGGAGAGAGGTGGAGAGGAGGAGGAGGAGAGGAGAGGAGGAGAGGTGGAGAGGTGGAGAGGAGAGAGGAGAGGAGAGGAGGAGAGGTGGAGAGGTGGAGAGGAGAGAGGAGGAGGAGGAGGAGGAGAGGAGGTGGAGAGGAGAGAGGAGGAGAGGAGAGAGGAGGAGAGGAGGAGAGGAGGAGGAGAGGGAGGAGAAGAGGAGGAGAGGAGGAGAAGAGGAGGAGAGGAGAGGGGAGGGGAGGGAGGAGGAGAGAGAGGAGAAGAGGAGAAGAGGAGAGGAGGAGAAGAGGAGGAGAGGAGAGGGGAGGAGAGGAGGAGAGGAGGAGAAGAGGAGGAAGAGGAGAAGAGGGAGGAGAAGAGGAGGAGGAAGAGGAGAGGAGGAAGAGGAGGAGAGAGAGGAGAGAGGAGGAGGAGGAGGAGGAGGAGGAGGAGGAGAGGAGGAGAGGAGGAGAGGAGGAGAGGAGGAGAAGAGGAGAGAGGAGAGGAGGAGAGGAGGAGAGGAGGAGAGGAGGAGAGGAGGAGAGAGGAGAGGAGGAGAAGGAGGAGAGGAGGAGGAGAGGAGGGAGAGGAGGAGGAGAGGAGGAGGAAGGAGAGGAGGAGGAGATGAGGAGAGAGGAGGAGAGAGGTAGGAAGGCTTCGGCTGCGTGCTCCGAGGAGAGAGGAGGAGGCTGCAGGTGAGGAGGAGAGAGGAGAGGAGGAAGAGGAGGAGGAGGAGGGAGAGAAGAGGAGGAAGGAGAGAGTGCGCGGCTTGCGAGGCGAGAGGAGGAGCGGAGCGCTAGAGACGAGTCGGAGGAGAGGAGCGAGAGGAGAGGGCAGCGAGGCTCTGCTTAGGCTGCTCGGCGAGCCGTCGGAGGAGGAGCGAGGAGTCTCTGGTCGGCGCTTCGGTGCTCGCTGCGAAAGGAGGAGGAGAGAGGAGAGGAGGAGCGAGAGAGAGGAGGAGAGGGCTGTCGGCTGAGCCTGAGGAGCTAGGAGAGGAGAGCGAGGAGAGGAGGAGTCTGCTGTAGGCTCTTCTTCTCGCTTCTGAGGAGAGAGAGGAGGAGGAGAGAAGTGCGAGGCAGAGGAGCTGCAGCGCTGAGCTGATGCGGAGCGCTATGAGGAGGAGGAGGAGAGAGGAGGAGAGGAGGAAAGAGGACTGAGAGAGGAGATGAGGAGGAGGAGTCGAGCTTAGGCTCGGAGGCGAGAAGCTTCGTCTCAGTCGTCGCGTCTCTGCTTCTCTTCGGAGGAGCGCTCTCGTCTCCCCTTCTCTTCTCTCTTCTGGCATCGGATGAGAGGCGGAGCTCTGTTAGTGCTTCGCTTCTTCTCGGCAGGAGAGGAGAGAGAGAGAAGGCGCGTGCGGCTGCCGCGGAGCGGTGCGGCAGAGGAGGGTTATCCTAACCCTATCCCTACCCCATACCCCTCACCACAACCGGGACCTGATCAACGGGTTATATTACGGACCATCTTTGGAACTCTTTGATAGATATGTTGAGTTAGGTTCATAGTGGTATTCATAAAAAAATTATTGGAACGAAATATTACAAATTACGTTTTTTATGACCTTGAACGTGATGCAATGTTTTCCATGCACTGATGTGCCAACTCTGTCAGTTACCTAACAAGGCAGGAGTGAGCTACACGTGCACTTATTCACAAGAAGAAAAGCATTGCAAAACATCCCAGTAGAATAAAAATATTGCACATCCGCGGAAAATATGCACATTAGAGAATACCATTATTGCGACATGACCCAACATCTGTCATATTGCACATACAAGTATATATTATATAGTGAGGTAGATGTGGTGGCAATAGGGGGGGGGGGGATTGTTCAGTTCAGTGATGGCTCTCGGGAAGAAGCTGTTCTGCAGCCTGGAGGTAGAACTTTAAGGTCGTCTACAAGGAAGCTAGTGACCCCTGCTGTCCCCGTCATCCGCTGTCAAATCAGCCTCCCAGGTGTCCAGCTTCTCATTCACACGTCCATCCTGAGGACCAGGTCTGAATATCATATTTACCGCTCAATTAAATGAAACAATAGTGTAATGGCAGGATTTCTTTAGACTTTCGTTTACCATTTCATTTTCAGTGCAGGCAGCAAAAAAGTTTCAGACTCGTGTCCAATGGCTAATACAAATCTGTATCCACAATTATGATGTACAAACTCACGGACTCCAGAATACGTTTGAAGGTTCTTTAGTTTCTTTGGGCAGTCACAAAGTACAACATCATTCTTCATAGGATATATAGACTGAACTAGGATCATGGACTACGGTCAAAAAGTTATGTGCTTCCAAACTGCATGGAGCACTGTCTCACTACTAACTAGGCACTTCAAGTTCACTGCATATAAAGACTCTCACACATGCGCAGTAACACATCTAACGTACATGTAATGTTAATTCTTAGAATAATTTGCAACTAAACTATAAATATGGCTTATAGCATACCACAGCATTACAAATTAAACTACTGCTCGTTTTCTATGCAATAACTAAATATATAAAATACAAATATATTCAAAATATGACTTTTCAAGGTTTGGCTCTTACAAATAGCATGATGTTAGGGATGTCCTATATTATCGGCCTACCAATATTATCGGCCGATATTGGCATTAAAATGTGATATTGAAAATTATTGGTATCGGTTTTCAATTTTTAATTTAATTTTTTAATGTATTTAACCTTTATTTACCCAGGCAAGCAAGTAAGAACAAATTCTTATTTTTATTTATTGTCAAAAGTATGCATAATGTTGTCTTAATTCCACGACAAGAGATATGTAATGTTAATTACCTGAAATTATTCCATTTTTGGAGGGAAAGCCCTGCATTTATCGGTATCGGTTGATATCGGTCTCGGAAATTAAGAGTTGGACAATATCGGTTATATCGGATATCGGTAAAAAAAGCCATCGGAAAAGATAGCAGTCCCCATTGCAGTCCTTATCTCTATCAACATCGTTTCATTGAGCTGTAATTAACACACACACACACACACACACACACACACACACACACACACACACACACACACCACACACACACACACACACACACACACACACACACACACACACACACACACACACACACAGACACGCACACGCACACACACACACACACCCACACAAAGAGACACACATACACGCACACACACACAAACAAAGAGACACACATACACGCACACACAACACAAACAAAGAGACACACATACACGCACACACACAGACACGCACACACAAACATACGCACATGCACACACACACACACAAAGAGACACACACACACACACACACACACAAACACACGTACGATGACTGTTTTCATTCACTCGCGGTGACAGCTCTAT